>NC_044306.2:154757628-155066993 GCF_007474595.2 Lynx canadensis | reverse complement strand
TCTTTCACATCTTTGGTTAGGTTTATTCCTAGGTATTTTATGCTTCTTGGTGCAATTGTGAATGGGATCAGTTTCTTTATTTTTCTTTCTGTTGCTTCATTGTTAGTGTTCATGCAACTGATTTCTGTACATTGATTTTGTAACCTGCGACTTTGTGAATTCATGTATCAGTTCTAGCAGACTTTTGGTGGAGTCTATCAGGTTTTCCATGTATAATATCATGTCATCTGCAAAAAGTGTAAGCTTGACTTCATCTTTGCCAATTTTGATGCCTTTTATTTCCTTTTGTTTCCTGATTGCTGATGCTAGAACTTCCAACAGTTTGTGAAACAACAGCGGTGAGAGCGGACATCCCTGTCGTGTTCCTGATCTCAGAGGGAAAGCTCTCAGTTTTTCCCCATTGAGGATGATATTAGCTGTGGGCTTTTCATAAATGGCTTTTATGATCTTTAAGTATGTTCCTTCTATGCCAACTTTCTTGAGGGTTTATATTAAGAAAGGATGCTGAATTTTGTCAAATGCTTTTTCTGCATCAATTGACAGGATCATATGGTTCTTTTCTTTTCTTTTATTAATGTGATGTGTCACATTGATTGATTTGCAAATGTTGAACCAGCCCTGCAGCCCAGGAATGAATCCCACTTGATCGTGGTGAATAATTCTTTTTATATGCTGTTGAATTCGATTTGCTAGTATCTTATTGAAAATTTTTGCATCCATATTCATCAGGGATATTGGCCTATAGTTCTCTTTTGTTTTGCTGGGTCTCTGTCAGGTTTGAGAATCAAAGTAATGCTGGCTTCATAGAATGAGTCTGGAAGTTATCCTTCCCTTTCTATTTTTTGGAATAGCTTGAGAAGGTTAGGTATTATCTCTGCTTTAAATGTCTGGTAGAATTCCCCAGGAAAGCCATCTGGTCCTGGACTCTTATTTATTGGGAGATTTTTGACAACTGATTCAATTTCTTTGCTGGTTATGGTTCTGTTCAAGTTTTCTATCTCTTCCTGTTTGAGTTTTGGAAGTGTGTGGGTACTTAGGAATTTGTCCATTTCTTCCAGGTTGTCCAGTTTGTTGGCATATAATATTTCATAGTATTGCCTGATAATTGCTTGTATCTTTGAGGGATTGGTTGTAATAATTCCATTTTCATTCATGATTTTATCTATTTGGGTCATCTCCCTTTTCTTTTTGAGAAGCCTGGCTAGAAGTTTATCACTTTTGTTTATTTAAAAAACAAAACAAAACAAAACAAAAAAAAAACCTCTTGGTTTCATTGATCTGCTCTATAGTTTTTTTAGATTCTATATTGTTTATTTCTGCTCTGATATTTATTATTTCCTTTCTTCTACTGGGTTTGGGGTGTTTTTCCTGTTCTGCTTCTATATCCTTTAGGTGTGCCATTAGATTTTGTATTTGGGATTTTTCTTGTTTCTGGAGATAGGCCTGGATTGCAATGTATTTTCCTCTCAGGACTGCCTTCACTGCATCCCAAAGTGTTTGGATGGTTGTATTTTCATTTTCACTTGTTTCCATATATTTTTTTAATTTCTTCTCTAATTGCCTGGTTGATCCATTCATTCTTTACTAGGGTGTTCTTTAACCTCCATGCTTTTGGAGGTTTTACAGACTTTTTCCTGTGGTTGATTTCAAGTTTCATAGCATTGTGGTCTGCAAGTGTGCATTGTATGATCTCAATTATTTTATACTTATGAAGGGCTGTTTTGTGACCCAGTATGTGATATATTTTGGGGAATGCTCCATGTGCACTCGAGAAGAAAGTATATTCTGTTGCTTTGGGATGCAGAGTTCTAAATATATCTGTCAAGTCCATCAGGTCCAATGTATCATTCAGCGCCCTTGTTTCATTATTGATCCTGTGTCTAGATGATCTATCCATTCTTGTAAGTGAGGTATTAAAGTCTCCTGCAATTACCACATTCTTATCAATAAGGTTGCTTATGTTTGTGAGTAATTGTTTTATATATTTGGGGGCTCTGGTATTCGGCACATAGACATTTATAATTGTTAGCTCTTCCTGATGGACAGACCCTGTAATTATTGTATAATGCCCTTCTTCATCTCTTGTTACATCCTTTAATTTAAAGTCTAGTTTGTCTGATATAAGTATGGCTACTCCAGCTTTCTTTTGACTTCCAGTAGCATGATAGATAGTTCTCCATCTCCTCACTTTCAATCTGAAGGTGTCCTCAGGTCTAAAATGAGCTTTTGTAGACAGCAAACAGATGGGTCTTTTTTTTTATCCATTCTGATACCCTATGTCTTTTGGTTGGAGCATTTAGTCCATTTACATTCAGTGTTGTTATTGAAAGATAGGGGTTTAGAGTCATTGTGATGTCTGTAGGTTTCATGCTTGTAGCAATGTCTCTGGTACTTTGTTTCACAGGATCCCCCTTAGGATCTCTTATAGGGCTGGTTTAGTGGTGATGAATTCCTTCAGTGTTTGTTTGTTTGGGAAGACCTTTATCTCTCCTTCTATTCTGAATGACAGACTTGCTGGATAAAGGATTCTCGGCTGCATATTTTTTCTGTTCATCACATTGAAGATTTCCTGTCATTCCTTCTGGCCTGCCAAGTTTCAGTGGATAGGTCTGCCACTAGTCTTATGGGTCTCCCTTTGTAAGTTATAGCCTGTTTATCCCTAGCTGCTTTCAGAATTTTCTCTTTATCCTTGTATTTTGCCAGTTTCACCATGATATGTTGTGCAGAAGATGGATTCAAGTTATGTCTGAATGGAGTTCTCTGTGCCTCTTGGATTTCAATGCCTTTTTCCTTCCCCAGATCAGGGAAGTTCTCAGCTATGATTTGTTCAAGTCCACCTTCAGCCCCTTTCTCTCTCTCTTCCTCTTCTGGAATTCCTATTATATGGACATTGTTCTGTTTGATTTCATCAGTTAGTTCTCTAATTCTCCCCTCAAAGTCCTGGATTTTATCTCTCTTTTATTCAGCTTCCTCTTTTACCATAATTTTATCTTTTGATTCACCTATTCTCTCCTCTTCCTCTTCAATCTGGGCTGTGATCACCTCCATATTATTTTGCACTTCATCTATAGCAGTTTTTAGCTCCTCATGACTATTTTTTCTTAGTCCCTTGATCTCTGTAGTAATAGATTCTCTGCTGTCCTCTATGTTTTTTTCAAGCCCAGCGATTAGTTTTATGACTATTATTCTAAATTCTTGTTCCATTATATTGCTTAAATCAGTTTTGATTAATTCTTTAGCTTTCCTGGAGTTTCTTTTGAGGAGAGTTCTTCCATTTTGTCATCTTGGGTAGTTCCATCAGTGGCTCCCAACTGCAGGGCACTTCCCCTGTGCTGTCTAGAGTAACTTGTGTTGGTGGGCGGGGCCACAGTCAGACCTGATATCTGCCCCCAACCCACCGGTGTGTACCTTATCTTCCCCTCTCCCAGGGGCAGGACTCACTGTGGAGTGGTGTGGCCCCTGTCTGGGCTACTTGCACACTGCCAGGCTTGTGGTGCTGCTTCGATGGGATCTGGCATATTAGCCGGGGTGGATCAGCAAGGTGCACAGGGGTGGGAGGGGCAGGCTTAGCTCACTTTGCCATAGGTGGTCCTCTGCAGGAGGGGCCCTGTAGCACCGGGAGGGAGGCAGACCCGTGGGAGGGATGGATCCACAGAAGCACAGCATTGGGTGTTTGCACAGTGCAAGCAAGTTTGGTGATGGGAACTGGTTCTCTTTCGGATTTCGGCTGGGGGATGGGTGAGGGAGATGGCGCTGGCCAGCACCTTTGTTCCCTGCAAAGCTGAGCTCTGTCTTCCAGGGCTCAACACCTCTCCCTCCTGGTGTCCTGTCACCCTTCTGCTCTCCAAGCAGAGCTGTTGGCTTGTAACATTCCAGATGTTAAGTCCCGCTGGCTGTTGGAACTCACACAGTCCGAACCCTCTGCTTTTGCAAGCCAGACTTGGGGGCTCCGCCTTGCTGGGTGGGCTGCCCCTCCGCTGCCCCGGCTCCCTCCCCCCTGTCCGTGTAGTGTGCACTGCCTCTCCGCCCTTCCTGCCCTCTTCCGTGGGCCTCTCATCTGTGCTTGGCTCTGGAGACTCCATTCTGCTAGTCTTCTGGCAGTTTTCTGGGTTATTTAGGCAGATGTGGGTGGAATCTAAGTGATCACCAGGATGAGGTGAGCCCAGCGTCCTCCTACGCCGCCATCTTCTGTGATGGTCCAGTTTTTTCTTATTAACTGTGGATATTTAGAGGACAGTCATGCTGGAATGGAGATGTCTACATAAAGAAGTAAATATAAGTCCATCGTTTGTAAAATGTGTAAGAAGTTGGGGCGCCTGGGTGGCTCAGTTGGTTAAGCATCTGAATTTGGCTCAGGTCATGATCTCATGGTTCATGAGTTCAAGCCCCACATCGGGCTCTGTGCTGACAGCTGAGAGCCTGGAACCTGCTTTGGATTATGTGTCTCCCTCTCTCTCTTCCCCTCCCCTACTTGTACTCTCTCTCTCTCTCTCTCTATTATAAATATTGAAAAAGTAAAAAAGTAAAAAAAAAGTAAATAAAATGTGTAAGAAGAATTAATCAAGGAAGTGAAAAGTAATTAAGGGCTTGAATAATTAAAATAGAATACATTTTAATAAGAAAATGACAAAGATAAGAGGTGATAAAACTTAGTAAATAAACAAAACTCTGCCTTAATTTTGTGTAAGTATAAAATGTATGCTTTTCCCCCCCTCACTATCTAAATGAATTGAAATCTGGAAGCCACAGAAAGAATACTGAAGCTATTCATCTATCTTAAAATATTTATTTACCATCATTTCTGTAAGTATATTCAGTGCCATTCGGTTCTCCTTGCCACAATGTTATTTTATCTATTTGATTACTTCGTAAAAAGGAACACATGACAAATTTTGTAGCTCCTTCAGGACTACTTTGAGTTATTTTTAAAAACCTCTCTACAGCATCAATACTAACATTCAACAATATCATTCGTAATATGGTTAGAGAATCAAGTGGGCTCAATAAAAAATATAAATGACCTGAGTGTTGAGAAAAGTTGATAATAATGCGCCATCTGTTTATTTCGTTATTCTTATCTTGACACACTAAAATTTTAATAAAGGAAAGTAGATTTTTCACATAATTACATTATAAAATTGGTGTTACTGTTTGAGTAGGCAGAGGTACATTTCAAGAATAGCCATCTGTTAACATTTGACAAAACATTTCAGCAAGTTTAAGGGAAAGGTTGTGTATATTTAGGAGTCGAGTCTATAGGCTGTTTCTCTTGAGCTGCTACTTTGCTAAATAACTAAAATATTTTGAATAAGATTTGACACAAAGTTAAACATGTACCATGGTATAAACCTAAGTATTTGAGTTTTTTATGAAATATTTTAAAAACATTTTAGTCTTGTGCATTATACCAAATAGTTGTTAATGACAGGCCACACCAAAATCATCTTATGATTTTTCATTCTCACTCTGTTTAATTTTTTTTTTCTAGGTCTCATTTTCAAACTTGCTTTCTTTCTCTGTCATGCTTGCAAACAAAAGACAAAACAGATACGTATTCCAACTTGCCTACCCTTCTGATTTCTATGAGTACCCTTGTGATTTCTATCAGTAGGTAGAGTAGAAACGTAAATTCAAAGTTCTATGGTATTCTGTTTCTTAAACGTTCTGTAACCTGTGAAACCCTTTTTTTTTTGAGATGACATTGGATCTTCCCAGTGAAGTATGGGTGGTGCCCTCTGACCTTTGTCCATTCAGCTGGTCCCTTCACCTGTTAAGAAATAGGATACTCTAAAGAAATTACAAGGAGAGCATTTCAAAGCCAAGAGTTTTAATAATGAGTTGTCCTGACTCGTTGTGTGCTGGACTTGTGTTGCCACTGAGTGTTTCAAGGCAATGTCAATCGTTGAATGAGCATATGTGTATTTGTCAGGAGCCTATCACACTTTCAGGCTTCGTGTGTGCTTCAACTGACCCCTGAACTACCATGGTTTGAGGAGTCTTTTAAAACTGATCTAATTTGTTGGGAGTAATGCTGCTTCTACAAACATATGATATAATTAATATAATTTACTAGAAATATATTTTATGTAAAAATATCACTGTAGCCTGTATGTAAGGGGAAGTGTACCATAGAAATATAATCAGTTTATTCAGATATGTTCATTCAGGGCGCTGGGTGGCTCAGTCGATTAAGCATTAGACTTTGGCTCACAGTTCATGGGTTTGAGCCCTGCGTCAGGCTCTGTGCTGACAGCTCAGAGCCTGGAGCCTGCTTTGTATTCTGTGTCTCCCTCTCTCTGCCCCTCCCCTTTTAGCACTGTCTCTCTCTATCAAAAATGAATAAACATAAAAAAATATGTCCATTCAGATATTCCAAATGGAAGTCTTCTATTATGTGATGAAAAAGAAATTCCTCCAGAAGTGAATCTGACATGTTTAAGAGAAAGAGAAAAAAATTACATAAAAAATCATTTTATATAATGCTGATTTCATAGCCATATAAATTTACTTAGAAGTCTTTTCCATATCAAAAACTTTTACAACAAATTGAAATGCCCATCTCACTTTAAGTGAATTTTATGTTAAAACATTTGGCCATAGAACAGATGAAAAGGAGATTATTTGTATTGGAAAATGGGTGAAACAAATAATGGTTTCAGGGTTTCCTAAACAACAAATTCACCTATGACTTTTATAATGTACATATACATTATTTAATAATACAATATTTAGATAGAAAAAGTAAAATTTGTTCTTAAAATGAGCTCTTTAAGACTACTTTTCTCAGTAAGCTTAAATAGCTTTACTATCATACCTCTTGTCTTCTCATTGGTCACTGTTTACAAAAATAAGATACCTTGATCTTCCTCTATATTAAATCATAATAAAATAATTATGATTTTTCATAAAAATCCAAGTTTTAAATTTTAAAGAGCACTTTAAAAGGAAGTATAATGAGAATAGAATATCTGAAGCTTTACTTTCTCAGACTGCATATATCAACATCCTGATCTATATTTGATATATGTGCTCCTTTGTTTACAGGCATGTTTTCTTAGAGTCTGGAAAATGGACTCTTCCAAAAAATCCCTGCTGACTGTGAAATTCTACCTCACATAGATTATAATTTGTTTAATTACTGGTTTCATCTATATCAAAGACAGAGATGAGACTAATTACCTGCATATTTCATTCATTCATTCATTCATTCATTCGTTCATCTAATAATTGCTAGACTTTACTTCTAGTGCCGTGGTATAAGAAATCCACAGATAAATAATCTGCCCTCAAGGAGCTTACGTTCTGGTAGCGACAGAAAGAAATGGTATGCATAATTAATAGGTTAATAATTCATTATGTTGGAAAGTGATGAGTGCTTACGTAGGAAGATAAAGCAGCAATGAGAATAAGGAGCAAGGGATAAGACTTAAGTTTACAATATTAAATAAGACAACTAGTTCAGAGCCCATTGAGAAAGTGATTGTATTGAGTCAAAAGTTTGAAAGGGGGAGAAAACAAGTCTGTGGATATCTGGGGAAAGAGGTTGAGGCAATGTGTATCTGGTTATTCAAGAAAATAAAAAGGTGGGGTGTGGGTGGCTGGATGACCTTTAGCAATGGTTAGAGTAGTAGGAGATGTCACAGAGGTAAAGGAGTCCAGCTGAACAGTATTTACTTTGAGAAAAATGAATTGCTAAGGAATGTTTTGATTCAAGGAATGCTTTAATACCATTTAAAATTTGAGAGTACTGTTCTAGTTGCTGGGTTGACGTAGATCAGAGATACCAGTCAGAAGACTCTTGGAATAATCCAGGAGTGAGATAATCGGGACATGCCCACGGTTCTAATCGTAGAAATAGTGAGAAATGATTAGAATTTAGATGCATTTTGAAAATAAAACCAATAAGATTTGTTCATAGATTGGATATGGAGAGTGGGAGAAAGAAGAGACAAAGACAACTCTGTTCTTTGAGGCTGAGAAACCAGAAGAATCGGGCTGTCATTAACTGGGATAGGGAAGGTCCAGGTGGAGCGGGATTGGGGAAGAGAGAACATGTCTAGTAGGTTTCCATGTGGGTAAGTTAGTATTCACATATGCTGGAATGGGGTTCAAGATGTGGTTTTACCAGAGAAGATATATTTGGAGGTGAACAGGATAAAATTGGAATTCATAGTTATAATATCCATATTTTATTTTGCTCTGAGAGAAAATTTCATAAAATTATGACTTAAAGACTTTGATGCATATATCTAAATTTGAAGGATAAAATTCAGAAACCACAAGATAGAAACTAAATAATATTGGTACTCATTTATTATAAGAACTTATTTTTTACATTTATTTACTTTTGAGAGACAGAGAGAGACAGAGCATGAATGGGGGAGGGGCAGAGAGAGAAGGAGACATAGAATCCAAAGCAGGCTCCAGGTTGTAAGCAAGCTGTCAGCGCAGAGCCCGACATGGGGCTCGAACCCACAAATCATGAGATCGTAACCTGACCAAAGTTGGAAGCTCAACCAACTGAGCCACCCAGGCACCCCTATTGTAAGAACTTCTACTTCCAAAATTTATTCTAGCTTAAAAATAACCCATTATTTGCATAACATCTTTAATATATAAACTACTGTTATTGCACTATATTATCAAAATGGATAATTTGTTCCCTTGAAAGATTATGCTTTTATTTTTTTTTTTTTTTTTTTTTTTTTTAAATTTTTTTTTTCAACATTTATTTATTTTTGGGATAGAGAGAGACAGAGCATGAACGGGGGAGGGGCAGAGAGAGAGGGAGACACAGAATCGGAAACAGGCTCCAGGCTCTGAGCCATCAGCCCAGAGCCCGACGCGGGGCTCGAACTCCCGGACCGCGAGATCGTGACCTGGCTGAAGTCGGACGCTTAACCGACTGTGCCACCCAGGCGCCCCGAAAGATTATGCTTTTAGAAACAAATGAAAAGATCAATTTATCTTAACCTAAATTAAGGACAATTAAAAAACAATCTCTGTAGGGTATCAGTGTTGAAAAATCCTCTTAAAATCAGTGTTAGCAATCCTCTTAAACTACTTTCTTATTTCTTTCTTTACGTATTACTAACTTTCAGAATTAATGGGGTATACTTATTTTAATAAATTAAAATATTGATTTATATTAAAAATACAGATAAATTCTATCAGCATTGAGATGGAATATAGAACAATTCTTGGAATATATGCTCAATAAATGTGCTCAATTACTATTATTATTGACATTATTAGTGGGGTCAATGTTAGTGTTTAATATTAATAGTATTCACTTCTTTCCAAACTACTAAATATTAAGTATATTCAATATTAACAACATTTAGAAGGCCACCAAAATTTAAGCACATATCATGTGTCTAGTACTTTATCAAATGATTTGTATACAGCAACTTATATAATCCACAAAACAAGTATACGACCTTAGTAATTTATTACCACTCTGTAAATGTCAATACGGAAACCTAGGCATGTTAGGTAATTTGTACAAAGCTGAATAGCGATAAATAAATAAATAAGTAAATAAGTAAGTAAATAAATTAATAAATAACAAGAATATGGATTGAAATCCAAAGCTCATTGTAATTGCACTGCCATGTTATCTTTTATAATTATTTTTAGCACAGCTTTTTTACATATTTTTGTAAACACTTAAGGATTTATTGTGTAAGTCATACTATTGTTTTAATATTTATGTCTTATCTACACACACACACACACACACACACAATGTAAATCTCCTTGAAGGTATTGTATCTTTCAAATGTATTATGCTTTGATTGTATATCTAAAAGAACCCTGGGTATAATGTTTACTTTAAATAAATATTTGTTCACTTTAAATGGGAAAAAAGGCCATTGTTAAAAGGTACAGAAATACTAAGGTAAACCTTACACATACGTATGTACTTATACACACATGCACATATATGTGTATGTGGATACATGTACATTATGTATAAACGTATAGGTAATGTGTGTGTATATGTTTGTATGTATAAATTTTATAGTATTTGAAGTAGTATGTGGATGAGAAAAGTTACATGATTATTAGAACTGGGTACAGGGAATGACCATTTAATAAGGTTGAATCTATCATTTTCAATATGTTTCAATCACAAATAAGCTTGGGACATTATAGTCTATACATTGTACACTCTCTTCCGGATTTTGGAAATAGAGTATAGGATACTACAATTCAAAATATGTACTAGATGTTTAATTCTCTATCTTTTTTTTCAGGTTAATCTTTCTTATATTAATGCCAATTAGGTCGCCTGAGTGGCTCAGTCAGTTAGGCGTCTGACTTAGGCTCAGGTCATGATCTCACAGCTTGTGAGTTTGAGTCCCGTGTCTGTGCTGACAGCTGAGAGCTCAGAGCCTGGAGCTTGCTTTGGATTCTGTGTCCCCCTATCTCTCTGCCCCTCCACCTCTCTCTCTCTCTCTCTCTCTCTCAAAAATACACATTAAAAAAATTTAAAAACACAATCAGAACTGTTCCTAAGGTGATAAAGAAGAAACAAAGAGTACAAGTTATTTCTTCTGATCATCAGCATTATTATAGAGTTCAAATAGAACATCTGGGATTGGTTTCAGGAGTGGGCTACACAGAATAGCATCAGGATGATGAATTCTGTGTGTTTACACAGATTAGTACATTTAGTTATACCATTTCTCACTTCATTTCTGGAGAATGGCAAATGCCAGGAAAACTATCTATCACCATGTTAAATTAGTAATCCTTTGTAAGGATGATAGCCAATGTAGTGAGAATTAGTTTTATACAAACATGTTCCAGTTAATATTTGTTACAATATGTCACAAAGGTGTGAAGGAAATAAGGAAGCCACTTCTAAACAAAAATTGAAATTTTGGGGAATATATGATCCCACAAAAATTTATCATTTGGAACTAAAGAAGAAGAGAAAATGTGAGGATCTCAACATTTAGTGGTGCAGATTCTGTTTTCCACTGTTTCTTCCCTCTTTAATAATTTGATTCCTGCTGATCATCAGACTTGGACCGGCAGTTTTCTCATATGCTATAGACCAGAGATGGTTCTGTGTATGACAAATTCAATTACAACATGGACTCATTCAAGAATTGCTAGATGTATTTCTACTACCAAGGTAGAACACATCTTACCACTAATCATATTGTAACATTTTTAGATTTATTTAGAATAACACTTTATATTTGGACATCTCATTCACGGAATTAATATATAGAGAAATTGAATGTTTGTACTCTCTGATAATTGTCAGCCCATTTTCCTTTGACACTACTCTTTGAAGTATAATATTTTCTTATTAGCTATGTCTAAACAGAGTTGGATGCCTTTATATCTCAGTTTTTTTCTGTGCTATATATAACTAATTTTTATGCAGAGAACTGAGCAGTGATTATTATGGGAAAACAATGTACTAAGCATCAGTGGGTGTTCATGGCTAATCCTGGAATGGGTCTGGAGGTTAAAACTACTTACAGAAAATTAAAGAATTACTGGATGTTTCAGTGTTTTGTGGTTTCTTTCTTTTTCTTTTCTCTCTTTTCTTGTCATCACTGGCAGGACAGATAAAAAGATGGCGTCAACATTTATTAACAAGTAAATATAATTTTGATATAATTTTTATTTCAAATATCCTTACTTTAAATTTTGCTTGTTGTGATTATTATAGACTTCCTAATTAATATTTTATCCCCAATATAGGAAACTATCTCAGGGAACAATGACTCCACAGCACCAACTAGATAATAAAATATAAAACAGTAAAACTGAAATGTTTAATTCAAATACCATGGCATGGGCAAAGATCATGAGAAATATCCTCTCAAGTAGGAAGAGGAACCACCTCATTTAAACACTTATAGTTTTCCTCATTTCAATGATCTATATTAATTTCTTGGCTTTCTAGGACGCTTATTCTTAGGAAAGATTGTACATTTCTAGATTCTATTTGTCTTATAAGTCTTCAGCGTCTTTTCCATTCAGATCTATATAGAAAGTAAAAAATAATAAAATAGCAAAAATGAGAATTTATAAATATTTCAATAATACTTAATGACTAGTGTGTAAAGACAATGCTTTCTTCCTAAGTTGCTCTATCTAGAGATAGTCATAGTTAAACCATATCTGAATGCTTAATTTTCTAGTGCCACTAAATTTGGAAACGTTAGACTCTGAATTGTAAATCAGATGCTTCTTTATGTGTTTGATGGTATCTAATGTGTTCTATCTTTAAAATTTTCTTTAGCATTTATTCATTTTTGAGAGACAGAGTGTGAGTGGGGGACGGACAGAGAGAGAGGGAGACACAGCATCCAAAGCAGGCTCCAGGATCCGAGCTGTCAGCACAGAGCCCCACGCGGTGCTTGAACCCATGAACCGTGAGATCATGACCTGAGCCAAAGTCAGGCACTTAACCGACCAAGCCACCCAAGCGCCCCTCTATTGTGTTCTATCTTAAGTTTATTCTGTGTGATCCAATTTATAGCTTCCTAAACTTTTGGAAGTTAAAATAAAAAGATTTCATATAATACATTTATGAAATTATTTCTAGTAGCCTTTCAGTTATAAAATCAGCTTTCTTTGGAAGTACTGAATCTCTACTATTACAGATGTTCAAAGAAACTTTGGTAGGATTTTTTCTTAAAGAGCAATAATAGTACAAAGATCAAATGAGTAATTAGAATAGATTTCCTTTAAAATCAGGCAACACTTACATCTTTTTCACCGACTGGTTGAATAAAACTGTTCTTTTCAGAGTGAAATTCAATTTTCGCTAGTAAACTGACAATTAAATTTTACAAATGCTTATTTTTATTATTCTAAATTATTTTTAAGTTTGCTATGATAAATCATCTTCATATTTTATCTATCTCATTAGTTCAGTGAAGAGAATAACTATATGATATTAAGTTCATTTTTTTTCACACATTATAGTTGTAATGGCATTGTATGGTCAGCCCCAAAGTCCTAATTAAAAAAAAATTCTTTACTTCCATGGGGTAAAGAGAATTTGAAGACCAAGTGGTTTGTGTTTAATACAGTTCACAGGAATACTTGTGTGCTCCTGATTTAATTTAATCATTTTCCCTCAATGACCATGAAGAGCCATGTTAAACTGAAGTGTCATTAAAGTGAAGTGCTCTGGTATTTAGAATACACGATGGGGGTGTGGGGAGTGTTAATTGCATAGAGTAAAGACAGGGACTATAACATCTAAATGCAATGCTCTTTTCTTGTAAAGTCAATGATAAAAACCTAGAGATATAATACTCCAAAGTGGTCCAAAAATCAACTTATAGGCTAAGTAGGGTAATTTATTTTGATTGCACTTGCAGGGAGAATGTGAATTTCAAAGTGAGCGTAATTTTCCAAGGCAGTATTAATGGATTGTTCCCTTTTGCCCAGTATGATAGATGTGTTGTAATAATCAGCAAAATAGCAAAGGGATAAGGAAACAAAAGCACTTGCAAACAATCATTTTATTATAAGAACGAATTTAATATGCATAGAATACTATTTTGCAAATAAAAAACATTTATACTAAGAATGCAATTAATATTATAAATTAAAATAATTTGAATATATTTGATTATATGCTTTCCCAAATGGGCAATGCTATAAAATGTGGGCTTATAAATTTAGGGAATTCTAGTTCTCTTGAGAAGGCATTTTAAGTGTTACTATGCAGATGTTCGGCAAAATTGTGGGTACTAGGATTATCTACACCAGTATCAGAAAATAATACACTTTGTTAAAGGATTTAGCAGTGACAGAAAGCGTGATGATCAGTTATTATCTTTGACAAGCTCAAAAATATTCTATATTGTTTTCAAAATGATGATTTAACATTAACAAGAGGTAAGAATTTTCTAAGATATTTTTCATAGCAATAACATACAGTCTATAAACTGTATGTATGATTATGGGCTATCTGTGTTGACAAATGCACATTTCAGAACTCTGTATACTCTAATGAGAGTAAGAAACCATATTCAGGACTCTGTATGCTGTAACCAGAATATGAAACCATACTGAGATTTCAAGGATTTGGAAGGATCCAGCAAAATCAAAAAATTGAACTAATGTGTGAATTTCCTGTAAAGGGAGGAGAGTGGCAAAGAGAGAACAACAGTTAATAGAAGAATTCTCTAAATATAAAAATGCAAAATGGGACATACTAGTATATTTATGTATTTAGGAAAATGATTAGCATCAAGAATGACTATGATTCTCATAACAACCGAAATTATAATTAAATATTGAAAGAAAAAAATGATCATTTGGGAATTCTTTCTAAGTAATGCAGCTATTCAATCTCAGTCAATTTGGATATATCTTCCTCAAATAAACTGACTCTCTCAAAATATAGGAATCAGGGCCAAGTCTCAATGGAGCTTGGCAGAAATTCACAGAAACAAATAACATCTAAATGAGTTTATGTCATAGGGAGGATTTTGTAAGTTCTGTAAGTGAAACAAACTTGGCTTAAGAAAAATCAGACCTACATGTAATGTCCTAAGACATTCAGATAGATTTTATGAGATTAGGTTTCAGCTCGATATAAACAAAGCCAGAAAGTATTTTGAACTCTATTATGTCTCTTTTTCTCTTTGTATTCTTTCTTATGACACATTGCCTTATTTACACTTTCTTGGCCTATGCCAAATTATTTTTAGGAGGCTCCTTCTGGTAGGCTTTTCTATCCAGAGATGAGATAATGCACAAAATATTTATTTCTGTAATATTAAATAGGAAAAGAAATGAGGAAAAGAAATAAACAGGTCTCAGTCCCTGCAGGCAATGTCTTCTAAGAAATTCATGTGGGAGAATGTCCTATGAAGGAAAGTGTTCCCACACATATGACTTCAGAAACTGGCAATAAAGTTCCATTGACAAAATAATTTAAACTAAATTAAATTAACCTCCAGAGAAAATAGAGAAATGAAGAAATAAATTCTTCAAAATAAAGAAATGAAATCTTTTTAAGGAACAGTTTTATAAAATATCTGTCTTTTTTTAGTGTTACTTCACAATGTTTTTGAATTTTATGAATGGAAAACTAGTATCACTATGCTGTTCAACTTTAGTTTAAATAGGACACCATTTAAAACCATGTGTATAGTTATTATGGAATTTTATTTCATAAAATTGAAGTCCTGTGGGGTTTTATTTTTCTGAGGATTCGTATGACCCTAAACACAACCCATAGAAAAACTAGTCATGGGCTCTTGCTTAGAACTTAGTGCTAGCTCTAAACAAAACTATGCAGTTGATCAAGTTTATCTTTGTACGAGTACTTTTTACTTTTGCAATTTTTTGCTTTGTTTATTTATTTTTGAGAGAGAGAGATGAAGTACGAACAGGGGATGTGCAGAGAGAGAGGGAGACACAGAATCTGAAGGAGGCTCCAGGCTCCGAGCTGTCAGCACAGAGCCTTTCACAAGGTTCGAACCCAGGAACCATGAGATCATGACCCAAGCTAAAGTCTGGGGTTTAACCGGCTGAGCCACCCAGGCATCCCTATTCTATCAATTCTTGAATCTATCATTAAATTAACATTACTTTAGAGAGTGATATTCCTTTTACTTGACTTGTCAATGTGTTTTCCAGTCTTTAGTATCAAGACGAAAAAACAAACAAAACAAAACAAAACAAAACAAAACAAAACAAAACAACAGCCAGCATCAAAATAGACATTCTCTTGCTCTCTCTTGTTCTTGTGCTCTCTCTCCTTCTCCCTTTCTCCTGAGTACCAAACTTTCATTAAGAACTTTGTTCTGTAATATTTGTTGTCCGCTTGCCTGGTGTTTTTCTAATGGTTTCATTCATTGACTAGATAGCAATTTGAAGTGTGGGGGTATTTCATTTTTTCTCATTGCCACGTAGTATTCCATTGTGTATATAAACCACAATTTCTTTATCCATTCATCAGTTGATGGACATTTAGGCTCTTTCCATAATTTGGCTATTGTAGCAACGTGGATGGAACTGGAGAGTGTGATGCTAAGTGAAATAAGCCATACAGAGAAAGACAGATACCATATGGTTTCACTCTTATGTGGATCCTGAGAAACTTAACAGGAACCCATGGGGGAGGGGAAGGAAAAAAAAAAAAAAGAGGTTAGAGTGGGAGAGAGCCAAAGCATAAGAGACTGTTAAAAACTGAGAACAAACTGAGGGTTGATGGGGGGTGGGAGGGAGGGGAGGGTGGGGGATGGGTATTGAGGAGGGCACCTTTTGGGATGAGCACTGGGTGTTGTATGGAAACCAATTTGTCAATAAATTTCATATATATATATATATATATATATATATATAAAAATTAAAAAAAATAAAAAATAAATAAAATAAAAAATAAAAATAAAAAATAAATTGCTTATAAAAAAAAATGAAGTGTGGGGGTATTATTTGTTCTTTGTAAGTTCCACATAGCATGAAATGCAACAGGTGAATTAGTTATTGTTTACTGCACAACAAATGACCACAAATTGATCAGCTTAAAAAACACATTTATTATCTCACAGTTTCTGTGTGTCAGGATCTAGGCACAATTTACCTGGATCCTCTGCTTCTGTGTCTCTCATGAAGTTGCAATCAAAGTATCAGCCAGGGTTGGAGTCTGATCTGAAAGACTGACTAGGAAAAGATCACTGCTAAGCTCATTTGGTTGCTGACAGGATTTTGTTCCTTTCCTCTCATTAGCCTGAGTGCCTCAGTTTCTTGTTGGTTGTCCTCCAGGTGCTCAGAAAAAGAGTTTCCTAGCTAAACCAAAGTTACAATATCTTATAATCTAATCACAAAGATGACATTCTCTCCAGGTTGAGTTATTCTATTGCTTAGAAATCAGTTACTCAGGGAGGAGAAGCTTATACAAATCTGTGAATGAGGGAAGGGGACAGCATTGGGAACCACCCCTAGCAGTTACTTATCACAGTATTTGCTAAATTTAATATCATTTACAATTTGTTTTGCCCCAAAGTCCTTTTGTGCTGCCTTAAAGTATATTTGATTTGATTTGATTTTTATTTTTAAAAATTTTTTTTTACATTTATTTATTTTTGAGAAACAGAGTGAGACAAAGCGTGAGCAGGGGAGGGGCAGAGAGAGAAGGAGGTACAGAATCTGAAGCAGGCTCCAGGCTCTGGGCAAGCGGTCAGCACAGAGCCTGATGTGGGGCTCGAACCCACGAACTATGAGATATGACCTGAGCTGAAGTTGGACGCTCAACCGACTGAACCACCCAGGTGCCCCTAGATTTTAGACATTTCTCTGATTTAGTCCCTGTTTAGGTTCCATTGTGTAATGGTTAGCACTCTGGACTCTGATTTAGTTCCTGTTTGAGAAACTCAAATCATGTGAAAAAAAGATGTTGGAACTTAAGAAGTAGGAGTACATTCTTCAACTTGGCAGGCATTAGTCTAATCAATAATTCAGTTCTGCTTTGTCTCATTCATTTTTCTTTACCATTTGACAAATAATTTAAAGATATTTTACAGTAAATAATTTACATGTAATAAATAATTCCATTTTTAGTGAAAAATTATGATTTCCAAATATTTTCCTTTTATTTACTTTCCTTGGACACAGTTCTTCAGTTATTCTTTTTAAGTTTTTTAATGTTTTATTTATTCTTGAGAGAGGAGAGACAGAGCATGAGCGAGGGGAGGGCAGAGAGAGAGGGGGGGGGCACAGAATCCAGGCTCTGAGCTGTCAATACAGAGCCCAACATGGGGCTCGAGCTCTTGAGCTGTGATGTGAGATCATGACCTGAGCCGAAGTCAGACGCTCAACGGACTGAACCACCCAGGTGCCCCAGTTCTTCAGTTCTTGATTCACTATGAGACATGTTACAAACCTCTTCAATTTTTAAGACCCCTGTACAATGCAGTTTTCCTTATCAGTTATCCACGACCAGCTTGGGGCAAAAAAACAAGAGCAAAAACTAAAACAACAACAAAACCTGCAAAAACACCAGAATTGATCCCTAATCCCAGTCATATTCCCCAGAAACAGACCATGAGCTCAAGCTTCCTGTGTAACTAATTTAGGAAAAAAGCGCTCCCAGGAGAAAAGAGTGAGTAAGTAAAGAATTCAAGCAAAGTGCAATCACGTGCAAAGCCCCAGCTGAGACCAACTTTATGGATTAGCTGTGTGTAAATTATGCTTCAGAAGTTGATCCAACTGGAAGCAAAGACGCTAGGGCTTCAATGCTTCTGGACCAATTATTGGTCAAGGGCAGCCTCGGGAAACTTAGCTTTCAGGCACTGAGGGTGCCTGCCGATGGGGCAAATTCGTTACCACAGTCTGAAGACGGCGTCCCAAAGAAAGTCACAGGTAGGCACCCTCGAATTTAAAAACAAAACAAAACAAAACAGAGATGCTGGGGGAGAGCCACATAGCTGTAGTCAACAGGATCAGAGGGATGCAGATGCGGCACCCACAGCTGGACAGTAACCAATCATGACAGGTTGAGTTACAACTGCCAGTCACATCTTCACTAATTTATTTAATCCTCCTCTGTTGTATCCTGCCAGTCATTTCCTTTATGTTTTAATCTAAACATACCTCTCTTTATTCCACCAATGTTACTTCCTCCTTTCAAATCTTCACTTTAACTAGAATTGTTCTTCTGGAAATACTCTTTCCCCAAAAGAAAGGAGTTTTTTTTTTTTTTTTTTTTTTTTTCTTTTCCCCTCTCCTCCCCTACCACCTCTCCTCCAACTTCACAAATAACACCAACGTCCAAAGAAAAAGTGACAGAT
Organism: Lynx canadensis; assembly: GCF_007474595.2. Lineage (NCBI taxonomy): Eukaryota > Metazoa > Chordata > Mammalia > Carnivora > Felidae > Lynx > Lynx canadensis. Next base: position 155,048,205 of record NC_044306.2, on the reverse strand, counting down.
ATATATTCTTGTCTCAACTTACTTTTTTAAAAAAATATTTATTTATTTTGAGAGAGAGAGAGGGGGAGAGCATAAGTGGAGGAGGGGCTGAGAGAGAGGGAGAGAGAGAATCTTAAGCAGGCTCCAGCCCAATGTGGAGCCCGACATGGGACCCAGTCTTACCACCATGAGATCATGACCATGAGATCATGACCTGTGAGGCGTATTTAAAGGATGTGATTATTGTTCTAACACTTTGGATTTTAGATGGCTTATCGAATCATTCTACTCTTTTCTCAGTGTCCTGAGTCCATTGCTTTTAGAACACAACCTTAGAATTTTTTAGAAATTTAATATGCCTAAGTGAAAACTAAAGACTCATTACACCTTAGTTATCCCATGTCTTTTGTTTGCAAGGATCACACATGAAGAGGGAAAATTTATTTCCAAAAAGGGACGTGTAGATTTTGTATAGGTCAAATATCAAAAATCATAGACTAAACAGGCCTTAGTCGGGCATGCAATAAAGCTGGCTTCATGCAGTTTAATGGCAATTACAGATGTTCCCGGATCTTCCCTGGACATCTGCACCATCAGTGTGACATAACTACTCCTTGAGTATCCAACTCTTAAACAAAAAAAAGGAATCAAGCATATTGGATACGTTCTAAGTGTCATGTTGTGTTTTAGGTGCTCTTTCTCTGTTCACATATTTATCCATCTTTCCCTCCCAGCACAAATTTCCTCAGATTCTATTATATATATATATAATTTCTCAACCTCATAACTTCTGCATCGCAAATTTTCTAGTAAAAGGAAGATGAATCCCATGGGCATGTTCTACACCCTAGAAAGAAGTTTAGTATTAAAAAAAGCTAAGGGAAATGATAATTACTATTTGTAATGTTCACCCTCATCTATTTCTCCTCTTTTTGGAGATCTAGAGAAAGTGTAAAATTCTCTTTGAATTCAGGTAAGTCATGTGATCTTTGGCCAAGGGTTCGTGAACAGGATTTTGATAAATATAGATTTAAAAAAAAATCCCTCCCTGGGCACCTGGGTAGCTCAAGAGTCAGTTAAGCCGTCTGACTCCTGGTTTCCACTCAGGTCATGATTTCATGTGTTGAGTTCAAGCCCTGCCTCACGCTCCATGTGCTGACCACGTGGAGCTTGCTTGGGATTCTCCCCCTCTCCCTCATTCTCTGCCTGTCTTCGCTTATGCTCTGTCTCTCTCAAAATAGATAAAAAAAAAAAAAAAAAAATCCCTCCTTTGACCAACCAGCATTTTGCAACAGATTTTTCTCACAAATTTACATATATGTAAATAAATATAAGTATATAGGTATAACATATATTTAAATATATATGTTTGTCCATATATCTCCACTCACTATTGTAACTCTTGTTTCAGGTGCATTGTATCGTTCAGTGTGTGTGTATGCGTACTTAACTGTATTGTTAAAGAAAGACTTAGAGGGGCGCCTGGGTGGCTCAGTTGGTTAAGTGTCTGACTTCGGCTCAGGTCATGATCTCGCGGTCCGTGAGTTTGAGCCCTGCGTCGGGCTCTGGGCTGACAGCTCAGAGCCTGGAGCCTGTTTCAGATTCTGTGTCTCCCTCTCTCTCTGACCCTCCCCCGTTCATGCTCTGTCTCTCCCTGTCTCAAAAATAAATAAACGTTAAAAAAAATAAAAAAAAAAGAAAGATTTAGAGTAGTGACTTGTGTTGAATCAGATGACATGATACAGAAGCAGGAAAATCTATGTAAATTGTTGGTTTTATCTGCTACAAGAATTTTATTATTTTATCCTCCTATTCATATTTTATAAGGACTAAATAATTGTAAAATTATAGCCTATTCTTTTTTTTTTTTTTTTTTTTTTTTTTTTTTTGCTAATAGCTTTAAAATAGTATGTTTTCTCTCCCTGTTCTTGTTTTCCTGGTCACACACACACACACACACCACATCCAATCCGGTAGATATTTTCTTGTTTTGAAGCATCATTAGTAACCATTTGCTAACACACAGCTGCCTGACATCACAGTTTAGGTACTCATTGCCTCTCACTGGAGGATTAAAATAATCTTTCATATCCCTTTCCAGCTTTCCACTTTATCATTGCTTCTCTCCCTTTGTGAGCTTTACAATCTAATAATAAAGACATGCTTATATTTCACCTACATCAGCCCATGGTGTTGGGTGACTTCATGACTTTGTTTTTTATATTTCTTTAGGTTAAAATGCTTTTTCTTCCTTTTCTCACCGAAGTGAGAAATTCATCCACCATGATTTGAGGTGTTTCGTGTACATATTAGATGTTCCATTATCTATTGCTTGGTTTCATATTATTTTTGCTCTGTTTTAATTTATGTGTATCTGTCCATCCAGCTGTTCAGTGAGCTGTTATTCTCTTCTGCACATAGTTATCCAGGTCTAATATGTGCCAGGCACTGCTTTAGGTAATAGGATGGGATCAGGAAACAAGAAAAGGCAGACATTTCTGATTTCACAGAGACTTGTGATGAGGCATCATCATCTCGACTAGTGATGAGGTATGCAAAGCCTTTGATTCATTGAGATCATTTTTAGCCCAAGCCACAAGCTGACTATAACAAAGTCCCATAGTCTGAGTGACGTATACAACAGACATTTACCTCTCACAGCCCTGGCCACCTTCGTGGCAAAGAAAGGAAACTCTGGTGCCTTTCTTTTCTTATAAAGGCACTAATCCCATCATAGGGGCTTTGCTTTATGACCTCGTCTAAACCTAGTTACTTCCCGAAGACCATAGATGCTAATACTGCCACATTGTTGGCAGAGGATTCCACGTAAGAATTTGGGTGTAGGGAGAAGGAAGATATAAATCATTCAGTCCACAGCAGCATTTAAACTTTAGTCATAACGAGGATGATTCAAAACTGAATAATTTGTCCCTAAACTCAGCTTTTTTTAATGATTTTATGTATTCATGTGCTTTAGGATAAAATTTCTCTGTATATTCTGCATTGCCTTTGCCTAGCCTGGGGTCCATGTGTTTATGATCTATCACCTATGTGTGAACTGACTATTACAAGAGGAAGAATAAAATGTGTGTTTTTGTATTTTTAAGGTTACAGTTAATGAAGTTCTTATGGGTTTACATTTTTAAAAACTCAGTTTATGGATCTAATGGTGCTATTTTGTTAAAAAGTAAACAGTGGTTTGTGTCAATTCTAGAAAAATAACCACTTTAGAAATCGTAAATTAGAAATATATATTGTCAATTCAGAGAATTGAAATCCAAAAATTAATTCAGTAGTGTGTTCTAAGACATGAAAGAGTGATGAACTTTATCATATCCTTTGATTACGACTCAAGGCAACTGAAAAAAAGTTCCCTTTCTATTCAATAGCAAGTTTCTGTAGGCTTTTCATCTTGAAGAGATGAAAGATTGTTATTAAAATTCTCACTTCCTTTATATAATATTTAGTATGTTTCCCTTTACAGTAAACCAGAGGTGATCATTGCTTAAAGATGTTTCATAGAAGTGAGATGATCATCAGTATTTCAAATATAGCTACAGCTGTGCTTTTGTTAATAAGTCATGAGTTTATTATTACCTAATGTGTGTGTGTGTGTGTGTGTGTGTGTGTATCTATTTCATCTCCTTCACTTATCCTTGTGCAGAAACTTTCATCGTGTTCTAGATGAAGAAAAATCAAGATAAATGAAATTTTGAAAGCCTATTTTAGCATCTCTTGCTTCATCTCGAAACAGACTATATATACAATTATAATTTAATAATGAGTTTTATTAAAGAGGATGACTGGTTTCTATGAATGATGAGATCACAATTGCTTTTATAAATGACTTTGACCAGAACTCATATGAATTGACATAAATTATGCTACAACTCAGAAGATTTAATTTGACATGAGAGAGAGAGAGAATTGGGCAAAATCTAGCATACAATTCAAGAAAAAGTAAATATTTATATAAATTATAAGATCCTGAGATTTAAAATTGTTGGTAACAGACAAAAGAGTGATATAAATATTTATACTGTTTTGACAGAGAAAGCTTGATCTTAAAAAAAATCCGATTTTAAATATTTATCTTTCTGGACCATTTATCAGAACTAGTCACTAATTTTACATAGACGCACATGTTTATGCATATACATATGCTATGGAAGGCTTTTAAATATTTTAATTTTTAAAATGTAATGTTATTAAGTGCATTAAAATTTAAAATAAAGTAATTTTTCAGGTTGAGCATTATTGAATGAGTGGAATATGTAATAACACCAACTTTGTGATAAGATTTATCAATAGGTTTCACTTTATGAAACTCCCATTTATTACACTAAAGAGGATAAAACAATGCTCGTTCCTCAGTCATTTAACATTGAGTGGAATTTTCGGCTATTTTAACATCACCATTTTTGTATTATTGCCAGGATCATTATGTGCCATCAAAATCAATTTCTAGTCATGTGATGTTCACATTAACCATATTTTGGTATTACAGAATAAATAAATATAAACTGCTAAACATTATTTATTTTACCATTATTCTTCTTCTACTTGAGTTTTCGTGATAAAGTAAAATAGGATGGTTTGTCTCTCCTTAACATTTAGTAAACCTAATTTAGATAAAGTTAAGCAATCCCATATGGGTCAAGAGCTTGTTATATTGGAAAAATCATTTTTGTTATGGTTAAATTTCTAATTAGTCCAGGGGCTCCTGGGTAGCTCAGTTGTTTAAGCGTCCGAGTTTTGAGACTCTTGATTTTGGCTCAGGTCATAATTTCACAATTGTCAGATGGAGCCCTGTGTCGAGTTCTGTGCTGATACATGGCATGGCCCTGCTTGGAGTTCTCTCTTCTCTGCCCCTCCCCCACTCACACATGCTCTCTCTCTCTCTCTCTCTCTTTCTCTCTCTCAAAATAAATAAATAAGTATCTTTTTTTTTTTCTAATTAATCCAGAACAGTTGAAATCTTGACTGGTAAGCACTCTTCTAACCTATTCACAAAGATGTTCTTTGGTTTTTTGTAATACATATGTATTCTTGTAATTTAGTGTCATTTATTTTGTCTAGTGCTATGAATCTGTTTAAAGAAAAAGCATTAGGGGCGCCTGGGTGGCACAGTCGGTTAAGCGTCCGACTTCAGCCGGGTCACGATCTCGCGGTCCGTGAGTTCGAGCCCGGCGTCAGGCTCTGGGCTGATGGCTCAGAGCCTGGAGCCTGTTTCCAATTCTGTGTCTCCCTCTCTCTCTGCCCCTCCCCCGTTCATGCTCTGTCTCTCTCTGTCCCAAAAATAACTAAACGTTGAAAAAAAAAAAAAAAAGAAAAAGCATTATTTTACGAATATAAACATGTCATATTAAATGAATTTAGTATATTTGTTTTATTGAAGTGTAGTTGACACATAATGTTACATTAGATTTAGATGTAAAACAGTGATTCAACAAGTCTATATGCTGTGCTATGCACACTGCAAGTGTAGCTACCATCTGCTACCATACAAGGCCACTATAATACCGTTGACTATATTCCCTCTGCTGTACCTTTCATCCCCATGATCTTCATTCCATAACTGAAGTCTATACTTCCCACTCCCTTCCATCCATTTTGCACCCCCACCTTGGCAACCATCAGTTTGTTCTCTGTATTTATGGGTCTGTTCTTGCTTTTTGTTTGTTGATTTGTTTTGGTTTTTATATTCCACATATAAGTGAAATTATGCAATTATTCTCTGTCTGACTTATTTAACTTAGCATAAAGTCCTAAGTCTGTCCATGTTGTGTCATAAACAGCAAGATGTCACTCATCCCTTTCTTATGACAGATTAATATTCCATAATGTATGTATATATATTTTATGTGTATTATATGTATATATGTATACTATATATATATAATCACCTCTTCTTTATTCATTCATCTATTATTGATGGATGTTGTGTTGCTTCCATATCATGGCTATTGTAAATAATGCTGCAATAAACATGGGGGCTCATATATCTTTTCCAATTAGTGGGTTTTTTTTCCTTTGGGTAATACCCAGTAATGGAATTACTGGATCATATGTTATTTCTATTTTTAATTCTCTGAGGAGTCTCCATATTTTTTTCTTTTTAAAACAATTTTTTTAAAGTTTATTTATTTATTTTGAGAGAGAGAGAGGGGCAGAGAGTGAGAGGGAGAGAGAATCCCAAGCAGTCTCCACAAAATCAGCTCAGAGCCTGATGCAGGGCTCAAACCCATGAACCGTGAGATCATGACCTGAGCTGAAATCAAGATTCAGATACTTAATCAACTGAGCCACCAGCTGCCCTGAAGCCTCCATATTTTTTTCCACAGTGGCTGAAACAATTTACATTCCCACATCAAAAGAATTTTAAAAATATCTCCCGGTCAGAATACTTTGGAAAATTATACACATTCAGAATTTGAAAAACGTGCTAGAAAATTTCTAGAAATTGTCTTTTCTGTGCTCAATGAAGAGACCTGGAAAGTAGTGGTTAGGGATGCATGATCCAGAGTCAGCTGGTTAGGTGGAAATCTTGGTTCTACCCCTAATATATGAACCTAGTCAAATAATTAATCTAAACCTCAATTTCCTCTGCAAACATTCCACAGATTTTTAACAAAAAAATTTTTTAGAGTTTATTTATTTTTAAGAGAGGGAGCATGAGCAGGGGAGGGGCAGAGAGAGAGGGAGACACAGAATCCGAAGCAGGCTCCAGGCTCTGAGTTGTTAGCAGAGAGCCTGACATGGGGCTTGAGCTCGGGAATGGCAAGATCATGGCCAAGGCCAAAGTCGGACACCCAACCAACTGAGCCACCCAGGTGCCCCATTCCACAGATTTTTTTTAATTTTATTTATTTATTTTGAGACAGTTGGGAGGGGAAGAGAGAGGGAGAGAGAGAATTCCAAGCAGGCTTTGTGCTGTCAGTGCAGAGCCCAATATGGAACTCAAACCCATGAACCGTGATATTGTGACCTGAGCTGAAACCGAGAGTCTGTCACTTAACTGATAAAGCCATCCAGGTACCCCACCATTTCACAGAATTCTTATCAGGACTGAATAGTTGATACAAACAAAAGATACAAATACACCCTTGGCTGATAAATCTATAGATCCGGGTTAGTTCAGCATTACTATGCATCTAACCAAGAATATCTGCTAAGAGCATTTCAGAAAAAAAGATTTCTTCCTCTTAGCAAATATTAGTATATCTACATGAAAACTTAGTTGACAATGAGAATATAGCAGTTATGAAAATCTGGTTTCAATTCCACTTGACATTTACCAGTTGTGTGACCTTGTATGGGAAAATCCTCTTACCCCTTTCAACTCCAATTTCCTGAACTGTGAAAGGACATAACAGTGACAACTATGATTATCTTTTAATGTTTGGTGTTCATCAAATAATATTTTAATTTCTATTTTAAAATATTTCTTTAGGTTTTATTGAGATGTAATTGGGATATGGTATTATATTAGTTTCAGGTGTACAGAATGATGATTCAACCTTGAAAGTTCTCATCACAAGGAAAAAATTATAGCTGTGTGGTAACAGATATTAACTAGACTTACTGTGGTCATCATTCTGCAATAAAACACCATTTTAATATATATATATATATTCACAATAATACAGACTTCAAAAAATAAACATCTTAGAGTTGGTGTCTTTAAGACAGTGTCTGTCTATGTAGTTCATTGTTTTTGAGTTTGATATTAAGTCTGATAATGACTTTGATATTTTAGTGTTAAAATTCAAATATTTAATTGAGGTCTTTCCTTGCAAAAAAGCTTTAATCTTTTTGTTATTTTGTTCTTATATTCAATAATTAATAAAGCTGAACTTGAGCTTTCTATTAAAGGCTACATTTTCATTTAGAAATAACCTAATACATTAGTTTGCTTAAAAAATTACCATATTTTCAATTATTTAACACACTTGTACGTATATCAGTTCCTATTAAGAATGTTTTGTAGCTAAGAATGTTTGTTATTATACATAACTCTGTAATTCAAAACTTGACCCAAATTGTTTATTAAATATACATAGTTACCATGAAAAAATCCTACCTAAAAATTTCATTTTAGTTAGCTCTATTTTATTATGTTTCATACTAAGATGAAAAGATGAGGTCAGTGTCTCCCTTGCCTACCTTTGCCATTTTAAATCATCATTCTGCTACACAAAAGAACATCTGATTATTCGAGACATATATTATCCAGTTCTGCCATTTCTTTCTCTACCCTTTGTAATCATCTATGGACCCTATGTCAATCTTTCTGATTTATTAACAGTTTTGAAACTGGCCTCACAGTCTTCTTAACCTTAGTTTCTGCCAGTTTTGGGGGTGACTTCAATATTTATAAGATAATGTAGGCAATATTGTGTCTTTGAGTTTCATGTCTGAAATAATTAGTATGTGCTGGCTCTTTCAGGTAGATCTTTAAATCAGCATAATTCTAACTTTCTTTCAACTTTAAGCCACAGTACCAGAGTATGGATTTGAGAATAACTATATTCTACCAATAATCTTTCTGTACCAGTGTATACCAGCAGAGAGAGCTCAGAAATAACTCTTATTATTCTAAAATAAATGCTACACTTTATTTCCTTTTGCTGGTATCTCATGAGGTAGAACCAGAGAAAAATGTCAGTTTGAAATTCAGGAATTCTTATTTGTCTGAAAAGTGGAAGTGGAGGACAAAGAAGCATTTGTAGCCTTGGTATGAAATCTTATCTTTTCTACAGCTTTCATGAAAGGAGAGTGGTTTTGGCTAGATCTATAGTCTGTCTTAGGGATCAGTATCATTCCTGAAGACCCATTCTGCTTCATGTATTAAACACATTTTTATTGAGCTTCTCTTATTTTCCAGGCCTTGTATGAGTTGTGAATGAAAGAGAAAAGACCCTTGCTCTAAAATAACATACATATAAGTTGGCCCAGGGAAAATCTAAACAAACCAGTAATGAATATGGTAACTTTATAGAGGGATCACAAAATAAAACAGGAGTATTGGAGAAAGTAAAAGGAGGGATATTTTGGATAGGAATGGGTAAGGAAAAAAAAACTTTTGAGAGATTAAAGATTAGAAAATTCCATACGATGTCCAAAAAAAAAAAAAATCCATATATTTGAGGATGTGGGAAGAGAATTCTAGGTAGAGGACAATTTAAGTCAATACAGTATTAAATCGATTGTAAGAGAAACAAGAGAAGTGGCTAATGTGACTGGATATTAGTAAATGATGAAAAGAGTCATGTGAAGGCTGGTCGTTCACACAGCAGGTAACAGAGGCTTGGATCAGGGTGGTAGATGAAGAGTTAATGAGAAGAGTTCAGGGAAGGTTACAGAAACTGAGCAGCTTGAATGATGGTGCCACCAGAATTGTAAACGCTAGGGAAAGAAGTTTGGGTGCATAATCAAGACTTCTGCTTTGCAGTGTTAGGGACTGAATTGTGCTCCCTGCAAATCTGTATGTTGAAGTATTAACCCCCCGTAACACAGAATATGACTAAGTTGTTATGGTGGCTGTTATCGTGGAGCCCTAGTCCGATATGACTGAGTCCTTATACACAGAGAGAACTGCATGTGAACAGAGAAAAGCCCATGGGAGGACATGGTAAGAAGGCACCAGAAGCAAGCCAAGGAGAGAGGCCTCATGAGAAACCAACCCTGCCTGCACCTTGATCTTGGATATTAGTCTCTAGAACTATGAGAAAATAAATTTCTGTGGTTTAAGCCCCCCAGTTTCTGGTAGTTTGTAATGGCATTCATAGGAGACCAATATCAATAGTTTGTATTTGAGATGGACAGTAGACAATGAGTAATGACACAAAGCAAACTATTGGAGTGAGTCGATGCTAGAGGGAGAAACTCAAACTTTTATCAGCATTTTAATAAATACTGAAATTATTTAGAGAATGTCTACTAATCTTGGTGTAGTTCTTGTGGATGGTATGGTAAATTATATTAGTCAATTTGCAACTAAGATAAATAATGTATGAAAAACATTTTTTTTTCATTATTTCTGCAATGCCATTGATAGGGTACCATCAACATTATTCTAGAGTTTGAGAATTGATATAAAGGGAAATAAATAGTACAGTTTCAGAACTTGGCTTCAATAACACACAAGTGGAAAGCTATCAACTACTAGCTATCAGTCTAAGAATGCTAATTGTTTATAAAATTTAGTAAAATAAAACAAACAAATTAGGAATTTCTTTTTAGGGAGATGGTAGTCAAGAATGACTTTCCACTTAAGAATCGAGGCAATGGACTTGAAGCAACACTAGAAAAGAGTATCCTGAATGGGTTTCTCAGATGCCTGCTAGTCACTGATGAAAAGAGATGGAAGGTGTGGTTTGTAAAATTGAATGGCAATGCAGAGACTTTCACACCTGTGCAGGTCTCAGAAAATATTGTAGTCCAATAATTTTCAAATAAGCCAGTGGCCCTCTTGCTATGAGAGAAAATTGGTTGGTTGGGTAAAGGTGAGTGCTATTATCTGTTTGGGAAGACATTATTATTTCCAAAATAAGAGAGTGAGATATTTTTTAAGTATCTCCTTCAACTTCTGAAGTTGAAATAGTCCTAATATGCTGAGGACATAATTTTTTTTCATTTAATATGTACAGATAGAGATAGAGATAGAGATAGAGATAGAGATAGAGAGAGGTTGAGAGAAAGTTTCCTTTAAGGCAATAATTTATGTCTACTTAGCATCTCCTACTCTCATCCCCCCCCCCCCACTGCCAACAGAGCTTCAACTTTCTTTAGCTGGTGTTTCAGGGGGAGACTGATCCTCCTAACTCACCTCAGAGGGGGCCTGATTGGTCTAATGGGAAGTTAATCACCCTTCTTTGGATTTGGTTCACAACTCGGCATGTGACCCATATATACTTTCTCATGTATTATTGGCTATAATGAGAAAGTCTGCTAAGTGTCCTCTGGAAAATAATTTGCTGTATGAAGAAAAGTCCTTTTGTTCCAGGATTCATTCAAATCTAGATATGATGCCTGGAATTTCACTAAGTACAGAGAATAAAATAAAATTGATAATGACATGGCAAGTAAATGAAAATAATTTGTGTCTTTGATGACATCATAGAGCCAACTAAATCTGAAACTTGCCCTACCTCAGGACTCTCTGTTATATACACATATACTTATTTTATAAACCATTTTCAGTTAAGATTTATATTACTTATGATGAAACCATCCTATTTGATACATGGGAGAGATTTACATTGTTGGCCGACGACTAAAAGAACTTGAAGGAATGCTACTTTTCTAACAAATATTTTAACATGATAAAACTAAAATGCTTCATCTTTGCTCATGGACCTGAAGCCATCTCCTCCATGTAAATTAAATAGAGCTTCAGCAAATTTTGATGCATTGGTTGAACCTCTGGACACTATTCAATACCATAAGACATAGGATTGAGTTGGGAAGAAAAGTCTCTCCCCAAGAGAGTCAATAACACTCTTCTAAGGGAAAGAAACTAGTGAGAGTATCACAGAGAAAGACTTGGAATGGAGTTTATCTATGGGATGGAGACAAGAACTTGACCCTGAGGGCAGATGGACGAGGTTAGGAGCAAAGGAAACCTTGCTCTGGAAATTCCCAATGAGTGCAAGCGTGCATTGAGGATCCTCTCCTAAAAATGTTCAAAGAGAAGTTCAGGTTAGTAAGAAATTTCATCTTTGTTGTTTCTCAAGCGTTAGTATTTTGTTCTGAGTTGTTCATATTTTGGCTATGCAATCTTGTGTGTTATTTTGTGGAGGCTAAAGAGACAAGATGCCCAGGGGAAGGACATCTCCCACACCTTAAAACTCTTCCAGAGTCCTACAGAGATGAGATTCGTCCCACAAGAACTAAGCCTCGGCTTGCCAGGTTGGTTAATGATATCAGGGGAAAGAGACTCAAAATCCTAGAAAAAAGTTCCAAAAGGAACATGTAAAAGAAAAGAAATAAAAAGACTCCATAAACTTCTTGTCTGTATAGCAATCAGAAAGTAATTCCTAGCAGACAGTAATACTTGTCAGAATATTTAGAAACATGACAAAGTTCTAGTCTCAGTGTTCATTTATGCTATGCGAAATAAATTGTCTGTTCTTATGTTAGTTCTAGCTTTGAACTGGAGAGAAATGAATACAAGAAGAAGCAATGTGTGATATTCAATAAAATGTTTTTTCCCCTCCTTTTTTTCCCCCACTCCCTGCCCTTGGTGTTAAATTGTGAAACTCAATAATTGTTTTATGTGGTTATCATTCTTCTTGAAGAAACTATGTTATCTTAGAGACCAATGACTAATGTGTATACCAAGTCTGTTTTGTGAAATTAGGGAATATTAGATAATAAGACATATGTTTCAGGAGTATAATCAAAAGCATAAAAGGAAATTTCATAGGAACGCAAAATAGCCTTTTAACAAAAGAGTCTGAGGAGAAGACTGGTATTCTTTTGACCCACTTAAAACTGAGAGATAACTCTCACTGGAAAATGATAAAAGGTAAAATCATAGCATTTGAGAAGCAAGAGTAACAAAAAAGATGATATTAATTTAAAAAAAATCTTTAGATAAAAATAGAAATTAGGTTAGGGAGGAGGAAATGATTTGGTAATTGGATAAAATTAAAGTTATAATGTAGTTTCAATAAGCATTCTCATATTGTAACTTATTTCAAATAAGTGGCAAGTAGCTATCTTTTCAGAGTGAAACAAGTCCAGATAAACGATTCCCTATATTTCTGACTTGAAAGATGGCTTAAAAAGTGGACACATTAAAAGTGGGTTCATTATCTCCAGAATTAGACAGGATGTAGATACCTGACATGTCTTGTCAAACTTTTCCTTTTACGGATGAAGAAACATAGGCTCAGGAAACCTAAAACATTTGCAAACTAAACATGGGACTCCCAACTCCTGGGTAATTTACATCTATCCCCCTTTTTTTCAATGCCAGCTCATCTTTGAACTACCCAATCTAAAAGAGGATTTTCCTTTACCTGTAAATACCTTTTCTTGGCAGGGCACCTGGGTGGCTCAGTCCGTTAAGCATCCGACTCTAGATTTCGAATCTGGTCATGATCTCACTGTTCATGAGGTAGAGCCCTGTGTCGAGCTCTGCACTGACAGCGTGGAGCCTGCTTAGGATTCTCTGTCTCCCTCTCTCTGCCTCTCTCTTTCTCTCTCTCTCTCAAAAATAAACAAATAAACATTGAAAGAAGACTTTAAAATCGTTTTGGTTAAGGTTTCCCATATAAAAATACCGAGACAAATGTTAGACTGGCATCAGCTTGTACCACCACATAGAGAGACAGCATGGGCATGAATATAATAATCTATGGCATGCTAAATGGAATACACTTCAGTTCTCTTGGGACCTTTCAGTTTGTCGGCATAATTCCCATTTATTAACTTAAAGGCTAGGAACTTATTGAAATATACCTTTACTGTTTTCCCAGGGGTCCTTCACGGAGCAGCAGTATATATCAAACCATTTTCTTTGGAGACACTTCATTGGTTTCGTACAGTTACCATAACAAATTACTACAAACTGGGTGACTTAAAACAACAGAAAATTATTCTCTCACAGCTCTGGAAGTTCAGAGTCCAAAATCAAGATTCAACAGGGTTGGTTCCTCCTTGGGGGCTCAGAGCCAGTATCTGCTCCAAGGCTCCTAGCTTCTGTTAGTTGTTTGCAACCTTGGTGTTCCTTTACTTGTAGATGCACTCACTCCAATCTCTGCCTCTGTTTCACACAACATTCTCTTCTCTGTGTGCTTATGTCTCTTCTCTTCTAAGGATGCCAGTTCAATTGGGTTTGAATGCATGCTAATCAAGTATGACCTCATCTTAACTTGATTACATCCACTAAAACCCTGTTTCCAAATGATCACATTCATAAACACGGGTTTAGTCTCAATATCTCTTTTTGAGGAACACAATTCACCCTTTAACAGATACCGGTATATTTATTCTGGCTCCTGTTAGAGGTTTCAGAATGAAATATTTCTTCCTTATATTATTCAAGGTTTCATACAATATCTATGAAAAGTGCACATTAAAGTTGTATTAGCTACTGCCTATATTCATCCACTGAATGTTGATCACCAGTAACTTGATTGCTTGATTAATCAAAATCAGCTCATATTCTGGTGAGTATAATATCACAAAGGGATACAATGGGCAGGTCTTCCTGGGGAGAGAAGAGAAGGGAGATATAAAAATAAAAATGAAGCATCTAGGGGGCGCCTAGGTGGTTCAGTCCGTAGAGTGTCTGACTTCGGCTCAGGTCATGATCTCCCAGTTTGGGAGTTCGAGCCCCGTGTCAGGCCCTGTGCTGACAGCTCAGAGCCTGGATCCTGCTTCAGATTCTGTGTCTCCCTCTCTCTCTGCCCCTCCCCCACTCGTGCTCTGTCTCTCTCTGTCTCTCAATAATAAATAAACGTTAAAAAATATTTTTAAAATGAAGCATCTAGGACAACTCTCAATTTCATAATTTGGATATTATTGCATGCGCAGAACCTTAGAAACACAGTTTCTCGTCTCCATAGGGCATTTTAGAAAAAGATATTTATTAAAGAAGGAGAAGGAGAAGAAGAGATAAAAAAAGAAAAGGTAGTATTTACCTCACATTTTATTTTATTTTTTTACTGCTTATTTATTTAGTTGAGACAGAAAGTGGGGGGTGCAGAGAGAATCCCAAGCAGCCTCCATGCTTAGCACACAGCCTGACTCAGGGCTGGAACTCACAACTGTGAGATCACAACCTGAGCCGGTATCAGGAGTCCCAGGCTTAACCAACTGTGCCACCCAGGATCCCCTCTCATATTTTAAAACTGATACTAGATCTGTTACATACATGCAATCAGCTGTGTGATAGGAAATATAAACAGTATGTTACACTAGAAACTAAATTTCTTAAATCTAACTCTAAGTATCATCATCTTGAGGAACTATGAGTGAAGAAAGTCTGTCGAGTGGAATGCTGCAAAAGAAAATTGCAAAGGAAATTACAATATTTTTATGTGACTTGAATTATTAAACCTATACAGAAGACATATTTATACAATAGAATCTATGACTCAAAGATGTTTTTAAATAATAAATACTGATAAATCTTCAAATCTGAATTTTAAAGTTCAGCTTTCAAACATTTATTTTAGGAACTATTTTTAAAGTCATAGTAAAGAGATTGCTGCCTTCACAGTACTCATAAAATCATAGAGACTTAAGAATGTAAGGTGATATTTAAGTAGAGAAAATTAGCATCCTTGAGATGTCTTAAATCTGACATCTAGAAATCTGCATTCAAATAGAAGATTAACGTGGCCCAGCTAAGCCTATGTGCTGTGGACTGGATGGGAATGCTGATAAATAAAGTGTATTTTGAGGCAAGATAATTTTTTTGTCCTTTCAGCTTGTCAGAGATTAATGACTACAGGCTTTTGTTTAGAATCTTTTATTCTAACTTCTTTCATTGGGAACTCTTGGCTAGAATTGCTTACGTTTATATAAATGAATCTGGATCTCTTATTTCACAAAAAAATACAGTAGATTAAGAAAAATATCTTATTTTCTTCATTTACTTAGAATTATGGTAATGAAAAAATATATAGCTACTTATGTACAGTTAGGTTATTAATTTGTGTTGCATAAGTACCCATTTATGTTTGAGATTATATAAATCTGAATATATTCTGTTATATCACATTTTGTATGGTGGAAAAACTGCAGGCTTTTTTTGTCATGACAGGTTTAGTTCTGCCATACAATGTTTACTTGGAAATAGCAATTTGGATGTTTTCTTGTTAATAGCTGGACTTACGGTTTTAAAGCCTTTTTTTAAAGCGTTGTAGTACCTACTGGTTTCCATAGCTTATTATTTTTATTGGTATTGTATTATACTTCTCCATTTTTAGTTTTCCTATTACCACTCATTTTAAAATTATTGTTATATTTTCTAATTTATTCATGTCTTCCATATTGGAATTTTATTATTTTTATTCCCTCTATAGTATCAAATACACATTTTAAAATCTGTCTTACTAATATTAGATCTCAGAGTCTGGGTACTAATGCCAAACAAATTTCCAAAATGATTTAGGTAGAGGCTTATGATTGTAAAGAAACAAATATTATTATTATTATTATTATTATTATTATTTACTTTAAGTTATCCTGCTTTGTTAGGTTTTATTTATTTATATCTAAACATTTTGCATTTTCATCTGATATTCTATATATAGAAAGTTTACTTTCTCTCAAAGTATTTAATTTATTGAAAACAACAAACAACTGCAGTTCTGTCTTGCACTGTATAAATGCAGACATTACTAGCATTTTCATAGGTAGCTACCGAAATACTAAACACTTCCAAATGCTGAAGTAGAAAAGAACGCATTTGCAAATTTTCTATTACATCATATGATGAGGAAACTGGGGTTTGGGGGCGGGGAGACTCTGGAAAACATGCTTAATATTTCTGGGAAATATTCTTGCATTTCATCTAGAAAATGTTCTTTCCTACAGTGATTTTAGATGTGACAAAGAAGCTAGTTCATTTTGGAGAATGGAACTGTTTTAATCTACAAGCACAAGTGGAGGTTTTATATCTTAAAAAGTTCATGTGCCCATGCAAGGTCCCTTGTTCTAACACACACAAATGTATGTATGTACACACAGTCATACACCAGCAGGTTTTGTCTCACCTTTTGGGGTATGTTTTGCTTCACCTTTGGATAGCGAAGTGTACCTACGACAGTCGTATGTTTCGTCCATCGATGTTACGTGAGAAAAAATGAAATGGTCACAAGTAAGTCACAAGTGAGACATAGCAAGGAATACGCACATGGGATAATACAATATTATTCCAAGAAGAGTTTGTACTCCTGAGCTTCAGAGGGCATTGGTGATGTCAGTGTTGGGCATCAGTCGTATCTGACAATGTTTGGTGACCTGATAGGGAAGATCTGTCGCAGTTAATTAAGATAAGGGACCTGAGAGCTTCCTGGAGAAAATTTTACTAATAAATTTATACATGGTCAAAAACAATATTATTCCCTTATGGAAAGGTGATTTGGGGTGATTGAGAATGCAGCATTCTGGATGTCCCACTAGAATTTTTCATCCAATTCTGAATCCCGTCGTCTTTCTATCCAGCACATCTGAGACTTACAGAGGGGTTGTTCAAAAGGTATATGTGAAACTACAATAGTTTTCTTTTTCCCAAAAGCTCTGTGTTTTGGTGTGGATGTAATTGCAACAAAATATAATAGAATACAATTGCTTGACTTCTAAAAGAAACATAACATACCTTTACACCTTCTACATTTTTTTTATTTTTTTAAATATGAATTTATTGTCAAATTGGTTTCCATACAACACCCAGTGCTCATCCCAAAAGGTACCCTCCTCAATACCCATCACCCACCCTCCATTCCCTCCCACCCCCCATCAACCCTCAGTGTGTTCTCAGTTTTTAAGAGTCTCTTATGTTTTGGCTCCCTCCCTCTCTAACCTCTTTTTTTTTTTTCCCTTCCCCTCCTCCATGGACTTCTGTTAAGTTTCTCAGGATCCACATAAGAGTGAAAACATGTGGTATCTGTCTTTCACTGTATGACGTAGTTCACTTAGCATAACATTCTCCAGTTCCATCCACGTTGCTACAAAGGTCCATATTTCATTCTTTCTCATTGCCACGTAGTATTCTATTGTGTATATAAACCACAATGCGGAGGTTCCTCAAAAAATTAAAAATAGATCTACCCTATGACCCAGCGATAGCACTGCTAGGAATTTACCCAAGGGATACACCTTCTACATTTTAATGCTTCGTGGGCTTAACTACTCTACGGCATTACATTTCCAACAGGAGATTCAGGGTGACAGTGGTCCCAGTGAAGTGCCAGGGCCTGATCAAATGCAAAACCACCCCCCCCCACCACCACCACCACAACAACAACAAAAAACACTACCAGTAGAAGCAGAAGTGTGCCTAAGAGGAACAAGAATTTATATAGGCATGTTATCTGTAGTACATTACAGTGCCCCCAAAGGACGAGTGTTAATAAACAAAGAGGAAAAATTGTAGATGCCTCGTGGTAACTAAACCTGAAAGTTTTCATTAATGGGCTCATGTGAGACATCTTCAAGAAACATGGGAAGGACATTTCTGGAAGCTAGTATTCATTGTAGATAGGAGCAAGAGTCAGAGAAAAGTGGGAAGAGAAATATATAGTTAAATGGCAAGTGATTGATAGGTGATAGATGATAGATGGATACTCAGACAAAGACAGATAAACTCAGTTTGGATATTATGGTGAGGCTAGTGGGAAAGAAAAGGAAAGAAATCTATATTGTCTAGCTTATATACTATTCTGTAACACTGAGTAATTTTAAGAATAAGCTTAGAAGTTTTATGACATCTATGGAATATGTGGTTGTTGCTGATTTTGTTATGTCCATTTATATGCATATGTAAAAATATGTACTATAAAATGTAAAAGAATTGACCAAACTCTCTTCTGTGTCAATTTCCACTTTGTGAAATCAATATAAGCATCTTAAACCTCAAAGAGCTACACAATCTTTTCGAGGTTGAGATGTGAATAATGTTGAGGAAATATTAACCCCACAGCTAGACATGCTTTGATCCTCATGCACCAAGCTTTTCCTAGAGGATGCTGTCACATAGTCAGTATACCTGTGCATGCCTATGAAGGTGAGGTAAGGAGGAGGCTCAGGAGGAAGAGGCAGATCTATCCAGGCTGTGAGTTGGTCATATAATTTTAACTCGACTATAATCTTGTTGGAATAGTTTTGCCTAAGATCTGGGATTAAAGAAAGAAAGATCTCTGCTAATATGCAAAACACACTGAAGAACTTTGCCTCAAATTATCCCACCAGAAAGTGTCAGAGCACAGGTTTGAAAGTAGGACCTTGTTCTATTTCTATGTTTTAGATATTGAGTTTATATGTGAATGCTTTTATCTATACTACAAATATGATTAAACAGATAAGATAAACAAAAACCTAATTAAAGTCCTTCAACAAATTATTTGTCTCTAGATAAAAATAAATGTGTAAAACATAGACCTCAGCTAACATTCTAGAGGTATGTGAAAGTATGCCATACAGCTTTCTGAATATATTTATTGATCACCTCCAGGTATTTGAACATCCTTTGTCATTTGACTGAAATTACTTTCTTACTTTGACCTTGAAAAGTATTTTTCAGAACTGTGCTCAAAATATATGCTCATTTGGAAGATGTACTTGAATCTTTAGTCATACTTAAGTGCTTCCTCTTATGTGTTCCTGAGGCACCTTCTTTATTCTACCTATATTACAGCTTACATTAGTTTGATAGAAGTTTGGCAAATTTTTTTCTTCATTTGAAAGAAAATATTATTGAAAAATAGAAGATGACACACTATCAGCATAGTATATTAAATTAACACAAATGATGTTTAGTAGAGCTAAGTCTGAAGAAAATAACTTGTACCTGCAGTAAAGCATTGGTGAATTAAATGAGTAAATGTAAAATATTTAAGTCTATAAGATATAAAATCTTGTAGTTATGCTATCATTTCCAGCTTTAGCTGATTTATTCTTTTTTAATTAATCAACCCTATTGATTTGGATAAGAAGTCATCCATTGTGTTTAGTAAAAGTTTATATAATTAAAATTAAGCTATTGAAGTGCTTGGGGTCAGTGCATTGATGGGAAGAAGTGTAGGTATTTAAACAGATTCATTATAGAACATTGGGAATATGGTCATAATATATTATATTTTGATAGTGAGGTGAAAGTATAAAAATAAATGTCTTGAGACTGTCTACATTCAAACAGGGTTAATTCCAGTGGGGCTGAAATATTCTACAAACTCTTTATCTACCTTCATTCTGAAAAAATACTAGTAAAACAATGTTGTTGTTATTAATTGATTCCCCAGATACCTTGAAATTAGGAGGGAGATCCTCACTGACTGATAATTATTCCACTATGCCTTTTATTATAAATGAATTTTGGTATTCTGGTTAAGGTATAACTTTCTATAAATTTGTTTCAAATTCGTATGACATATAAATCATATGAAATGTGTTTTAAAGCTATGGTCATTTATTCATAACCTGATACATTTGATTGCTTGACAATAAAACCTTAGTATCTCTCATTAAGAAGAAAACAGGGGCTCCTGGGTGGCTCGGACTGTTAAGCATCCAACTTCGGCTCAGGTCATGATCTCAAGGTTTGTGAGTTTGAGCCCCGCATCGGGCTCTGTACTGACAGCTCAGAGCCTGGAGCCTGCTTCAGTTTCTATGTCTCGCCTTCTTTCTGCCTCTCCCCTGCTCACGCTCTGTGTCTCTCTCTCAATAATATATACATGTTAAAAAATGTAAAAAAAAAAAAAAAAAAAAGGAAGAAGAGGAAAACATCTTGTGATGCCTGGAATGAACAGCTGCATACTCACTTTCTGTTTTCAGTCCATAATCACAAAAACACTAATCATATACTAGACATGAAAGCGATTAATGTAATTATGTATCAGTTATGCACATGCATGGCTGTGAAATACATTAATGCATATTTCTTTGATATACTCATGATTCTATACAGATGAAACTCCTTGTGCTGGGAAACAGGCAAGACCATAGTCTAACATCTTTAAGTTTCACTTTATCAAAAGGCGTTTTATAGGTAGTGGAGAATTTAACACATGCAATAAAACTGAACAGGGAAGAATTCCTTTCAAGGGCAAACCTCTCTTACACATTTTATGGTTGAAATTGGAGACCGCCTATGAATTTAAGCTTTGATTTGAAATCCGATATCGGAGAATGATTCTGGGCATATTTGAAAGTCTAATTCCTTGTATATATTCAGTGATTCTTCTAATGCTGTTCTAAACTCTCTGGGCTAATGTTAACCTTGATAATGTCCTTAAAAGTTGGTTATTGCATCATTTTCTGATAACTTATACATTTGACACCAAAGTACACAACCAAGAACAGAATAATATATTTTGCAATATATAACTATAAAGAATTTACGTGTGTGAGTATAAAGAGTATAATTTTTACAACTGGTACAAAGTGACTACTTAAGGTTTGACGTTAGACTTGGCTTGAGAGTGAGGTTTTATCTTGTTTAATTTCTTCATAAATAGAGAATATACTTCATTCACTAAGAATTTCACTAAGCAACACTGTTGTTTGTATTGAACTAAACCTCTTGAGGTTCACTCTTTCGCGGAAATTTGAAACTTTGAAGCCATCTTGGAAAAATATCTTACTAAAAATACATTTCAGATCATGAAACTTATTACTTACTTAAAAAAAAGGAAGACTATTTTATCCTTCAACATAAATGCACCTATTAATTTATAATATTTATTCTTTTTCTCCCTTGATTTTTAGAATCTCATAATAAAATATAGAGCTCTGTTCTTTATCTAACTCTTCCCTCACTACGGACCCCAAGTTAGACCACAGTTTCTAGAATCAATAAATTTATGTGTTTGGCATAGTAAAACTAAATTATTTTGACTTAATGGAGGAGACAAATAGAAACAACTTTCAAGTTCAATTTTCTTAGATTAGTAGTCAATTAGATAACTAATTTTCATTAGAATTGAGGTTAAATAATTAGCTTCTATGAAATTTTTTCACAAAGCCAATTTAATTTCTAAAACCAGGCCATTTATAAATGATATGAACAATGTTATTGTTTTTAGATATTGAAAAAGCAACCACGATGATAGTATTAGCCAACACTTATAATCATTAGGTACCAGACACTCTTCTAAGACACTTACATGTATCAATTCATTTAATTCACTACAATACCATAACCAGGATGATAGTATTATTCCCACTTTAGAGGTGATGAAGTTGTCACATGGCCTAGAATCTTGTCCAACGTCTAGTGTGTAGAAGAATCAGTAATCAAATGAAAGCAGTCCAGTGCCACAACTGGCTATGATTTCTTTGAGGGTTAACAAGGAAAAGTTTCAATATAGACAAACACAGAATGAACTTCTTAAAGATACACTAACTTCTAAATTCTTCACATTTCTATAATGGGCTATTTTTGTATAATTTGCCCAAAGCAATTTTTCCTTTCTTCCCAAGGGAGCACATGTAAATATTTCCAACTTCTATTTCAATAAAGTCAATGTCCCCCTTTTTTTTGAAGTAGATAGGTAATAAATCATAAATTATAAATAATGTTTCAGTTTCTTTCATCTTCTTTTCATCTAAAAATTCTTGCCCTACATTTTTCCATCATAGATACAACTCTTGAATTTTTAGGTTGTCTGTAGCTCACTGAGTAAAAATGTGTGTGACTGGCACTTAGAGCTAACTAAAGTACTTCTGGATAAAGCAGAATGTAATAGTTTAAGATAAGATTGAAAAATAAATTTCAAGAGTATGAAAGAAAGGAGAAGAGGGAAAGGATAGCATAATGGGGAACAAATGATACAAATTAAAAAATAAAAAGCATAAAGGAAGAAATCTGTGTTCTTTCTGGACATCATTTTGGCCAAGAATCATATTATCATAGCATAAGGGAAGCAGGATATATTATATCCATAAATGGGTGAAAATGTCCATAATCTGTGAGAATGTGTTCTTTTTTGGAAATTTAGAGTCAAATGGATAAAAACAAGGTAAAATGTCTCTGATAAGTTGACATATACAGATTGATTAATTAATTCAGTTGCTTGGAAGACATGTAAGTGAAAATGGTATGAAAATATTTTGATAAATCTTACTAAAGTACTCTTAGAAATCACAAACGACCTTCCAAAATACTGTGCTTAAAATGTCACTTCTATCCAAGACTCAATTGACTTGCAAAGGATCATAAATATTGTTTTGGCTACATGCGAATGTATAAATGCCACATCTTTTCTTTCCTGATAATTCCTTCTTCTTCAAAGTTCTCCTAAGTTTGTTAAAAATAGCATATAAGTTCTTATAAGTAACTTACATTCTTATAACTTATAGTGCTATTTCCTGCTTTATATGTCTACCCTACATTCTATCTATTTTAAAGGACAAATTCAAATTCAGATTTCCTTGTGAATCATGCCACATCCATAGTTTACTCACAAACTCTTGTTTAGTTTATTATTTACTTAAATCAAGTTACAAAATCTTCATGTCCATTCCGCATATTTTTCCCCATGGTTTTTGGCATCCAGAACATGATAGACACTAAACAAAAGTGTGTTAACTTAAATCTCAACAATTCTGCCTACAGTAAAAACTACCAAAAAGGCTTATGATAATCTTGTTGTAAACTTGCAGTTTTGCCTTTGAAGGGTAGTTATAAATTAAGAAAAAAATAAGTTTATTTCTCAGATTAATTTGAAAGGGAAGTGGAATATTTTCTTTTTTTTTTTGAAATGGAATATTTTGAATGTAAAATTGTAGTGACTGATAAACACTCTTCTAATTTCCAATTAATATACCAAAGAGTTCCATTGAAACATTAAAAAATTAGCAACATTGTACAGAGAAATTAAAAAAATATCAACATGGTGCCTGAGTGGCCCAGTTGATTAAGTGCCCAACTCTTGATCTCGGATTAGGTCATGATCTCACAGTTGGTGAGTTCAAGCCCCACATCAGGTTCTGCGTTGATGGCGCAGAGACTGCTTGGAATTCTGTCTCTCCTTCTCTCTGCCCCTCCTCTCTCTCTCTCTCTCTCAAAATAAATAAATAAACTTTAAAAAATATCGACATGAATGATGAGATTTTGATTGAGAGAAATTGAAATAAAAAACACATTCATGGATTATTCTCTGACAAAATAAAATTTAAGAGTAACTACAAAGTACATTTCAAAATCACTGTTCTTGATTATTAAATTCTGTTAGGGATACCCCTCCTCCAATATATCAACTGTTAATACCTCTACCAGTAAGGAAAATCCCCTACATTTAACAGAGCTGGAGTTAGGAAAGATTAATATAACTTGGTAGGAAAATCTAGGATTTGAACTCTTCCATGAACTATTAATTGATTAAAATCTTTTTTTTTTGTGATAGTTTACATAAATCCAACTCTCCAACTTCAAAATAATTTTTTTACTTTTTATTTATTTTGGGGAGATAGAGAGACAGAGTGGGGGAGGGTCATAAAGAGAGGGAGGCACAGAATCTGAAGCAGGCTCCAGGCTCTGAGCTATCAGCACAGAGCCCGACGTGGGACTCGAACCAACAAAGGGCAGGATCATGACCTGGGCCTAAGTCAGACACTCAACTGACTGAGCCACCCAGGTGCCCCTCAACTCTCCAACTTCAGATTCTACAACATTTTCATGTATTCCTAGACACCCCTTTCTGGTTCTTGATATAACGAGGTCATTATAAATCCTGATCTCGACTGCCATGTTGACCTATAATATTGATCTTCTGATTTCTCCATAGACTGTACCATTAGCAAGGATGGTACAGGGTTATCATTACTGTATAATGCTCATGGGGAATTACATAGCCATATGTTTACCCACTAGAGATGGTGGCCACCATATATCTCTCATTCCACTGTTAATCATCTTGAACTGGATTCTCTTCACTGGATAGTATCTCCGCAAGTTTCCAGAACTTTTAAAATAAATGTGGAATATAAGAACAGTTTCCAATCTAGGTATTAGTTCCCAGAGCTTTTATTTTTTTTAATTATTTTTTAAAGTTTTATTTAAAAATTTTTTTTTAAGTTTATGTATTTACTTTTGAAAGAGAGAGTGAAGAAGGGGCAAAGAGAGAGAGGGAGAGATAGAATCCCAAGCAGGCTCTGCACTGTCAGCGTGGAGTCTGATGTGGGGCTTGAACTCACAAACTGTGAGATCATGTCCTAAGCCAAAACCAAGAGTCGGATGCTTAACTGACTGAGACACCCAGGCACCCCAGAGCTCTTAAAATCAATGTGGAATATAAGATCAGTCTCCAATTTAGGTATTAAAATTTTTACTTCAATCTAAATATAAAGTTTAGTCCCACAATATAAAGATTTTCCCCTTACGCTAGCTTGATACTGGTATTTTACAGCAGGAATGGGGTAAGAAAATGTCTGTTGCTTGCTTCTTCTCAATGGAGACTCTAATCTGGCATGTTGCTCTGTGTGTGATAGGTAAGCAAATATTGGTTATTTATCATAGGAACACTTAATGCTGGCTACAGAATATATGAGAGTGGAAAAAAAAAGCTTTAGAAAAAGTATTGTTGCCTCCCAAAGAAATCAAATTAGCTCATCTTCTACAATGAAATACCTGAGATGGATGGTCTGTCCATATGTATAAATTTACTAGTCTAATCTGATGTACAATGTCAAGTAAAACTATACACCCTGTACACTTTAAACTTCTGCAGTGTTACATGTCTATAATGCTGGGGAGAAAACAGTATGTCCCAGAAGACATGGTTCTGGGACATATTTATTTTGGGTTCCAACTCTACTTGATGGCCAAAGAACTTCTAAGCCTAGTAGAAAAGTAAGAGACCATGGAATAGGCTAAATAACTTAGAATAACACATGGGACTCAGACAACTATAGTGGAAAAACAGATGTGATCTCACAGAAATGAAGAAGGCAATATTGATAAGGCTCATGGAATAGGGAGGGTGCATCTGAAAAAAGTGGAGAAGCATAGCAGCAACAGGGAAGGATTCTGTTCTATCAGCTGCAGATACTCTAAAAATGTTCCCATTTTTGAACGGAAATTTCAGACAGACACTGTAGGCAATAGGAGGTCAAGTAATGTTGTATAATGATTCCTAAAATGTGCTTTTGATCTTTGGGGACCTGCAAGTTTGCAAGGCCTGAAGAAACACAGGTTTTCAGAATAATTTCTGTATGCTACCTCTCCCAATCTTTTGTTATCTTCAGTTTTTCATCTTGTTTTATATACACAAAACCAATCAAAAACACCTTGTTCAGTATCAAAATAATTACAAAACAGAAAAGCAAGTTTGGGGGATAATTTTACTAATTTACTTTTCAGCACATTTTGAATATATTATAGTCATGACATATATGAAATTATATATGCTTTTCTACTTAGTTTTGTATAATAAGAAGTTATCTGTATTAATAAATACATTTTCTGATATTCATGGACATAAACTATCTTTTTTTTGAGTTATTCTTCTGAAGGTTTTACTTTGTTGTGTGCTTATTATTTGTTTTTTTTCCCCTAGTTTTTGTATAATTTATTTATAATGTCTGTATGATAAGACTACGAAGAAAACATACTTCTCAGACTATTTCTGTGAGGTAATTTCTTATAAGTAGAATTTCTGAGTCAGGGAAATGAACTTTTAGAGTTGGGTTAAACTTGGGAAATTTTTTTTTAGTCAAAGCTCTGCCAACCTATTCTTACGTTTGGATGATAAAAGAGTAGATTTTTTTTTTTTTTTGCTTTAAACCCATATAAGCCAGCCTTTTATGTATAGGTTCTTATGATTTTTAACAACTTTATTTACTATGAAAGAAATGAAGGCTTTGAAAGTGGTTTGAATTTGCCTGTATTTGTCAGTCATTTGAATTCTTCCTTATTGAAGTACATATGTACATTTCTGCCCATTTGTATACTTAAGAATATTCTTTTGTTATACAATAAATAATTTCTTTTAAAAATACAATCTCATTTGGACACTACCCCCTTTTTAGAGGCATGTGCTAATAATCAGAACATTTGTAATAATATTAAAAATTATGAACATTAATATATAGCCATGAAAAATTTGTATTTTTAAATGTTTTTTGGCATAAGTGCTCTACAATTTACATACTGCTGAAAACTTTTCTATCATTCGCAAATATATTTTGAAGATCTATGCGTGTTGACTGATGTAGTTTTAGTTTTTAACTTTCAAATGTATTTATTATATGACTATGCCACATTTTATACTCTCCCCTATTTCGCCATCTAAAAACAATGCTAAAATGAATTTTAACATATATGTTCACATTAAGATTCCTATTGCTATATATAAAATACCTTTTTAAATATGTTTGTATTGATATATATAAAATATCTTTTTAAAATAAGTTTGTCAATAATTAATTTTTTAATTTTCTCTAAAACTTTTGGGTGAAATCATCTGTTTTTGATATACAGTAAAAAACAGTTCAGACTTTTATATTGCCTCTTATCAGAATCTTTCCTGTTGGTAAGTAAATATAAGAAGTCAAATTATTTATCCTGGGGGAGCTGATATGATGTGGATACAAATAGTCTCTGATGTTCTGTCTGATGCATCCAAAAAAAGAGATATTTATGTTAATTTGTCTGGGCAACTTCCCCTCAAATTACTGATTGGGTAGACATTACCAATATTTGCCTCCTGACTCTCAGACTTCTTTGTTTTTTTTTTTTCTGCTTTCTCTCCTTTTATTGATATAGAGCTTCCTTTTATTTATTCCGTTAACTAATTTACAAACCCAGGTCCTGATCTAATCTATGACTTATTATATGTCTTTTTATGAAGGAGAAACAAACTGGTGGCACAACAACTTTTTCTGGTCACAGTTATCCATTTTGTTATGGTTGCTTTTCATTTGTTTGTTCTGATCCTCATAGGCGTCTTCCTTTAAGTGACAACACCTGGGTGGCTCAGTTGGTTAAGCATCTGACTTTGGCTCAGGACATGATCTCATGGCTCCTGAGTTTGAGTCCTATGTTGGGCTCTGTGCTGAGAGCATAGAGCCTGGAGCCTGCTTAGGATTCTGTGTCTCCCTCTGTCTCCACCTCTTCCCTGCTCTCGCTCAGCCTCTCTTTCGAAAATAAACATTATGATCATTATTATTATTATTTTAGTTAAAACATCAATGCCTTTAGTGAGGACTTGTACTGTATTCTCTCTCAAAGTCCCCTTGACTCCCTCATGTTTTATGTTTGAGTCAATTAATTCATGTTACCTGCTTGTTTTCTATATGTAGGTGAATATTTAGCCCTTTTGATAAGTTGAATTTTCTTCTCTATGAATTATTCCATTATCAGCTCATCTTTTATTTCCCCTTTTCCATGGTAACCAAGACTAAAAATATAACTACTGCCCAGTGAGCTCAGATGAAAAAGTTATCTTATCGCGCTTCCTGCCAAGCTTTAACCAGAACTCGTTCCAAAATTGTTTCTCTCCTTTGACTGTTATTGTTGATTGTAGTTTCATATTAATCATTAGTTTTAAGTTATCTATGATTTTAATTCTCCCATTACCATTACCATTATTTTAGTTCACTATAGTTACACGTATCTCCTACTTTGGGCATCAAAAACAATGTGCTTCAGCATTTCTTTCTCTGTTATTTTAAATTTATTAATAATTTCAGAATATTAAATTTCCTAGGAAGTCAGTAGTGTTTTTGTAACTAAAAATCTGTTCAGAGTATATTTCTTCAACATTGTCTTATTCTCATTTATATCAACAGTTCTATTGTTGGAGTGCTACATCATCTCTATGTTGGAAATGCTCACAGCATTGTCTGTGACCCTATCTTTCACAAAAGTGTGAAAGCTAAATCTTTCTTTCCCCAAAATGGAAAACCAGACTACTACACTTAATGCCACTTTAAATTTTTTACACCTGGGTGACGCCTGGGTCACTCGGTTGAGTGTCCGACTTCGGCTCAGGTCACGATCTCATGGTTCATGGCTTCCAACCCCGTGTTGTGTTTGTGCTGACAGCACCCAGTTTGCTTTGGATTCTCTCTTTCTCCCTCTGCCTCTCCCCCACTGGTGCTCTCTCCCTCAAAAATAAAGAAACATTAATTTTTTGTTTCAATTTTTACAACTGAAAAATTAGAAAAGACTGAAAGGCTTAGTAACTTATCAAACTTCTCAGACTGTAAATAGCATCTCTAAATTTTTTGCGTTTTGTGCCATCATCTAAGTACTGATGCACTAGGCATGGGACATTCTGAAGTACTCTTTCTGGTATAACCACAGTATATACAGAGATGGGTAAGGATAAAAAAAAGTAGTACTAGAGGGGAATTTTGAAATTTTCCTATAAATGGTGGAGATTTTTCTTTGAGGTCAAAAATAAAGAGTCTGAATAATTTAAATGTACAGAACAAGAAAATCAAAGTCAGAGTCTTTTGATCAGTGCAGGAGACCTGAACTCTTAACTCCAGTGGGCTTAAATAATAGGTTATGGGACGTTTACAACCTTTTTTATGTTTTTAACATTATAAGAATGACAAAGACTATTGTAATTATGAATTTAATTATTAATTTACAAGATTTAATATTTTTAACTGACAAATCTTACAAATAAATGACATAAACAGACTGCCTAATTTTTCTCTAGGAAATATGTATGCTTACGTTTCCTTCTTTTCCCAAAACCTATTACCTTTTCTCCTGTTCAGCTTTTCTCAGTTGTCCAGAAAAATACATCATGATACTATAATCCAGAGTATTCTTGCTTAAAATCAGTTTTCTCAAAATTTTCTCAGACTCTGATATCCCTGTCATTATTATTTTATTGTTAAATCATCTTGTTTAATCTCTGCCTTTTGTGTTTGTAGTATAAAGTACAGTATTTTAAAGAAAACAAATCTAGAAAAAACATAGCTCTATTAAAATGACAACAAATCTCAACACATAGTTCCTAAGACTCAATGAATTTCACATGAAGTGAATCTCTCCACAATAACATAGTGTTCCTCCCTCCTCTTGAGGCCCCTGGGGTTTGTTACAAGGGGCTTTGTTGTCTATTATATCAGTGTAATTGCCATATTGTAGCATCTCAGATTTATTCCTGTGGAACACTTGTCAGTGAAGGCTGCCTTCATTTTCTGTTTTTTTCTACCACTCAAAATTCAACACTAAGCCCAGAACAGAACAGGCATTTTCTTCCACTGATAATAGATGATACATAAAGAAGAACATTGTAATCCCTGTTCTTTTTTATTTTTTATTTTATTTTATTTTTATGACTTGAATGCTATCTTTGGAGAATAAACTCCAGTGGGACAGTAAAAATCTATAACAGACAAAAAGGGAAAAAAAGGAGGCTTACATATATCATAGGATGCACAACGTCTGCATCCCTGTTTTGGGGCAGATAACGGTGCTATATCAATAATATTTTTGTTACCTCATTTGTGTATTTGATTCTTTCTTACTCCTGACCTGCTTTGGAATCATTTATTCTGTACCCCATGGTGGTGTGCTCGAGTGCTTGTTAGTACCTGACATTTTCTCTGCAAGCCAGTTCATCCACCACTACAGATAAGACTGAACACTGTCTCTGTCTTTATATGTGTCTATAGTGTATTGCTTTTGTCTATTTGCTGCTGGTTCTTTGTAGGAAGAAGCCTGAGTTACTTCCTTCTCTCAGCTATAGATGGAAGTAATTCCTTCATAAAAACTGTATCCAAATAATTCTATCATTTCATCCCTTTCGGGTCATCACCCTGAAAGCACCTTTAGTCCTCTGTCTTCCCCATATTTTTAAAAATATTATTTTTATGGAGATAGAATTCACTACCTAAAATTAACTCTTTTTAAGGTGTACAATTCAGGGGTTTTATTATTATTATCCTAAAGTATTCATAAGGTTCATTCTATACTTTGCTGTCTTTTTTTTTATTATTATGTTTCTTTATTTTTGAGAGGCAGAGAAAGACAGGGTGTGAGTGGGGCAGGGGCAGAGAGAGAGAGGGAGACACAGAATCTGAAGCAGGCTCCAGGCTCTGAGCTGTCAGCACAGAGCCCGATGTGGGGCCCGAAGTCACAAACCGTGAGATCATGACCTGAGCTGAAGTCAGACACTCAACTGACTGAGCCACACAGGCGCCCCTATACTTTGCTGTCTTTATATCAACTCTTTTTCCATTGTTACTCTCTTTAACAAACATGTCATTCAGCCTTCTGAAACCCACATTCTTAGTTATAAAACTCTCCTGCAACTTGAACATTTTCCCATATACTTTGCCTCTATCTCATTGCACTAACTGAAATCTGACTGTCTGCTAAGAGTATAACTCCTGTTACAGCTTCCTCATTATCTTGTATCCCACCTACATTAGTGCTAGGAGACGGGGATTATATCCAATCACTCCTGAATGTAGTTTCGGGATCATTACTGTTCTACCCTCATGTTAAAAGCATCTGTTCCTTTGAGCATTATGCCATCTGGCTGTGCCTCTTCCTCCAACTACTCAATTTTAGTCACTATTATTTTACCAAGTATATTATAACTCCCTCTCATTTACTGAAGAGTGCAGTACCTAGCATGAATGAGTCCTCTCTGCTCTAAATTCAGCCATTATTCTGGTTGACTACCACATTCAAATGGACTATATATCCAGCAGTACACAATATAATACACATTCTTGTTTCCCAGTGTTATACAAGCCCTCAGTGCTGTCCCCTAAATGTTTTGTTTTCAGAATGTTCTTTCTTTTTTACAGAACTTTTTTTATCGTGAACTTTTATTACTCTTTTCAAGCATATAGTCAACCACGTCTTCACTTATTCTTGGTAGAGTTCTTGTTTCAGCACTTCAGAAAGAAAATAGAAATAATCAAATGAAAAAGCCTTAACTTCTTAGTGCCATATTTAGAATAAGGCTTTGTCTTAATATAAGGCTTTGTCTCCTTTCCCACCTTCCTAATGATCCATTTTGTTATCCCAACTCTCTCATGTATTTTTAATTTTCCAGTCTGTATTGACCTGTCACTACATGTTTTCAAATAATCATGTGTATGAAATATTTACAAACACAAATTAAAAAAAAAACAGTCGAACATAAAGAACTTGCCTCAAATCCATATATGACTTCACAGACTATTCTACTTGTTTTTTCCCCCTTGACGGCCAAATCTCTTTGTGAATGTTGTGTACTTTTACTCTACTTCCAAAATTCACAGTCCTTCCTCAAAGTATGGAAATCTCAACTTTCTTTCTTTTAAAAAAAAATAATATTTATTTATTTTTGAGAGAGAGAGAGAGAGAGAGAGAGAGAGAGGTGGAGTGTGAGTGGGCAAGGGGTAGAGAGAGAGACACAGAATCTGAAGCAGACTCCAGGCTATCAACACAGCCCAATGTGGGGCTCAAACTCACAAACTGCAAGATCATGACCTGAGCCAAAGTCGGACGCTCAACCCACTGAGCCACCCAGGTGCCCCTCAAATGTATTTCTACCATATAATTTACTCATACCATCCAATAAGGCATTATGCTTAGTTGTAATTGCTGTAAGAGAAATATCATGGACTAGATGGCTTGAACAATAAACATTTTTCACAGTTCTGGAGGCTGGGAGTCAGGTTCTTGGTAAGCGCCCTTTTTCTGGTTTCAGATGATTGTCTTCTCATATCCTTACGTGATGGGTTCAAGAGAGAGGGAGAGAGAAGCTCTCTGTGCCTGTTCTTAGAAGGACATTAATGTCATAGTGAGGGCTCTATCCTCATGACCTAATCACTCCTCAAGTGCCCATCTCCAGATACCATCACAGTAGGTGTTAAGGTTTCTATATGTGAAATGCAGAGGAGGGAGCCAGGGGGAGGGGCACAAACAATCGGTCCACAGCATGCTTTATCTCACAATATGTACTCATTACTAAATTCAATAAAATGTTAAAAAATGTTAAAGTTTTTGTTTCCTATATCTTTGAATAGCATCTGAATGATCAAATCTCTCCCTTTACTTGAAGCAGTCTTCCATGGCATGTTTTTAGTCTGTTTTCTATAGCATGGCATTTCAAGGATTAATTAAATGTGTTTTTTTCTGGCCATGTATCAACTATTTATGGGTTTTATGTATACCAGCTAGGGCTCTCTTGCAAGATAGAGAAAACCCAAATTAAATGGACTTAATCACTAGAATGAATGTATTGGGTGCCATAACTAAAGAGACAGGAAGTAGGGCTGTTTACGGTGAGGCTTTATAAAGTGCTCAAATAATGCCATCAAGCACCCTGATTTTTTCTTTCTTGTGTGCCTTCCTCCTTCACACTTTTCCATCATGATGTTAGTTTCCTTTTTAGGCTCTGCCTAGGGCACTCTTACTCTGGTTTCCTCAGAAAATCAGTTGGAGTCATATATTGCTATGGCAGTCATACACCTCTCATAGTCACATTACCCCATCCAAGGGAAGAATATCTACTCCTGCTCATTTTGGAAGAGTTCTATTTCCCAGAAGCTTCACACATAGTTTCTCACATCTCTCCTTGACTATGAAGGGTAATGGTAAGGCAAAGCGATACTTTGATTGATGTACTCAGCAAAAGCCTATCTGGGTCTATCTGGGTCTTTGGATAGAACTAAACCCAGTAAATCCATGTTGGAGAGTGAAGCATTTTTTTTTCAGAAAGCAATTATTAACTTTTATCTATCAAAAGGTGAAAACATATTTGGAGGCTTATAGAATGATAAAATACAGGTACTATAATGGCATTTTATTTTCAAAATTCTTGTTTAAACTATGAGTTCTACATGAGTAATACCATTCATTCCCAAGTTTCAGTGATTGTCTCTATATAGTTTATGCCCAAATTTTATATCACCTGCTCCAGTTTTTGTGCTGAGCTCCAGAACCCAATGTCTATTAGGCATCTTACTAGGCATCTTTATTAGACCATCTTACTGGCTGCTCAAACTCAACATATTAAACTTTTATTTTGTACTCCAACAATTCCTTATTCTCTGAACCACTTTGGTATTTGTTGGAGGACATCATCGAGAGGATGTGACCCCTGGTTGACCCACTAGTTGGACCTGGGCAATCAGAGGCCCCTCGCCTCCTCCTCTGTCATTGGAATGTACATTGTGCCCACCATTTCTAGAGTGGGAGCTGTTCCAAGGACACAGCCTTGAGAGAATAAGGTGTTCTTGAGACTATCTAAATGGTATATGTGACTGAACTCAGTGAAGACCTTTACATAATTTTTTAAGATTCTGGCAGGTGGGTACAGAAATATACTCATTTTGTGGCCGCCCAAGACAAGCTTTGTCTGTAAGTTCTTTTGCTTGTTAAATATGCCTCCTCCCAATCTGGAATAGTCTGCCTCCCTTGGGTCTTTCCCTGCCTGCTGTGTACAAGGGCCAGTTCATAAACCAACAGAATTGATGAGATTTGCTAGAGAAATCAAATAATTTAAATTTCAGTGACTTACAACAACAGATATTCATTTTGCATGTCGTGTGAGGGTTACAGGTTGCTTCTGGGTCTCCTCTGAAGTGCACATCTGCCCCAGCTTGTTTATTACTCCACCTGCCACCTCATTCCAGGACTCAGAATAAGGAGCAGCTCTCATTGGAGACATGCCAATTTTTATGTCAAAAGATAAAATCAAAGAGGGGAGATAAACCATGCACTCACAATCAAAGTCTCTGCTTAGACATGACACATGTCAAATGTACTCCTCTTCATATGACCAAAGCAATTTACAGGGCCAAGCCCTACATTAACAGAGAAGAAGGTAAAATTGAATATTTGTAAGAATAATAAAACCTACCATAATATTCTATTTGCTGGAAACATGTGGGTAATTATCCTGTTTGTTATCTACATATAGGATAAATCAGAGGTCTCTAAACCATCACAGCCCCATAGAACGTTCTGTGATGATGAGAATAATTTATAATATGTGTACTATATTAGTGTAGCTATTAACCACATGTAGCTATTAAGATTTAAAACATGGTAGTGTGATCAGGCAATTGAATTTTTTATTTTATGTAACTTTAATTAACTTAAATTCAAAAAGCCACATGTAGCTAGTGGCTACTGTATTTGGACAGCAAAACTCTAAACTTTAAACCGAACAATCTCAAACTCCTGGTTCTCTTCAATCCCCACTTTACTGTCTTTTTTGTACTTACCCATCTTTTCTCAATTAGGTGAGAGAAACTTAAGTTTGGTCAATTTTGGTACTGCTAACACCCACTTTACAATATAGTTTCTAAATAGCATGGTGGTGTGAGAGGGCAGGAGTATATTAAATTCTTAAGTCATTTCCTGTGTAGTTATCCACTAAGTTATCATCTCTTCTGTGTCCTGTCATTTCATTTAGTGGTTAGTCTTCGCTGTGATTAAAAAACATCAACATTTTAGTGGTATACAATAGCAAAATTGATTTCTCACCTAAGAGTCTGTATCTTGGCTGTGCCATGGCTGGATCTGATTGGGCTCAGCTGGAATGAGTTTCAGGCTGCAAATAAAATCAAGTCTTCTCCATTCCAAGATCCAGGTTACAGGAATGATAGGTACTTGGAAAGTGGTCTTTCTGTAACTGATGGCACAGCACACTGGGGCAAAGACCAACATCAGTGACATTTAAAACCTTTGCTTGGAACTGGAGAGTTCCATTCTACCCACGTTCCACAGGTGAAATCATGTTTCATGACAAGTGCAGAGTCAACTGGGGCAAGGTAACAGTTTGCTTACAGTGAAACAAGGCAAGGCTAAACAGAAAAGAAATAAATGTAAGTAAATAATAAAACTAAATATTCAGTATACAAGCAGCAATTTCCTTTATGTGGCAGAGGAGAAGATATTCAGTAAATATTAGATACTTTTGTTCTTTTCTTGCTCTGATGGGGCACAGAAATAATACTGAATGTACTATAACATCATTACCCCATATCCATTATGTCCCTGATCTCTGGGTGACTTCCTGGAACTCTGACCAGGAACTCTGACACTGTATCTTATTCTTAGACCAATACAACTGGCCCCCTTCTTCAGTTAACATAGTTTCTTAAGCCCAGAAAAGTCCTTTTTTGTTCCTCTGAAACAATTTGTCTAGACTCTAAAGATAAATTCTCTCATCCCCACCTTATCACCTCAAAGGCTTAGGTTTCAAGCATTCAACAACCAGACAAAACTTGCACAGTTTTCTTCTTTGAGCTGTGTTCTGTCCCTCCTTTGAGACAGTTAGAACTCACCATCCGCTTTGAAACATGGAGAGAATGCATAGAAATTTCAGGGAAAAGGAATATGGAATATCATTTTTTAAAATGTATCTATATTTTAAAGTTTATTCATATATTTTGAGGTGGGGAGGGAGGAGGAGAGAGAGAGAATGTGTGTGTGTGTGAGAGAGAGAGAGAGAGAGAGAGAGAGAATCCCAAGCAGACTCCATATTGTCGGCTGGGAGCCTTGATGTGGGGCTCGAATTCACAAACTGTTAGATCATAACCTGAGCTAAAATCAAGTCGAACACTTAAGTGAGCCACCAATGTGTCTCAGACGGGATACCATTTTAAAAATAGTATCAGTTCCCACAAGTAGTCTAGGAGAGCTTAAATACTTTTTGATATCATATTTAAACATTTAACCTTCACTTACAACTGGAAAAGACAGTAATTATACTTAACAAAAGCCATTAAAGTGACTGAAGTGATTATGGTCATCAGATGATCATACATATAATCAGAATTATTTTGAGGACTGGCAATAAAATGTGGAGGTGATGTAACCAAGTAAATACCAGAAAAATTAGTGTGCTCAAGTTCACACATATTAGTAAGGGCAAAACTAGGGTGTCACAGTCATGATAAGGTATTTCATTCTCTGGGAATAGTAGAATTCCTTTTTCTATAGACATAGAACTAAAATAAACACTTTTATTGACAACTGTTTGATATATTCCAGACTTGTAGCATTTAATGGCAGTTTAAAAGTTAAGGTTTAAAGCATTCTCTGATAATCATTACCTCAAAAATCCTCATTACCTCAAAATTAAAAGTAGATAAATTATGCAATGGAGACTTTGTACCAAATCAAGGATTCCTATCAAACACTGAAATGCATTTAAACACTAGATGTTTTTAATCAAAAAGTCCCTTAAATGATTTCTTATTCTGTATTCTCTGCAACAGAGTCAGAAATTTGTGTTTTTTATTATGCACTGTAGAGTAAAAATGTAATTTTCAAATGATTTTAAAAGGAGTTATGTTCTTACTAGAGCACAACAAATAAGTTAAATATTTAGGAATAAGTGCAAAACCTATGCACTAAATTTGTTGTTTTCATTTTTTTCCCCCTGAAACAGATTCCCTGCAATTGGGTCTAATGGATTTAATTTTTTATTTTATCGAAATTATTACCATAAGGAATCACAGTAGTGTTAGTTTTATTTTACTAGTATCTCCTCCACTCTTCAGTCTTTTCATTATCTGTGTATATTGCTAATTAAATTTTACTTTTCTTTCTTTTCTTTGCTTATCATGAAGAAAAGAGGATGTGGTCTGGACACTACTGACATAGAAGGAGCGCTAACGTGGGACAGGTAAATTGATGTCTTTTCTCCAATTAAACATAAGTAGGTAATCAAACTGTATAATATCAAATATTTCTGAAGCTCTGAAATGTTAAATTTAAGAAAGGCAAATTAAAGGTAAATTGAGCTGCTAGGTAGTATGTCTGTAGCCTGGGTTTATTAATTCTGTAAACATCAGAGGTTTCTGATTAAAAACCCTCCTTAAAGCAGCTTAATAAAAGAACAGGGTTTTGTTGGATAGTGACTAATCATGGTTGTTTTGAATCACAATGTGCCAAAGAAAAGGACCACCTGTAAACCCTCTCTGTATCAGCGAAGGCGTTAGTCTTCAGATGGTGGGATCAGAACCAAACAGAAGCAATGTAGCCAGACTCTAATGGGTGGGACTTACTAACCAAAATCTATCCACAAGTACTGAAACCCAAAGTTAATTATTGTGATAGTTAACTGCTTCTCCAATACTACAAGCTACAAATTAATTATTTATATTTTTCAAATTCCTCTATTAAATTGCTCGCTGGCCTACTGGGAGGATCATTAACAAATGTAAATAAATCTCTGCTTCTTCTCACCCTAGAGCACACATTTAGAGCTGTTCATGTGAGAACTGGCTTGATTGCAAATCAGTGCCTGTAATTTGGAGCATCTATCTTTGTAACTCTCATTTAGAGACCCTATTTTAAACCACTGTGTGTTTTGTGTGTCCGTAGCATATAAACATATATTAATATGTCTCTCCCATTCAACAGCCAAATTGATTTCTAGGTACTCATCAGTTTTACTGTTCTTGAAGAAGTTTGCCAAGATCATTGAGGTTCTTGTCTGGATTCCAAGGCAGGTATTCAGGAAACTACAAAACTTACATTTTAAGTAACTATCACAAATACAACCACAGGATGGAGGTAAAATCTGTTCTACCATATATGCACTATGCTGGAAAGGGGGAAAAAGCATAAAAAGTAAAAATATTTAATTTATATATTTTAAGAAAATTAAAAAATGACCTACCTTGTTGCTAATCTATACTTTAAGGTCACTCTCTGCCTTATGATAAATTCTGATTGCTAGTTCGCTATTGATTCATTAATATTAATGACCAAAACCCAACATTTCAAAATCATTGTCTTCCTCTGACCCTCAGTGTTTTACATAGGCGCTTATTTAATAGAAACTTTCTTTTTTAGGTTTATTTATTTATTTTGAGAGAGAGAGAATACAAGCAGTGGATGGGCAGAGGGAAAGGGAAAGAGAGGGAAGACCAAGGAGGCTCCACAGTCAGTGTGGAGCCCGACGTGGGGCTCCAACTCACGAACTGTGGTATCCTGACCCAAGCAGAAAGCAAGAGTCGGATACTCAACTGACTGAGTCACTCAGGCACCCTCATTTAACGGAAACTTTAATCCTCACAGTCACTCAGATAAGAAATCCCAGTGCCATATTAAATTATTTTTCTCAATATTGTACATTCAGACAATTTTCAGGTCTTAAGAATTTTATATTTTATTACTTTGTTTTTTAAATTCATACACTTGACACATTTATTGAATACCTACTATGGGTCAGCAGGTGTTCTTGTAGTGGGGATTTCTGAGAAAAGAAAATAGATGAAAATCTTTGTCTTTACATTGCCGATAATTTGGTAAGAGACATTTAAACATTAGAGAAGTGTGGGACGCCTGAGTGCCTCAGTCAGAAAAGCGTGCAACTCTTGATCTTGGGGTCATGAATTCGAGCCGCAGGTCGAGTGTAGAGTACTTAAATAAATAAAACTTAAAATAAATAGGTAAATAAATAAATATAAAATTAGAGGGGTGTCTGGGTGGCTCAGTCAGTTAAGCGTCTGACTTCGGCTCAGGTCATGATTTCACGGTTCATGAGTTTGAGCCCTGTATCAGGCTCTGTGCTGACAGCTCAGAGCCTGGAGCCTGCTTTGGATTCTTTGTCTCCCTCTCTCTCTGCCCTTCCCCCGCTCGTGCTCTGTTTCTCTCTCTCTCTCTCTCTCTCTCTCTCTCTCTCTGTCTCAAAAATAAATAAAACATTAAAAAAATAAAAATGAATAAATATTAGAGAAGTGAGGAAAATGTGCTAAGAGATGATGTCCACCAGGAGAAAGTGGTTCAGGGGTGGAGAGAAGTGAGATAAAATGCAATTTTTTAAATATATGGCATACACATTTTTATTAACATACAGTGTTAGATGAGTTTTAGGTATGCAGTATAATGATTCAACAATTATGTCCATTACTTAGTGTTCACCACAGTAAGTGTAGTCATCATCTGACACCAAACAATGTTTTTACAATTGTATTGACTATATTCCTTATGCTGTAGTTTTATATCCATGACTTAGGTTTTTTGTAACTCTAAGTTTATACCCCTTCATCCCCCTTATCCATTTCACCAGTCTCTCCCCTTACCCCACTTCTCTGGCAACACTGCTTGTTCTCCATATTTAAGAGCCTGTGGCATTTTTTGCCTCATTTTTGTTCGTTTGTTTTGTTTCTTAAATTCCATAAAGACAAGAGATAACAAGTGTTGGTAGGGATGGGGAAGAAAAGAAACCCTTGTGCACTGTTGGTATGAATGTAAATTGGTGCAACCACTGTGGAAAACAGTATGAAATTTTCTCAAAAAATTAGAAATAGAAATATCATATGATCCAGTAATTCCACTGTTGGGTATTTGTCAAAAGAAAACAAAAAACAAATTTGAAAAGATATATGCACCCCTATGCTTATTGCAACATTATTTACAATAGCCAAGATGTGAAAGCAAACAAAATTTTTACCAACAAAATATCTGACATATTTTAACAGGTGGTTCTAGTTACTGTATCACTATAGACTGTGGGCATAAGCAAGGGAGCCAGAGAAAGCAGAATAGAACCAGAAAGAAAAGTTTGAAGGTTATTATAAGAATCCAAGGGAATATAATGGTGGATTCAGTAAGGTTGAGTACTGAATAGAGTAAGAAGTGGTAGGACATTTGAAGTCTTTTTAAAAACTATGAGGAATTTCTAGTGGATTGAATTTCAGGAATGGATGAGTAAAGAAGAATCAAAGATAAATTGAGGAGATGCCTTTTACTAAGGTAGTGGAGACTTCTCGGAAGATATTTTGGAGGGAAGATTAGAAACTTAAGATTAGAAATATTATTTTTATGATGCCTCTTAAATATACAAGTGAAAATATTAGGGAGACAACTGGATCCAGCTATCTGGAATGCAGGGGGTAGAAGCTGTATTTATATATAACTGGGACTCAGCACATAGATGATATGTAAAGCTTAATTACTAAAGGACAGTAAATATGAATACAAAAGATAAGTATGAAGAGTACTCAAAGATTTAGAAAACAGGGAGGTGAAGAAAATATGAACAGAAAGATGAAGAAAATAGTTTAAAATATATAAACAGTTGAAGAATAATTAAAGGATATATAATAATATGTAAATAATAATTAAAGAATAGGAATACATAAAAAAGAATGTAAATAATTAAGGAACTAGTTGGAAAAACAAGAAACGCAGAAGATTAATCAACTTGGAACATTAGAGAGGTAGGAGAAAAAATAAATAGTGTGGTGTTGTAAAATCAACTTAGAAAGAGTTCTAAGAAATTAGTTCTTGGGGCACCTGGATGGCTCAGTTGGTTAAGTGTCTGACTTGATTTTGGCTTAGGTCATGATCTCACAGTTGTGAGATCAAGCCCCATGTCAGGCTCTGCACTGTGTGTGGCACCTGCTTAAAATTATCTCTTTCCTCCCTCTGTCCCTTCGCAGCTCACACATGTGCTCTCTCTCTCTCTTTCAAAAACAAATAAATAAACATTTTAAAAAAAGAAAATCAAATATTTTATATTTCTTCTTTTCCCTCTGCCCCTAGGGCTCATGCTGGTTCTCTCTCTCTCTCAAAAAAAAAAAAAAAAAAGTTTTCTTATGCATTCTAGACACTTGTTCCTGGATATGTAATTTGCAAATAATTTTTGTAGAATATCTTTTCATCTTCATCTCTGGATCTTTTGCAAAGAAAATCTTCCTTTTTTCTTTACTTTTTTTTTGTGTTTGTTGGTTTGTGTGTTATGAAATCCAGTTTATGGCCAGTGCTGTTGGTGTCAAGGCTAAGAACTCTTAACATTTAATCCCCAAGATTTTCTCTTATGTTGTCTTCTATAAGTTTTATAGTTTTACATTCTACATTTAAGTTTATGATTGACTGTGATTTTATTTATTTTTTTCCTAGTATATCCATTTGTTGTGGTACCATTTGTTGAAAGGACTATTCTTCCTCTTTTAAATGGCTCTTACACCCTCATCAAAAATTGTTTAAGTGTTTTTATATGAATCTAACTGTATTCTTTATTTGTTTCTGTTGATTTATCTGTGCATCCCTCCACCAATACCATACATTCTTGGTTACCATAGCTATAGAGTTGGCTTTAATATTGAGCAAAGTGAGTCCTACCACTTTAATCTTCTTTTTCAAAATCATTTTAGCTTTTGTAGGTTCTTTACCTTTACATATAAATTTAAGAATAAGCTTTTCTGTGCCTGCACAAGAAAAACACATAAATCTTGTTATATTTGGATGGCAATTATACTAAAACTATAAGTCAGTTGGGGACAACTGATATCTTCACTGTGTTGAGTTTTTTAATTCATAAATACAGTGTGTCTTTCTGTTTACTTTCTTATTTTTTCATTGATATTTTCATTAGCAATTTGTAACTCTTATAATGCATGTATGTATTATGTTAAATTTATACCTATTTTATTTTTTAGCATGATTGTAAGTAGTATTTTTGTTTTCAATTTCAGTTTTCAAATATTCATTGTTAATATATAGAAATATGCTTGATTATGTGTTGATATTATATTCTGTGACTTTGCTGAAATAATTATTAGTCTTAGGAGTATTTTTTTTTGCTTTTATTTATCGTATTCTTGGGATTTCATGCATAGATAATTATGTCAGAAAATATGGACTTTTTCATTTCTTTTTTTGTGACTTCTATGCCTTTTATTTATTTTTCTTTATTGCAATAGTTGGAACATGCTAACTTTTTCAATAATTAGGGATTTACAAAATCCATGTTACTAAGTCAACATTAAACTCAATTCCTGCTGTTATTACCACTTGTTCACTGGGTAAGAACAAAGGTGGCTGATTGACATTCACAGTTTGTATATATCTGATCATTAATACTCTCTTCTACTGAGGTTGATCTTTGGTAGACATTCAAATGGGGCACAGATAATCTTACACTTTTTCCTGAACTTTCTTATAACCAATTTTCTAATTGTGTTTCCCTGAGTTCCTGATGATTTAGCCAAAATGTTAGTTACTGCCCATGAATTGATGATTCCTACCTCTGGATTTCTCTTCTTCCAGAAAAATAAAATAAAATGAATAAATAAAATAAACTTATCAAACTCCCTTTAAGAGCCTTTCCATTCACTATTGTTATTTAGAGGCACTCTTAATTGGAGCAGTAATGGGGCAGCTATCTCCTGTCACACATACAGGATATTGTATATAACCATCTGTAGACTAGAATTAGATTATTAATTCCCAATAAATTCACCAGAGTGACCTTCCCATGAAGCTATAAAGAAAACCGAGAAAGGAAGAAATTTAGGAAAATTAGGAGCTATTAGAATCAGAGCTAATTATTCATTCAGCTTCCTTGTACCTTTAGGACCGGTTCTAGCCTGATATTGTATATACCACTTCCATTTAATAAAGGAATACTTCTATGCATACAAGCATTTATGGTATTAGGTCAGATAACATCTCAGTTCATATTAGGAAGCCCTGTTTTCATGATAACATCTGACTCACAGTCAAGAGGTCAGCCTCCTCTAAGGCCCAGGAGCAAGTCAGATTCTATTTCTTAAAACAAACAAACAAACAAAAAAACAAAAAAAAAATGGGACTCTTTTTAATCTTTAGGATTGTAGCAAATGAAACTTATGTATATGTTGCATACAGACTGTAAACAAGCCAACTAGTGTTTGTACCATTTTTTTTTAAGTAGTAGGAGAGGCCAGATGCAGAATTGTCCTTTCCCTTTAAAGGAATATCTAGACATGTATTAGTAACTAGATTGCTAGAAATTTCACTGAGTTATCAGTATCAGTTTTTACCATACATGTGTCTTAGCAGGGTATAAGGAACAGTTGCTACTTCCTGCTTAACAGGTCTAGTCAGCATGATATATTCAATATGGTGAACTGGTATAATGCTCTGTGGAGTGAAGAGGCTATCAAGGTTTCTATAGACAAGATTAAGAAATAGAGCTGGAGAATAAGGCCATGACAATATAGGAATAACGTTGATGGTGTTTGTTAATAGGTATAGGGAAGAAAGTAATTCCCTGTCAATGACTGCTTATGCCAGGGAATGTTTTGATGTGCAACAGTAAAAACAAAACAAAACAAAAAACCAAAAAACACATCTGGTAGAGAAGTTGCCATTGGTGCTTACAACTGATTAAATTACAATAATTATGTTACTC
This sequence comes from Lynx canadensis, assembly GCF_007474595.2. NCBI lineage: Eukaryota > Metazoa > Chordata > Mammalia > Carnivora > Felidae > Lynx > Lynx canadensis. The sequence continues at coordinate 155,004,436 of NC_044306.2, read as the reverse complement.
CACCAGTCTTTTGCATACTCTAAATGGGAAAATTGGATAGAGATATAGAAGGAATCACCACTTCTGCATCTCTTAAATCCTGATGGTGACACTGTTCTCTGCAAGCTCTCCAAGAATGTTGTATGTTTTTTTTGTTTGCTACTTTGGAAGATAGAGACAGTAATAAAAGCTTACAGTTGGGCTTTCTTACCATAATAAATGCAGGAAGCCAGGATATCAGTTTAGGGATTGCCAACTGCTTAATATGTCTCTTACAACTGTGCACTCCAGAAATAGAAAATAACCACAGGATCGTTTCAAAGATGGATCGTACCCTCTGTGAGACAGATTCTTACTAAAATCCATTAATCATCTGACCTTCGTATGTCTTTAATCTGACTGATGTGCCATGGTGGCAATTATGTGCCAAGAATTAATGTCATTTCAGAGGCAGTGTCCACTACTCTCTGAATATCTAGCTATTTCCCATTCTTTCGTGTACACCCATTCCGGTAAATGAGAATTTTCCCATGCCATGCGTGGCGTGCAAAGAAGAGCCTCTACAGAGCTCTGAGAACCTCAATGGAAAGGATATAAAAGTCTGAATTATGAACAAGAGATAACTTAAGAACGGATAAGGGAAATAAAAGATAAGTAAATAGTTACTTAAGCTGGACGTACTAATGGCCTACTTCATCTAAAACAGAGCCTTGCCAGCACAAGGTTATTTTTAAGGCAACAAGTATATTGAGAATAAGTTTTTGTGTAACTGCTTTAATATTTCACTGTCAAAATACCGTGTATCTAAATAGTATATTTTATTTATGTTATTTGATTTCAGAACCCATGCTCTTGACATTACCTAAAATCTATAGGGAATGAAAGTGTGGAGACAGTCACAAGACTTTAACAGTTTAATTGATAAAGGACCACCATAAATTTCCTGCAGACTAAATTGTCTAATATTGTGACAAGTGTCACACTATTTGTTGCCAGAGATTTATAGGTGACAAGGCAATATACTATTTTTTTCACCCCTACGTGTTTTCTGTCTGAAGCTGCCTACATATTTGACTATGCTCCCGGGCAAGAGATTGCTCTTTTTGCTCACGTATGTGGCAGGAAGTGTCACTTGCCTGTTGGGTATGCTGTGCATTATTTATTTTCTGCACTCCTGTCTCCATTTCAAGTTACTTAAGATAGTCTCTTATGTCTGTATGTTATTATATAATTTTATATCCTAATGTTCTGAAACTGGATATTCATGGTCTGATGCCATTTATAAACTGTACAAAATGAAGCCCATGCTGAACTGGCATACTTTTCATCAGCCACAGTATTAGAGAAGTGGGTTGAAGTGCTCACCACTCTTCTGGCTCATGACTAAAGCACGGCTGCTCAGTATCAGTGTCATAATGGTTTATCTTTCACTCGCCATGTTCCCACAGTGCTTAACATGTTAGTTTGTTTTATATTCAGTCCTTTTATTTTCCATCGTGCCAAAACAATGTGTCAGGTGAAGAGAAAAGTTGGAGGTAAACAACTATTTTGTTGTGATATAGAACCCCCCAGTCTGAACAAACACATCTCTTACTTTTAACACAGAGGATTAGGGATTTCATGAAAGCATTAAAGCATTTTAGAATGGCAGTTGTTTTTTTTACTTTCAACTTTCTACTAAATCATTCATTATATATGACTCTGAGTTACTGTCTAGCCACCATTCATAAGTAGAAAGAAAGAAAGAAAGAAAGAAAGAATAAAGTCTAGTTAAACCACAGGAAGATAAGATGATTCATGCAAAATTATGAAATGAATAGTTTTGCTTCCTGTTTTGTCTCGTCACTCAAAAATCTTAATGTCATCTTGGCAAGGGTTCCCTTTTGTGTGTGTTCTTAGAATATATTCCTCTGACCTAGATGCCATCCCTTCTTAGGGAACCACAACTCATTATTTTTGAGCTCCTTTAACAATCTTCTCTTGCTCTATACCTCATCATTATTTTAAAAAGGCTTAGTTTCCAAGGCACCTAGGTGGATTCCAACTTCAGCTCAGGTCATGATCTCACGGTTTCTGGGTTCGGGTCCCGTCGAGTTCTGCACTGATAGCTCAGAGCCTGGATCCTGCTACAGATTCTGTGTCTTCCTTTCTCTACCCCTCCCCTGCTTGTGCTCTCCCTCTCTCTCTCTCTCTCTCTCTCTCTCTCAAAAATAAATAAATATTTTTTAAAAGGCTTAGTTTCCATAATTTTGAAATAAATAAAATAGTAATAACAATTTCCGCAGTAAAAAGTATGTTTTCCAGACCCCCTTTGCCCACAGTATGTCTTTATATCCAGGTGTGTGTTTCTTGAGAGGGTGGACTGCATTCCCTGAGTCAATTTTCTCATCCCCCAATTGCTCCCCAACATTTTACCATTGTTATGCTCCACCCATGGCCATCTTTACCAAGGCTATTTTGCCCACCACAGTTACGACTGACATAATGGATGAAAAGGAAAAGCATTTATTCAGTCATTTTCTTGTTATTGATCCTACTGTACATCATCACTACAAAACACCCTCTCCTAAACAATGTCATTGACTTCCATGGATTTTCCAGCTATCTCATTGTTGGGTCATCATTATCATTTGCTGACTTTTCTCTTAAGTACTATTTCTGTTCTTCCCTAGATGAACTCATATACTCATAATTTCACCCAACATTTATTCTGCCTATGTCTTCAAAATAGGTTTTTAGCCCAGTGATCCTATCAGGCTGTAGCTCAGTATATTCCATTGCCTTCCAGATTTGGATCAGGAGACTTGTCCTGGTCCAGCATTGCTTGTGACTAAGTGCATAATTTTGCCTAATTGACATTTAATTAGCAAACTATTGGCTCCCACATTCATCCATATAATCAATCTTACACCTCTCAGTAATAATGGTGATAGTGTTATTACCCTTGTTTCTTTTATCTTTTGTTTGGTCTAAGATGTTCATGAACCATAGGGGCCTCTTAGAACACTAACACAGTGAAGGAGTCATTGTGCACTGAGTAATTTTCCTATCTTTCTGTTCTGGACCTCGTACTACGTGGCTTTCATGCTCAGGATCAAAATAATGCTAATGCATTTCCAGAAATTTCTTTTAAGTTGCCAGCAGAGAAAAAGTGGGATGTGTAATACAAAAAAAAAAAAGATACATGACAGAAACATGTCCATTTTATCATGAAAATCACAATTTTACTGTAAGTCCTATCTAATGCACTTCAGTTTTAACTAGAACTTGGTCCGTGGTCACCTGTAGCTTTAAGGGAGTCTGAGGAGATTGTATACACTCATAATCTGAATAAATGAGATCCGCATTAGGAAAAACAAACAAACAGAAAACAGAGGAGAAGGAAACATATTGTATGTGCAACGCTATATGTTGCCTACATAATATAATATTGTGTAATATTACATAGGTGGCATGAATATTATATAGGCAGCAAGACATGTAAACTCCAAGCCCTAAGAATACTTACCCACGTGTAGGTTATTGAACTCATCAAATATTTATATCCTCATGCTTCCTTTTATGATCTTTTGTCTTTCTGTAAAGTCTACTCATGCTCAATTTACCTATCTTATAAGATTTTTGCAGGCACTTTCTCTTTCATAAAACTTAGTCTCCCCCAGGTTATGGTAGGGGTCTTTCCTAAGAGAGTTCCTTTTCTTAGGTTTAGCTTAGAACTTATCATTACATGGTCAATATTTACTTTGACATGGAAGATGTTCTCTAAATGTCCATTTTCCCTTATGCATGCTTAAATTGTTTATATACTGTAAAAATTCCAAGATTTTTTTAAACAACATCTGTTTAAGGCCTCAAACTTTATATTACAGAAGTGATCATAGTATATTAATCTGTGGTGTATATGTAGCACACACTGGTTTGGGCTCAATTGCACCCCATATCAGTCAGGTCTGCTGTCTTATGTTTTAAGAGATACTATCTATCTATAATACCTTAACCTAAAGGAGTTATCCTAATGGTAAAAATATCCCTGTTAAATTGGTAGAAAAATAACTTGAATGTACCTCACTTTCTAGAGTGCATAAATAACAGTACATGTATCTTGCATTTCAGTTTTATAGAGTTCCCCTGAAGCGATAATGGAATGAGAAAAAGTGTATGCATGTGAGAAAAGATGGGAAATGAAAAATTTGTGAAGAATGAGCTCTTTTTAGGTCCTCTCATCTTTCCATCTGCCACCTTACCTCTGTTGGATGTTCTAATTTTTGAACCGATTTCATCCCATCTTCTGGCTTTTCCACTCAGTGATTTTTCAACCCTTGGTTAATTAGCCAACATCTCCATGCCTCAGTAATGTTATCTGTGAAATCGAACTAATAATAGTATATGTCTGGTAGGTTTGTAGTGAGTATTAACTGTGGTAACCTATTAAAATGCTAAGACCAGTGCCTCAAACATGCTGAGTGTTGGATAATATTATTTTTATTTCTTTTTAAAGACTATGAAACAAGCAATAGAAAGGGACACATTTGATACCAAAGTAAAGTGTATGTGTATGTGTTTTATAAAGAACTACCAGCTATTTTTAGTGTGTTACAATGATCAGATGAATATACCTCAAAACAAGTTCACAGAGATTTGATGACATGTGCTATCTTTGATGTGAAGATAAAACTTAATCTTATGTGAAAAATAAGAATTGAGTAGACCTGACTTTTAAACTTGTTGCCAGAAACATTCTGGTTTTGTATTTGCTTCTGTGTTAATTTTTGTTTGTTTTCCTTTATGTCTATTGAGAAGTTTAACAAGGTTGCATTTATACCAAGAAAGATTAGTTCTTCATGTGGATTTGGGCATTCTGTGGACCAGAGTTTAAGATCTGATTAGGCTTCTCAACTGTGTGTCCTTAGGGAAGTCACTGAACATTTGTCAACCTTATTTGCAGAATAGGGATAATTCCATCTGCTTTGCTTTCAAGAGAATTTATGTGAGGAATAACTAAAGTAACATGTATAAAGCACCTAGCACAATTCATGGCACATAGTAAGTATAATAAGTTTGTAAATGTAATAATTCTTACCATAATTAAGCAAGGACATAGGAAAACTATACATAAATAAAAGATGATTTATTAATTTCAATTAATTGTAATTACAACCATTATTGCTCAGGAAATTATTGCTTCATATCTTCTAGTGAATAAAATATCTCTTTATTTTTTTTCTTTTTTTTTATTTTATTTTATTTTTTATTTTTTTTATATATATGAAATTTATTGACAAATTGGTTTCCATACAACACCCAGTGCTCATCCCAAAAGGTGCCCTCCTCAATACCCATCACCCACCCTCCCCTCCCTCCCGCCCCCCATCAACCCTCAGTTTGTTCTCAGTTTTTAACAGTCTCTTATGCTTTGGCTCTCTCCCACTCTAACCTCTTTTTTTTTTTTCCTTCCCCTCCCCCATGGGTTCCTGTTAAGTTTCTCAGGATCCACATAAGAGTGAAACCATATGGTATCTGTCTTTCTCTGTATGGCTTATTTCACTTAGCATAACACTCTCCAGTTCCATCCACGTTGCTACAAAAGGCCATATTTCATAAAATATCTCTTTAAAAATAAATACATTTGGAAAAACAAATTAAAAACAGATGAATGATTGCTAATCATAATCTCTGAGAAAGGGGACCTCATTTTATGGCAAAAAATATTAATAATAACAACACTGATAAATTGATGCTTTTATTTCCTCAAAAAGGATAAACATTTTACCCAAGCTTGGACAGACTGAGTCCTCAAAAGAGGACACCCATCCTGTGAACAATGTTTGAATGTTTCAACTCTTTCTCATGGAAACACTTTTCCCTATATCTGCACTTCACTGTGCATGAGATAGTCATGCAAGATGTATAGTAGGGAGTGGTTTTAGGATTTACATCTATGGAAATAAGGGACAGGAGGCTGGATTTAGCAAAGAAAGAAGTTGAGCTCATTTGCAGTCCTCAAAGGAAGCTCAGACAACTCTACGGACTAATCTAGAGCATGAATTACCCTTCAGATTTGCCCAAAATGATGCAAGAGAGAAATATTTTTACTGTCATGTTAATAAATCTTTGGATGTGGGCTGCCCTGGAAAGGGATTGTGACTAATGATGAGGTAATACTCTTTGAACAAGGCAATTCCCAAAGTGGAGTCACAACCAAGAGATACCTGCCCCCAGCAATCCAAGTAGGTGTGTAACAAGTCTTCTTTCCTTAGGGACTCCTGGGTGGTGCAGCACAGCACCTAACATGCAGAGAAGTCATGGCAGGCAATGGTAGAATACTTCCCCTATTAGGACAATAGGTGTAACTTAAACAAAATGTAGTCCCAGATATAGTTATTCTCCTAGTACCTTTACCAGAAATGATGAATACAGCCTTTGGCTCTAATAATGCATTTAATACTCCAGTATGTTCTTTTTAATCCTCATCAATAAATAGTGTCCAAAACAATTTGCATTTACATGGGAAGGAAAGGAGTTTACTTATGTATGTGGTCTCAGTACTAAGTTCATTTCCCTAGTATTTGTCAAAGTATGGTTTGAAAGGACCATGATAAGGTTGATATATAATAACTAATATGCTGATGACATTAATCTTTGCCTTTCTTCACATATACTTATATAAAATTATTTTTTGAACAAAAACCCATTGTGAAATCACTACCAAATATATAGTATGAATTGTTGCATGTATTAACACAGACATATGCATTATATATATAATTACATACACACAGACACACACACATACAATTTTATCATGTCAGTTGTTATTTCTTTTAATTATCAGTGTATTTAACACTGCTGAATATGCCTTTCTCTTTATTTTCTTACTCGTCTAAAACTGGAAGGCATAAAGGGTGGTATGGAGAAAATATAATAATCTTATTTTACATTAAGCTTTGAAGAAAAATGTTAACAATGAGTACAGTTTTTGTGGACTTGGAATAACTCTACATACTTTATTTGTGACTTTGTGAAAATTAGTTTTCTCTAATTTGGATAAAAATTTTATGTTATGCCAGTTTCCAAATATATTCTAAGAAGCTAAAGTCAATGGAAGTAAAATGGTCAAACATATGCAAAAGTTTTTGAAGTTTGGTAATATGTTTGTGAACTTTTTCAGGTTTTAGACTTGAGTTGCAACGTGTTATGATATATGATTATGGCTTAAAAGGAGTTTTATTACATGAGTAACATCAAAATATTTAATTGTATAACATATTTAAATATAGGCCATTGATGTTGCATTCTGGAGCATTAACTTTGATCGATCAACTCATGTTTAATTTTTATGTCCATTAAACTTAAATAAAACTCAAAATCTTACAAAAGTGAGGACAATTAGTACATCATTCTTTTCTACTACCAGACAAAAAGAAAGAAAATTACATTCTGTGATGGTTATAAAGTTACATTATTGCAGTCAACCTGCATAAAGCAAGAAATGAATACATATAAATAAGATATAACTATGATAATTAGGCATTAATTTATGCCCCTTTATATCTGTAAAATGTACACCTCCATCATCTGATTCACTTTGACCTACCACTGTTTAGGGGTGATCTGCAATGTGAGGATATTTAATGTTGTTCATAAGAAATTAAGAAGAGGGAGTAAAACTGCTTCAGGCAATACAATCAGGGATATTTTATTTTACTTTATTTTCTTTTTTAAATTTTATTTTAAAGTTTATTTATTTACTTTGAGAGAGACAGAAGCAGCATGAGTGGGGAGGGCAGAGAGAGAGAGGAGAGGGAGAGAATCCCAAGCAGGCTCTGCACTGCTAGAGCAGAGCCCAATGCGGGGCTCGAACCCACAAAGCCATGAGATCGTGACCTGAGCTGAAACCATGAGCCAGACACTTAACCAACTGAGCCACCCAGGCACCCCAATCATGGATATTTTAATTAAAAAATTATTTCAGGTATACTGGTGTTGAACCAAAAGTTGACAGACCTCAAAATGACTATAAGATTTACATGAAAAAAATAAAACCCCAAACCAAACAACTCAAAACTACCTCTGTGAAACCTTCATACAAGCCACCCCCCCCAAAAAAAAAACAAAAAAAAATCTTTCCTATAAGGTTGAGGTACTAAATCTGGTAATCACAGACAACAGAGAGAATTTTGGGGGGGGGGCATCAATTTAGATGAAGAAGATTAAATATTTCCTCCCCACTAACCTCCAACTGAAATTTGCTTGTTCTCCAGTATATGTATCAGGCATAATAGCTGTATCAACTCTCAAATACCCTGGGTGAGTCTGTGTTACTTCCAAGATCCACTGTGGTTCTTAACACTTGCTACCCATTGCTAGTTTTTAATAATGTTATATGCTTCCTTAGGGCTGATACAGTATATTATTAATAAAGAACACTCCGTTTTACATGAGGATTTGTAGTAGGAGCCAAATTCCTGTATTGAGAGAAAGAGAGATAGAAAGAGAGAGAGAGAGAAGTTAGAAATAATCTCCTTTTGAGAGAGAAATTTGGCTACTGAGGTTTAATTGATTGAAAGTTCAGTTATCTGCAAACAATACATTGGAAATGAAACTTAATGTTCCATGATATGCTAACATTAGTAATACCTCTGACTTTTCAGTAGGCGAACTCACAGATCTTTTCATGTCCCATATACTAATTGCAAATACTTCCTAATATCTTTTATTCTCATCATTGTTTTGAAATTATGACAATTATTAATCTCCATTTTTTATTTAATAATCATATGCATATGCTTAACTATAGCACACTCTAATATCCTCATTCCATTCCATTATTATTGGTTTCCTTTGTAGTGATATATATTGTTTAAAATATTTATTTTAAGTATTTTGTTTTCTGAGCAATATTTAAACATATTGCTCTGAGAAAGAGACCATGGGCTAAACAAGACTGCCAATGAGATCCGAGGCAAAACAAACAAACAAATACTAAACAAAACAAAAGTCATTAGCTAACACCTCCCACAGAAATGCATCACTAAATTAATGAGTCAGAAAATCTGGAAAATGCTCTGAAAATTCAGAACATGTCCTGCTTGTCTGTTGTACATGGCGTGGCTAAATCTGTGTATCTGAGCAGGACAGAAGGGCTGGTTCTCCAAGAGTGACGGGAACATTAGGGACGATACAGAATGTGTAATCTTTGAAGGAAAATGAGCATTCATCACATAATAATTAATTTCACATAAAAATGGAAACAAATTCTGATTTCAAATAAATTTGAGTAAACCTGAACCAGAAATATATATGTATGTATGTTTATATATTCCTCTGACATAATACATGTGTGTGGATTAATATATTAACTAAGATAAAAACATGTATATACATAACACACATAAACATACATATCTCATATGACCCTTCAGAACTCTTAGTTCTTTGTTGAGCACTGAGATAGTTACGTATTTCTAAACAGTTTTTAATATTAGAATGTTCTTTTCTTCAGATACAATGTAGGAATACATTAGAAAATTCTGGCTTAGAATAATAACAGTAAAAGTAGAAATTCTTCCGTGCTACTTCTTAACAAACAGTAAGGATATCTCAGAACAAAACAGGAGGGAGATCAATCAGTAAAATGGGAGGACAAGATTTCCAGAGGTCAATTACTAAGGCCTCTAGGAAAGGTACGGAGTTTTGAATGTCAGTGCTGCAGGGTTTTAGGCTAGGGTAGGATTGGGGAGGAGCTAGAGAGAAAGTAACTTTAATATTTTATTTTGGGAAGTTGACAGGATCAAAGTCGGCTAAGAGTTACAAAGAGAATATATATCTATGCAAGAAGATATACCTAGGGGGAAGATTCAAGAACAGGCATAATAGCTGTATCAACTCTAAAATGCCCTGGGTGAGTCTGTGTTACTTCCAAGATCCACTGTGGTCTCTTTAACACTTGCTACCCATTGCTAGTTTTTAATGTTATACGATTCCTTAGGGTTGGTAAGGTATATTATTATTAATAAAGAACACTCCATTTTACATGAGGATTTGTAGTAGGAGCCAAATTCCTGGTCTTGAATGAGAGAGACAGAGAGAGAGAGAGAGAGAGAGAGAGAGAGAGAGAAGTTAGAAATAACCTACTTTTGAGAAAGAAATTTGGCTACTGAGGTTTAACTGATTGAAAGTTCAGTTATCTGCAAACAATACACTGGAAACAAAACTTAACCTGTGCTCATTGCAACTATGCTGGGCAATAGAGTCAAGATTGTAACAATAAAAATAGTAAAAGTTGCCATTTATTGAATCCTGATGAGGAGTCAGGCAGTGTGATGGTAAGTTTACCTGTGCTTTTCATCTATTCCCAATGGCAGTTCGTGAAATGCATATCATTATTATCCTCAACTTACAAACAAAAATTTCATGATTCTTGGAAAAGTTGTGTGATTTGTCTCAGGTCACTCAGCCAGTAAGTGGCAGAAATAGGATTTAATTCCAATTTTTAAGACTGGAATTAAAACATAGGCTTTTAATGATTTGAAAAGTCTGCCTCCAAATTCAAAGGAAAAAAAAAAGGTGTTACTTATTTAGGGGCCAGTTGGCCATTTGGGAATATTAAACTTTTTTCTGTTTTCCTAAAGTCTTCGTTGCAGAACTATAGTTCTAAAACACATAGTTAAGTTAATCAATTAAATTTTGCACCTATATAAACCAGCCACAAATTTAGGTTTCTAAAACAAATTGTAGCAAGAGTTTCATTTTGTCATAAAGAACACTTGAGTTTATAATAGGTTTTCATGGAAAGAAAGAGTTTCATTCTGAGGAACAATTTCTTTATCCTTCATAGGGATAAAATGCATATCCACTTTAGAATACATTGTAAGAGGGGCTCCTGGGTGGCTCAGTGGGTTAAGCGTCTGACTTGGGCTTAGGTCATCATCTCGAGTCGGTGACTTCAAGCCCTGCGTAGGGCTCTGTTCTGACAGCTCGGAACCTGGAGCCTGCTTTGGATTCTGTGTCTCCCTCTCTCTCTGCCCCTCCCTCGCTCATGCTGTGTCTCTCTCACCCTCAAAAATAAATAAATGTTAAAAAAAATTTTAAAAAAAGAATACATTGTAAGAATATAAAGAAGCAATGACTGGAAATGCATCCACTGTGATTGTTCTCTTTGCAGGTATTGGTCTAAAAGCCTGGTTTAATAAGACTAACAATTTTTAATCAAATGATTTAACTGAGAAGACAATTTAATTAACTGAGCACAGATGCTTAACCTGTGCTAGGTATCCTGGTCTTTCAATTAAGAATGATGAAACATTTTAAATTATATCATTCCATAATAGAGTATCAATTACCAGCACTCTTCACTTATGTTTCAAATAAACTTTCAAGAAAGAGTACCCCTGCAGAATCACTGATACCCTACTTCCAACCTTTAATGTGTCTTAATTGTTCTTTATTTTAATTTTATTGATAAGGCCTTGACAAGAAATAGAGATCCTTTAACCTTCTTTGTTATTAAGTAAAGGAAACTGCTTAAGCAGGAATTCATTATAGAACATGAACCTATAAAGTAGAAAACTAATATTCATGACTTTATATTCATTGAAAAACCTTAACCTTTAGGAATCATTAGTTTTCAGGATAGTCCATAAAGTTAAACTGAGCAGCACGAGGGCAGATGTAGAAGATCAGGGAGGAGAGTAGATCATAAACACCATTATCATTTAACATTGGCGGAGTAGCATTTTCCCATTTTCTATGCTTTCCACCAGTAGCAAAATATTTTGAGAGCTTAGATTTCTTAACTAATCTACCAGGGGAAGTGAGTTGCTTTTTAAAACATTATAAGATAGTAAATTTCCCAGTGTGTGTGTACTTAAAGTTCTGACTATAGAAAAATCCTTCCTATTTATTCTGTCCAGGTTATTGAGGCTGATGGGAAATAAGTTATTAAGACACCTCAGGGTTTCCACCTTCATGTGGGATGATTGTGTTTGTGTGTGGGTATTTCTGCGGGGGTGGGGGGAGGTTTGGCCTCAAAAATGTATCAAATAAATCACCCCAAAGCTCCGAGTCTTGAAATGACAATCATTTCCATTAAGTGTATGGGTTGGCTGGGTTGTTCTGCAGATTTGGGTGGGGCTAGGGTGATCTCAGCTGTTCTTGCTTAATGTGCCTGCAGTCTGCTGGCACGCCATCTAAGGGCTTGCTGATCTAGGATGGCTTTAGTTCTCCTCCACATGTTCCTCACATTCCTTCAGCAGGTGAGACTTGATCTCGAGCTAGTGACAGAATTCAAGTGTGAGAACATGGGGCATACAAAAAGACACCTTGGAAGCCTCTGCTTAAGTCACCTTTGCTGACATTGACAAGGGCAAGTCACATGGCTAATCACCAAGTCCTAGTGGGAGAGTACTACAAGACACAGGGCAAAATGTGTGCATGTTGATGACATTAATTCTGGCTATTAATGCTGGCTGTTATGAATATTAGGGGAGAGTTGAAGGTAAGAGTTAAGAACATCATCCTTACTCCCGTGTTCATAGTAGTATGTGGAAAACCAGATGCTGACCTGGTCTAGTCACAGATAACAAACTGGATGTAGTCTTGCTTTATTAATAAATGCTTCCCTTTCCAAGAAGTCTCAGAAGGGAGCAAAAAGGGTCTCTTTTATTATTTTGTTTTGGGTGAAAATAGCCTGGCTTGCTAATTAATATATGATTCCAGGAAAAAAAGACGACCTCAATCTTCAGTAATTTCCGGTCTTGATACGGGATTTCTGTCTGAGCTACTCCCCATCTGAACACACTCCAAGAATAGCTGATAATACTTTACCCTCCCATCTCCAGTTTCTAACAGCTTTTTGAGCACACATTATGAGTTGATAATGAAGGTTTATTGCTCTAGCTCACCCCTTAAATGCTCATTATATTCCAAAATTATGCCTTTAGCCAATTCATTCTTCCATTCTTATTGGATACCATGGCTGGTGATACATATATTTCCAACTTCTAATTAGTTACAGCACATAATTCCAAACCTATTATAGATCACTATTATCTATGACATGGTCAAGGTGAAGAGTCCAATGTTCATCTTTTTCTCTTTGTAATCTATATCATAATTATTTTTGGCCTGGGCATAACCCACTAGGCCTTAGAGAGTATACTGTGCACTTTGCACACATGAACTCACTTTTACTTGCTAATTTATTCTTTTCTTCTGACACCTGGATCTTTTTATATTTGTGTCTATTATTGATTTTGCTTGCTGATCTGCCATCTCTCTTGAGAGAAGAGTTATTACTGTGCATTATTACAAATCAATTCCCCCTTATAGTTGGGGACACCAAACCTCAGCAGGATGAAGTGGCTCATGCAACATGATTAAATACTTAAGTGAAAGAGGAGGGATTCAAAACCTGAATTTCTCAAAACAGGAAGTATTGACTGGTTATTCACATAGGGGATCAAGCAAAATTTACAAAAAACAGTTAAGATATACATTGTTCTCTTAAAAAAAAAAAAAAGAACATTTTTTTGGGCCGCCTGGGTGGCTCAGTTGGGTAAGCAGCCAGCTCTTGATTTCGGCACAGGTCACAATCTCATGGTTCATGGTTTCAAGCCCCATGTCAGGATCTGTACTGACAGAGTGGAGCCTGTTTGGGATTCTCTCTTCCTCTCTCTCTCTTCAAAAACAAATAAACATTAAAAAAATTAAAAAATTAAAGAAAACATTTTTTGAATGCTTAAAATGATTCCAAGAATTAGCTCTTCTCTAAAATAGAGCCAAATTATGCACATAAATAGCTGTATGAAAAAATAGAAAGTAATGTATGGCATAAAAAATACTAATGCATTTTTCAAAACCAACATTTAAATTTTGCCTCCCAAGGTAGTATTATTAGGACAAGGCAGTCAAGAGCAAAACCACATAAGTATGACAACTTTGTTCTCTTGCCCTTAATCAGCTCAGCTTTCTCTATTCTTAACACAGTTTCATTTTGACATGGATTGATAACTTTTGCTATGATTTTTGTTACAGGACACTATTCAAGATATCTTAAACACGTGCTGCATTATATTTATTCAGAACATATATTAAAATATGCTCATTTATCTTATAAATATTAGACTGGCAGATAGTATTGTGTGACTCCCCGAACAGGTAACGCTTTTTCAAGAACACGTATGAGGTTATAAATATTACCTTTCTAGCAACTGCATTTTTTTCTTTCCTATCTATGAAGAGTAGCTCAGTATCCTGATCAGGTTTCACCACACAGCACATACCTAATGATACATGAAGAAGGTAACAAGGGTAAAAGGTTAGACGAACTGAATGAAAAGTTGTTAATGAGCATATGACGGTATTCATGAGAAGTTTTGAAAAGAAAGAAAAAGGAAATTTTAAAGTTTTCTCCTCAATTTGCTTTGTAAAAAAAAACAAAGAAGTTAGAGAATTTTTTTTTGAGAATAAGTCTTACACGTGCCTCTTTTGCCTTTCTCCTCACTTTTACTCTATCCCTTCATCCTTAATATAATCTACAGGCCTGGAGTGTCAGAACTACATGCAATTCAAGATACAGAAATTTTTAATAGTAAATTTAACTTGCCATTAATATAGTGAAGGGTCAGAAATACCTGAAGTAACTAAACCAGCTTAAAAAAATATTTGTCTGGACGCTGCAAATGTTCTGTTGGTATAGTCAAGAATTTGACATATTCTTTGTTGAAGAGGTAGTTAAAGACTGGTGTCTAATGCTGCTGGGAGAGATGGAATTCTTTATTTACATATATGAAGTCCAAATGGAACAACATTTTATTGAACTAAATCTGAACCAACCATCCTTAGCAGAATGAAAATTGTCAGGCAGCATTTTAACACTATAGTCTGCTCAATGTTCTGTGGTTCTGTGCCTTTTCACATAGGACAAGCGGTAATAAAAACTAAATGGTTTTTAAGGATGACATTTTAAAACAATTGTTGTAAACACACTTTTATAATGATAATATTGTATGAAAGTAATCTTTTTTTTTAATTTACATCCAAGTTAGTTAGCATATAATGCAACAATGATCTCAGGAGTAGATTCCTTAATGCCCCTTACCATTTACCCCACCCCCCCTCCCACAACCCCTCCAGTAACCCTCAGTTTGTTCTCCATATTTAAGAGTCTCTTATGTTTTGTCCCCCTCCCTGTTTTTATATTATTTTTGCTTCCCTTCCCTTATGTTCATCTGTTCTGTGTCTTAAAGTCCTCATATGAGTGAAGTCATATGATATTTGTCTTACTCTGACTAATTTCATGTAGCATCATACCCTGCAGTTCCATCCACGTAGTTGCAAATGGCAAGATTTCATTCTTTGTGACTGCTGAGTAATCTTAATGTAATTCTTTTTTTTTTTTAATATTTTTTTTCAACGTTTATTTATTTTTGGGACAGAGAGAGACAGAGCATGAACGGGGGAGGGGCAGAGAGAGAGGGAGACACAGAATTGAAACAGGCTCCAGGCTCTGAGCCATCAGCCCAGAGCCCGACGCGGGGCTCGAACTCACGGACCGCGAGATCGTGACCTGGCTGAAGTCGGACACTTAACCGACTGCGCCACCCAGGCGCCCCTGTAATTCTTAATAGTTAAGAAAGTTTTATTATGACCATTTTATAATAATAGGTTTGATTTGAAATTTTACCCATTCATGGGGCGCCTGGGTGGCGCAGTCGGTTGAGCGTCCGACTTCAGCCAGGTCACGATCTCGCGGTCCGGGAGTTCGAGCCCCGCGTCGGGCTCTGGGCTGATGGCTCAGAGCCTGGAGCCTGTTTCCGATTCTGTGTCTCCCTCTCTCTCTGCCCCTCCCCCGTTCATGCTCTGTCTCTCTCTGTCCCAAAAATAAATAAACGTTGAAAAAAAAAAAAATTTTAAAAAAAAAGAAATTTTACCCATTCAAAAAATTTAATAGATCTAATGGTATTTATAATTCATTTATAAATGTTGTTCCAGTGATATTAGGCAGCAATGACTGAATGATGTCAATGTTAAATGCAAAAGTGAAATAATAAATGACATCTTAAACTTCACACTAGCCTAATATAAATAAGTATAAGAAAGTGAAACCTTTTGGACTGCTTAGTAGGGGAAGTTATTTCTGAATTATTATAACAAAGGGTGACATGACCTAAATATGTTAGGGGATGAAGTTAGATATCGTGGTGGTCATAAACACGTATCCTAATCTTGATATATGCACAGAATAACAGGGAAAGGGCAACATGAGACTAGAGCTTGTTCAAAAATCAAAGATGAAGGCGCACATGGGTAGCTTGGTTAAGTGTCAGACTCTTGGTTTTGGCTCAGGTCATGATCTCAGTGTTCATAGTTCAAAGCCCCATATTGGCTCTGCACTGGCAGTACAGAGCCTGCCCAGAGTCTCTCTCTCTCTCCTTGTCGTTCTGTCCCCCCACCCCTTCCAGGAGTGAGTTCTCTCTCTCTCACTCTCTCAAAATAAATGAACTTAAAAAAAATAGAAGATGAAAATATCATGTGTAGTGGACTGAAATATGTGGAGTATAAAAATCAGAGAGTGAGGGCTTTGAAAAGAAAAAGGCAAAGCCTACAACCCAAAACAATGAAAGGACATGTCATCAGTAGTTCAAGTGTGGTTACATGACAGTGTTCAAAAAGCCTCTATTTACTATTTGCTCAAAATTTCGTTTTGTAGACTTATAATCAGAACAAGAAACTAGAATGTTCTAACATGATAAAACAGATAAATCAACTATCCTCCATAGAGACATATACCTTTACAGTGGCTTGTGTTTGGTTGATAGAGTTCCACTCCCTTGCTCAGTAAAAACTGTGAAATCTTATTTCTTTTGAACATGCTTTTGCACTTCTGAGTTCTATGATTTTGCACTGTATTTCTTCAATTGATCAATTTAAAAACAATTGATTTAGTGAAATTCTAGTGCTGAGGCAGCACCCTGTTAGTCTTTTTTTTCATTTACTGATTCCTTTTATCGATTCTGAATATCTCTGAAAAATGTATTGTTTACTTCTTAAAAATTATTTGATTAAAGTTTATTTACTTTTGGTAGAGACAGAGTGCAAGTTTGGGGGGCAGGGCTGTTGCAGGGAGAGAGAGGGAGACAGAATCTGAAGCAGGTTCCAGGTGCGAAGCTGTCAGCACAGAGCCCGACATGGGGCTCAAACCCAACAAACCGTGAGATCGTGACTTGAGCCAAAGTTGGATGCTCAACCGACTAAGCCACCCAGGTGTCCCTGTATTGTTTACTTTTAAAACTTCTGAGGATTTATAAACTGTGATCATCCTATACATATTCATAAATGAGTTTTTACTCTAAATAATATTTTTGAATGAATCCATATAAATGCATATGTATATAACCGAATCTTTTACTGTTATATTGTATTCACTTTTTTTTTTTTTTTTTACTCTGGCTTTTTAAGTAGGTCAATTATAAACAGAAAATTTAAGGAGTTACCTTCTTTATTATTCGTTTGTACTCTGCCTTTTAACTGTGACATTTAGTGAACTTATATTTACTTAACCAACATAGTAAGATTTGTTTTTACATATAAGTTTTTGCTGCTTTTCTGTTTCTCTGTCAAGATTCTTGACACACAGAAATTGTGAAATAGTAAATGTATTGCTCTCAACCATTGAGTTTTGGGATTGTTTTGTTACAAAGCAATAGATAAGTAGTATAAACCATGAAAATAGTAAGAGAAAACAATCCCTTAACTATCATTCTACTTGAAAGGTGACTTTGACCAGGTATTTCCCACTTTGCTTCATTAGTCCATTATTCACTGTTAAATCAGATTGACATTTCATTTTATTATCTAAAGATAATGCATATTGTACTCTTTTGTACAAAGAATCCCTGCTTCATGAAGCTTCTGTTACTGAACAAGCTTCTTTGGGAAGAATTTGGGCAGTATTTTTTATTTGTTTATTTTTTAATGTTTTTATTTATTTTTGAGAGAGAGAGACAGAGAGACAGAGAGAGAGAGACAGAGCGTGAGCAGGGGAGAGGCAGAGAGGGAGACACAGAATCTGAAGCAGGCTCCAAGCTCTAAGCTGTCAGCAGAGAACCTGACATAGGGCTCAAACTCATGAACCGTGAGATCATGACCTGAGTCGAAGTCGGATGCTCAACCCACGGAGCCACCCAGGCATCCCTGGGCAGTACTTTTAATGTCAGCTTATATGATTGACTTGGGTTGTGATACATTCTGTGATGTAGAAAGATCCATCATTGCACTTTTCTTATATACGTGAAACCTTTGGCTTATCCTTCCTGAGTTCTTCCCCACTCTTCTCCTCCCACATCTGTGCCCTACGAGGAAGGTTATGTGGACTTCATGAGTTGATTCCCTGCTCTCTAGATTCCTGTTGGGTTCAGCTAACTTGGAGTACTGGGTACGATAGGAGACCAGAGGGTGGATAGAAAGTGAGGTCAGGACATTTATTCCTCAGTTCTCCTGTGCCCCTCTGCCAGCTTGGCTCTTTCACTAGCTCAGTGGTAACTGGTCCTGTCAAGGTAGACTGCTCCATAGGAATTACTCTATATATAACCATGGTAATCCTTTCCTTTCTAGTATCTCTAGCTGTGGTGTAGTGCACTATCCATTCAGTTACTTCACATAGACATTTATAAAATATTTCTTTGTAATTAAACTTTTCTCAAATGGTCCTATTTTGATACATCCCATTAAAATCCAGAATTTAACTTGAAGGAAAGCCACTTTGATGACAAGAAATTGCTGATGAGAAAAAGAAGGTCAAAAAACTGCTTGCTATATGTTAGATCCAGGAACAACCTGGTTGGTATTATGTGACAGGAAGTGATCAAAAGATCAAAGTAATAGAAAGAGGAAACCACCAGATTTTATATTCTACTGAGAATAGTGTTTACTCTATTTACCATTTTCCAACTTTGAAGAAAGAGGATGGACTTGCTCACAGATACATATTTAAATGCATACTTTCTTACATTCTACCTCTTTTCAAGGTTGTTTCCAAAGGTATACATGCATACTTCATTTTATTGTGCTTCACTTTGTTACTCTTTGCAGATACTGCATTTTTTTTCCAAATTGAAGGTTTATGGCAACCCTGCATTGAACAAATCTATTGATTCCATCTTTCCAATAACATCTGCTCACCTTGTGTTTCTGTGTCACATTTTGGTAATTCTCAAAATATTTCAAACTTGCTCATTATTATTATATTTGTTATGGTGATCTATGATCAGTCACTATGACTCACTGAAAGTTTCGATGATGGTTAGTATTTTTTAGCAACAAAGTATTTTGATGAAGGTGTGCACCTTATATTTTCAGACAATGCTATTGCACACTTGACAGATGACAACATGGTGTAAACATAATTTTATATGCACTCGGAAACCAAAGAAATGATTTGCCTTTATTGCTGTATTCGTTTTATTGCAGTGGTCTGGAAATGAACTAGCAATGTCTCGGAGGTATGCCTGAATTAACCCATGCGCTGTTATGCACTCCCACCATTCCTTATGTGTATTGTTTATATCTTCTCAGAAACAGATACTGAGCCAAAAATTTCAGCCAATAGTTTTTGTTTTCATATTTCACAGTATAATGTGGCACCTCCTGACACAGATCACCTGTGCATAATAAACCTTCTTTTTCCTATTTCATTAATGCCTATTCTGTTTTTTTTTATTTTAGCTTATTCATTACGTGCTGGTTAGGTCAGGCTACCCTGATCTCTCTATGTGAAATCTACTCTTATGTCCTTTTATAAAATCATATTCCCCTCTTGATAGAATTTCCCAGACTTACTATTTTGTGTTTATTTTAAAAATAGTTGATAATGATTTCATTACATGATCAAACTGATTACATGATCAAAAATTTCAGGATTTTCCCTCTTCAATTTTGTATCTCCATCATTTGACATAGTAAGTGATATTGATAAGAGTCTTATAAAAAAGGGAAACAAAGTTATTTATAATGTCTGAAGCCATTATAAAATACACATTTATGAAAATCTTGCATTTTAAGTTATTACAAATACCAATTAATAATTAATAATGAATACCATTTATCTGTATATAGAATATTTAACTAAATACCATTCTTATATTACCTTATTTAGAGAAAGTTATAATTTATTTTCACTTTAACCACAGGAATGTATGGTCTAATATAAGTAGAAATTATAAGGGACTATGATGTAATAAGACATTATTTATGACTTCAAATATCACATGGTCTTGTGGGGACACAATGTAATATGTATTTATATATGAATGAAAAATGATATAACAATTATATATATTAGTTGAGTAAGGGATTTATACAAAAGTCACATAAGGCATTATCTAAATGCTAATGAATAGAAAGATAAGCAAATATTAAGGAAATGGCACTAAGGACTGTGGTAATATGGGAAGAAATGGAAAGAACTGGAGCTTTTTGTAGGATTTGGAGTATTGCTAGAATGGAATAGTTTGACAACAATGGGGATAGTGTACAACTGATAAATGAACACAATATTATTTCAAGTATGACACCACCATTTTCAAAACAAAAAGTAATGAAATATACAATAACTGAAAGTGAATGTTCATTTTATTTATTTCCCAAGAGATGAACTCAATTAATATGTGAAAGTTATCACATCTTGACATTTCATTGAAGGTAGCAAATGTTGAATCTTCCTTTGAATAATGCAGTTGCTTGACAACTACTGAACAGATCTTATTTAGAGATACAGCTATGTACCAGATGTGTTCCCTTCTTTTTCCCTCCACCACCACCACCACCCCAGCAATCCTGCAAATATCAGGCCATCCTGAAAGCTGTGGACAAGCAATCTTTTAGTATAAAATTCAAAATAGAATTGCATTATAAAACTCACATGTTTTTAAACAAATGTTTGTGTGCAACGTCAGTATTAGAAGTACCATAGGACAGTGAAGAATTTGCATAGCAAAGACAGAATTCTCAGGTTCAAATATTGGATTTGCCATTTACTGTGTGACCTTGGGCTACTTATTTAGTTTTTTATCTGTAATAAATTATATACATAAATATAATTTATATATAATAATTTATATAATAATAATATTATAATAAATATACTTTCTATATAATAGATATAGATATAAACTCATTTAATTATATTTTTATCTATGAAATGGGGGTGAAAATAAGATTATTATCATAGAATCGTGAAGATTAAATGCGTCATTTCACATAAAGGGGTTAGTGTAGTGCTTAGCTTATAGTGAACACTCAGGTAGCTAATAATTACATTGAAGAAATATTTTCCAAAGAAACCTGGCCATTGGAATGGCTTATTTCTCCTTCCTCCCAAGTACCTTTCCAAATCTCCAGTGACCAGATTTGTAGTGCTGTCTGATAGGAAACTAGGGATCCAAAGAACAAAGAGGGAAAGCCTGAATCACAAAAGGAGATAGATTAGGGAGAAGAGGGATGTGAGGAAGGTGGTCCAGAATGGGAGAGGTTGCTCTGAAGACCTTGGAGATGAAGACTTTTGATACCCCATTGTCAGTAACGGAGCCCAGGCACTAGTAAGGAAAACTAGCAGAGGGGAAAAGAGTGGGATGGGTCATAGAGTTGGCTCCCAGTCTTTACCAGATGAGGGTATGGGATAGGATTGAAATTTATAATTTGATTTGAAAGAAAAGAAAGTCTTAGAGACATTATGCATGTGGTGACTAGCTGGAAGTCTCTATACTATTAAGGATATAAATTGTATTTGTCTTTTCCTTTCATGATAGTAGTACTGTGAGGACACATAGAAAAGGACAAAAAGAATATTATTGGATATGTTTTTTTAAATTGTATAAATAGGTAGAAATATGTGTAATTTTCTATTTCTCTCATACATGCTGCATGTATGAAGAACTAAAGTGTACACAGTATTTCCTCATTTTCTAAAGGAAAAGTCTATTCCTCAATTATAACTACCTATAGTTTGCACAATCAGCTGTTAATTTCCCATCTTTTTGTTTCTACACTTCTTTTGTTCTAGTTACAGATTAAAGTGTTGTCATTTTCAAAATCTCAGAATTTGTACCAACATACTAAAAATATGCTCCAATATTTATTTTCTCCATTTACTCACTATTATTTAATCACATTGCCATAATTTAGTCCTCCCTTCAAATCTATACAATTGAAGACAGATACCAAGTTGCAGCTGTAGCTTCATGTTTGGGGGTGATCTTAAGAGTTTTCAGAAATTTGCAATTGTGCTGTGCTATCCACTTGCGAATTCAGCTCCATAGGAGAGGCTTTGGAAATGGTTGCTAGTGTCAAAAATGTAGTGAACTTAGATTCAGCAAACTCTTAATTTTAGTGTTCTAAAACTTTTCTTTTTGAAAGTTTGTTTTGGTTTGTTTTGGAATTATTTTTTGCCTATTAAAAAAATAAAATTGGGGCGCCTGGGTGGCGCAGTCGGTTAAGCGTCCGACTTCAGCCAGGTCACGATCTCGCGGTCCATGAGTTCGAGCCCCGCGTCGGGCTCTGGGCTGATGGCTCAGAGCCTGGAGCCTGTTTCCGATTCTGTGTCTCCCTCTCTCTCTGCCCCTCCCCCGTTCATGCTCTGTCTCTCTCTGTCCCAAAAATAAATAAACGTTGAAAAAAAAAATTAAAAAAAAAATAAAATTGGAAGGTTTTAGAAAAGAAACTTGTCTTCGAGTCAAATAGAAGCAAAGGAATTAGAAAAGTTTGAGTGAAGTGATAGGGTTTAACACTGGTTTTGTTGTTTATTATATGTAAATCTGACGGTAAAAATTTTAGGAAGCAAAAATGTTTATCTTTATTATTTATAACAAATAAAACATAATCAGGATAGTTTACATGTTTATGACTCTTCAGTCAGATTCTGGCTTACTAAAGTGAACTATTCTCTTTAATTGTAGGTATGAAACTTATGAAATCATTTATCTTTGGTAGTAATTGTGGAAGGAATGGATATGAAGTGTATGTAGTAACCTTTTTTCTCTGAAGCTTTCCTAAAACTCTCCTAATTATTCAAATGTATTATCTTAGTTATGATTTAATTGCATAAAGATTGTGATAAATTGTTGCTAGACTATCTTTCATCCTAATGATTGGCTCTTATATAAAGGCCATATTTTAATAGGAACAGTTATTGTGGAAAACATAATTATCATTGTTAAAACATTGAAGGCACTTGATTATTTTCTCAATTGTTGTCTTTCTAAAAGAAGATGAGAATTACAACATAAAATTATTTCTAAATTCATCTTTAAAATGAATTCAAATTAGTTTTCAAGTGTTTAAGATATTATTCATTATTTTCTTATTCATTTAGTATGCATTGTATTATTCATGTGGTTTTGATACTCCTGTGCAAGGAAAATATTCTAAAAACATTGCATGACACTTTATTCAATTCTGATGAAAGTTAAATTATGACTAAATAAAATGTATTTAATTGACAAGTGAATAAATGTTACATGAACTATTTAATCACAACTATTAATATGGAAAAAATTTGGAACAAGTTTAAATAACTAAACAATTGTTCATATTATTTTTCATTCAACACATTTATTCACACATAACCATAATTGGAAGAGCTGTTCAGATGCCTGCTTTTGGCAATTTAGCTTTTAGCTTTTAAAGATGTCTCTCAACACATTGCACTAATTCCCTAGAGTTAGATATTAAGTAAATCTCAGATCCTGGAAAAGAAGTATACCCTTTATTTAATTTGCTTAGAAAAAGAAATTCATTGAAATTAAGTGTTATAGCAATCATTTTTAAAGTTAAAATGTACATGCCAATTAAACCACTTCTGTTGTATTTTAATACTACCTCTTATGACAATAATATGCTTTCAATATTCTATTTTTAATAGTGTGGAAAATTTTTAAATTACCCTCAATAAAATGTTGAACATTACTGCAGGGACTGTTTAAGGGGAACTTCAAGTTTAATTCTTACCAGAGAAAATAAATAAAACTAAAAAATAATTGAAACCTTGAAAACCTCAAAAATTAATTTAGATTTCAGAAAGAATTGGTTATGAGAAATTGACATTGCAGGATTCTGAAAAAGATATATATATATATATATATAACTTCAGGATCCAAATACCTCTAAAGTGTTGTGAACTTATACTATATAGTTAAAACTTCTAACCTTTTAACATGCATTCTCACATTGTTCATTTGTTAAACTGTGGTATAAAACACATAGCATAAAAGTTAGCATCTTAACCGCTTCTAACTGTGCAGTTCAGCAGTGTTAAGTGTATTCACATAGTTGTGTAATGAACTTCTAAATTTTTTTTCATTTTGTGAAACTGAAACCATATCCATTAAAAAAATTCCTCATTTGACCTTTCACTAGGTCCTAGCAACCACCATTCTCTTCTCTATTTCTATGAATTTGACTACTCTGGATACCTCATGTAAGTGGGATCATACAATATTTGCATGGTTTTGGTTGTCTGCTTTTGTGTTATGTGACTGGCTTCATTCACTTACCATAATGTTTTCAAGTTTCACTTATAAAAATCTCCTTCCATTTTAAGGCTGAATGATATTCTATTATATGCACATATCATATTTTTTTTAAGTTTTCATTTAAATTCCAGTTAGTTAACACACAGTGTAATATTAGTTTCAGATGTACAATATAGTGATTCAACACTTCCGTGCAATACCAGGGGCTCATCACAAGTGCACTCTTTAATCTCCATCACATATTTCGCCCACCTTCTGACCACCTCCCCCCTCATAAGCATCACTTTGTTCTCTATACTTGTCTTTTTCTTGGTTTGTCCCTTTCCCTCTCTTACTCTCTCTCTTTTTCTGGCCCCCTTTGCTCATTTGTTTTGTTTCTTAAATTCTACATATGAGTGAAACATATGGTATTTTTCTTTCTCTGACTGAAATATTTCCTTTAACATAATACTCTCTAGCTCCATCCATGTTGTTGCAAACAGAAAGATTTCATTTTTTATGACTAATATTCTATTGTATGTGTGTGTGTGTGTGTGTGTGTATATATATGCATGTGTGTATGTGTATGCATGTGTATATACATATATATGTATATATACAACCATATCTTGTTTTGTTTTGATTATGTTCCTCTAAATACTCTTTTTTTCAAGTTTTTATTTAAATTCCAGTTATTTAACAAACAATGTAATATTAGTTTCAGGTTTAGAATTTAGTGATTCAGTACTTACATACAACACCTGGTATTCATCATAAGTGCCTTCCTTAATCTCCATCACCTGTTTAACACATCCCCCCACACACACACACTTCTGTTCTGGTAACCCTCAGTTTGTTCTCTATAGTTAAGAGTCCATTTCTTGGTTTGCCTTTCTTTTTTTCTCCCTATGTTCATTTGTTTTGGTTCTTAAATTCCACATGAGTGAAATCATATTGTATTTGTCTTTCTCTGACTTATTTTGCTTAGCATACTACTCTGTAGTTCCATCCGTGTCATTATAAATGGCAAAATTTCATTATTTTTTATCTTTATGGCTGAGTAATATATATGTGTGTGTGTGTGTGTGTGTGTGTATATATATATATATATATATACACATCTTATTTATCCATTCATCAGTCAATGGACATTTAAACTCTTTCCATAATTTGGATATTGTCGGTATATATATATATATATATATGTGTGTGTGTGTATATATATGTTGGTATATATATATATGTGTGTGTGTGTGTGTATACACATCTTATTTATCCATTAATCAGTTAATGGACATTTACACTCTTTCCATAATTTGGATATTGTCAGTAATGTTGCTGTAAACATTGGGGTGCATGTATCCCTTTAAATTAATATTTTTGTATCCTTTGGGTAAATATCTAGTAGTACAGTTGTTGGACCATAGGGTAGTTCTATTTTTAACTTTTTGAGTAACCTCCATACTGTTTTCCAGAGTGACTGCACCAGTTTGCACTCTCACCAACAGTATAAGAAGATCCCTCTTTCTCCACATCCATGCCATATTTTGTTTATTCGTTCATCCATCAATGGACACTTGAGTTGCTTCTACCTCTTGACGATCATGAATAGTGCTTCTATTAACATGGGACTGCAAATATGTCTTTAATATCCTGCTTTCAATTCTTTTGAATAATATACCCGGAAGTAGAATTACTAGGTAAACTGTTTTCATTTCTAAATAGTGAGATTGATCATTGTAATTTCTATTGTAGATATGATGAATTCACTTGAGTACTGTATGTAATTCACACAAAAGAGACTATAGAACCACAGTCAGTTATAATTATTCATTAAATTAAAGTTTTGGGGAATATAAGCTAGCAAATATTATTTTTATTCATTTTTAAATTTGTTTCATTCATCATTAATTATTTGTTGAAGTGCTATTGTATTCCTATGTAATTCCTACATTTATGGATTTAGAATAACTAACCATAACGCACCTGAACTATGGTGGGTTGATGGGAGGAAAGTGTAATGACATAAAACAGAAAGAAAATTGTGATACCCAATATAGATATAGAGGCTGTTTTCTTCTGGGATTCTGATCAAAAGGTTATTTATTTATTTAATCTTTTAATATTTATTTATTTTGAGGGGGAGAGAGAGAGAGAGAGAGAGAGAGAGAGAGCACGAGCAGGGGAGAGGCAGAGAGAGGAGAGAAGGAAAACCCCAAGCAGGCTCTGCGCTGTCAGAGCAGAGCCAGACATGTGGCTCAAACTCACAAACTGTGAGATCATGACCTGAGCTGAAATCAAGAGTTAGACACTTAACCAACTGAGCCACCCAAGTGCCCCTAAAAAGTAATTTAAAATGAGATAATATTATTCTATTCAATCATTAAAATACCATGGAGAAAGATAACATAGCAACAAGTATATATCAGATAAAGAATGTTCATATTAAAGTCAAAATTCATTGCCAGTTTAAGAAATCAAGTTGTTAACCAGGAATTTGGGGAAGATTTTCGTGGATAATTAAAGTGATAAAGATTCTACTTGAATTTTCAGACTCAAAGACAAAGACACTTTGTAGTTAATGATTAGAAACTATTACCATGTGATAAAAACAAAAATAAACACAAAAAATAAAATCCAGCTTTGACAAAGAAAAGTATTTGAACCTAGAAGCAAATAAATACAGAGTAGAGTAAAATTATTGTATATCTAGATCCTAGAAAAATATTTGTTCAATTTTTACTTATGAGCCTGGTGCCTTCCTTATACTTATGACACAATGCCTCATTTATATTTTATTTCCTATGGAAATAAATAGAATTAGCAAGTTGTGATCTTTATTA
This sequence comes from Lynx canadensis, assembly GCF_007474595.2. NCBI lineage: Eukaryota > Metazoa > Chordata > Mammalia > Carnivora > Felidae > Lynx > Lynx canadensis. The sequence goes on along the minus strand of NC_044306.2, from coordinate 154,977,108 downwards.
TTAACTACAGTAAGATTTGTTGTATCCTTTTTTTTTTCAAATAACAGTATGTAGATACTACAAAAATTAAACATGTAATATTTGTGTAATCGTTTTGGCAAAGACAGTTCTGTATAGAATTACTCTTCTTTGCAGGTTAATCTATCTTTTGAAGGTAGCTTATCCAGTCAAACTGCCTCAAAGTGACATAGTTATGAGTATATATTAACAAAGACATCTTTTCTGCCTCAAGAGAGGCAGCAGATGAGAGAGAACACTTCTCTTCAAAGCAATCACTTATACCTAGGGAGCATAGCTGTAGGTTCAGGGGAAAGCCTTTTGTTTCAATCCATCAATCAACAGAGCATCGTTCCTGAACTATTCTCTAAAAACTAGAATCTCCCTAGAATGGCGTGGAAAAACTACAATATTTGAATGTTTACTAAGGCTGCCTTCTGTAAACTATAATGGAGGATAGCAGAGGAAAAACAACAATAAACTTTGATCCACATTTTTTGGTGTATAGAAATGTCTGTGTCATTATTTAAGTTCTGTCTTTTTTTTTTTTTTTTCAACGTTTATTTATTTTTGGGACAGCGAGAGACAGAGCATGAACGGGGGAGGGGCAGAGAGAGAGGGAGACACAGAATCGGAAACAGGCTCCAGGCTCCGAGCCATCAGCCCAGAGCCTGACGCGGGGCTCGAACTCACTGACCGCGAGATCGTGACCTGGCTGAAGTCGGACGCTTAACCGACTGCGCCACCCAGGCGCCCCATCTGTGTCATTATTTAAATTAAGGAATCACAGTCAATTTAAGGAGAAGAAAAGGGTCGTGTCTGATTTGGGATATATTCTAAGATAATGTCATTGAAGGCAGGCAAAGTTATTTATCTCTCTATTAATTTATTAAAGTATATATATTATGCGTTTCGCTTAAAACTGTGATACTTTTAATAAATCATTTTTTTCGTAGTCACCTAAATATTTTGCTATAAGAACTTCCTTCAGGTAGTTTCCTATAGTTTCCTGAGTAAGTGAATCTCACTGGATTATTAATATTAAGAGTGTCACGGATCAGTAGATTTCTTACATAATGCTGCTGTCAGTTGGTTAATCTCTTTGGAAACCTACTTGGCATTATTATCTCTTAAAATTGAACATTCCCAAATTCTATGATTCAACCAGGCATATACCAAAGATGCATTTGGTACATTTCTGCACCACAAGAAAATTATAAAAATATTCATAATAGCAATGTTTGTAATAGCAAGAGCATAAAACAAATGACTACCAACAGAGAAACAAATAAAGAAATTTTGGGGTATTATGAAATATATTGCACCATTTGAAAAGAACGAACTACAGTTACAATGTGATAATGTGGTGCCAAGTGATAGCAAGTTGTCAGATGACCACAGCATGATGTTCTTTATAATGCTTAAAACTACTAAAACTCATCAAGTTTTTATCAAACCTAAAAATAATTAAGGATCTCATATGCAGTGATGGCAAGACTCAGTAAAGAGCACCCTAGACAGAATGCCATCTTTCTGTTATTCCTACTTAGCAAAATTACACACTTTATATAAGTACTATGCTAATTATTTGAGATATAATGATAAACAATTTTCAGCCAGGACCCTCAAAGAATTTGCAGTTTATTGCAAAGATAGACATGCATCTATGTATTCATATAGCAGTATGACTTTGAAAGTATGAGTGCAGTATTTCTTTAAGATTATTGAAGCTTGTTATGTAATGATTATTTTTCAGAAATATGGTCTACCATCTATGTTCTTTAGTAAAGGTTTTGTTAAAGCCATATAGAATGCCGTATCACACACTTCTATGATGGGTTTAATATTGTGGTTTGGGGAAGGACAATTTATGACAAAAATGTTAAAAGAAAATTAAAGCCCCAGACATGTTGTTTTTTTAAATATGATTTAGTAGACATACTGTCATTAAAATTATATTATTCAGAGTTGGGAAAGGCAGTCTCATGCACACAATCGTTAGATACCTACCACACACACATTCTACTGCATAAGAATAAAACTTGGGCCTGGATCACTTTTCTTACCGAGAGATAACTCGCATAGCCTGTGGGCTTATCACTTTGTATGGAAGTGTCTCTCTCCGTTTGTGCTCAATTACTACTCTTGTTCTCTTAAGTGTGAGCATCCTGGCACCTGGCCAACCCCACAGGTCACAAGATGGCGGTGGGTGCTTAGGACAATTGCCCTGTGTTCTTGCTGGGGTTACCCGCTGACCGTGGAGGATGATGCTCACTACTAGAGCAGCTCCTGCTCTTTCTCGTCTATGTAGGTAAAGCGTTGTTCCATTCTGCGCTCGGCTGCATCGGTTTTCTTGGTGACTTTAATATGAAGATGCGATGGACAAAAGTGCGTGGAGTTCTCTAGAATTGATAATACGTGCATGGTACTCTGTTCAACATTCAGTAATTTGAACCTGTCAACTAATAGTATGCTTTATCATTCTTTGGATGGCTGCCAGAAACCAACTTAAAAAAAAAAAAGAAGAAAGAATCAGTTACTATAATTGGAGATTTCAACATGGCTCGTATCTTAGATTTGGGGCACAGAAATGTTTCACTTGCTTTTCTCTCCTATCTTTATTTATGGCTTAGTTCTGCTCACTTCTGCTATGTTTCATTCTTATTAGACTTTGTACCTATGATTTCCCCTCTTCTTATTACCCGGAGCTCCAGGCCCTTAAAATTGATGAATACAGAGAAAGAATAGGCATTTTTCCCCCTTTACCACCAGTAGAGATATCAGGGAAAGTCTGACTAGCCCTGGTAAAAGCATATACCGATATATGATTCAATCAGTGTAATAGAGAGCTGGATTTTCCTTATAGCCTAAGTCTGAGTCACATGCTCACATTTAGTACTAGCGGGATCATTTACAGATGAACCAGACATATAGAAGGATAAAATTGTGTAAACATGATTCTTAACATAAAACATGCTAGACCTAGAAAAAGTGTATACTTTAAAAGCAATGCTAACTTTACCACTTACTGACTACAGAACATTGAGCCTTCAGTTCATAGAATAGCATAGTTAAGGCTCAGCTGTCTCATTTACCTAAACACAGGAAAAATATTAAATCCATGAACATGTCACTTTCCTGCTGAAAATGAAAATTGGATGATATGGGAGAACTTCATGGAGGAAGTGATATTTGAGATTTACTTTAAAAGGCTAAAAGGAAAAGTGCAAGGACAATATTATTCTAGCTCTCCTTTTATTTTTCATTTCTAAAAGGACTACTTCATCATTTGCACTTTGAATACATACCATTATTTGCCTTTGTCTTTCTTTATTTTTCACTTGTAGTTTGAATTATAATTATTTATTTAATGTTATATTTTCTAATCATTTTAAGGAAAGAATATAAAAGTGAAATTAAATAAGCCTGAGCATAAAGAAGAGATGAAAATAAAAATAGAGTAGGGACACCTGGGTGGCTCAGTCAGCTGAGCATCAGATTCTTGATTTCGGCTCAGGTTATGATCTCATGGTTGTAGGACCAAGCCCTTCATCCAGCTCCATGCTGACAGCCTGGAGCCTGCTTGGGATTCTCTCTCTCTCTCTCTCTCTCCCTCTCTCACTGTCCCTCCCCCCCCCCATGTGCTTGCACACACACTATCCCTCCTTCTCTCTCTCAAAATAAATAAATAAATAAAACGTAAAAAAAGATAGAGTAGATGGGGCACCTGGGTGGCTCAGTGGGTTAAGCAACCAACTCTTGGTTTCAGCTCCGGTTGTGATCTCATGGTTTGTGGGTTTGTGGCCCTAGTTGTGCTCTGGGCTCACAGCACAGAGCCTGCTTGAGTTTCTCTCTATCCCTCTCTCTTTCTCTGTTCCTACCCTACTCACTCATTCTCTCTCTCAAAATAAATTTAAAAAATAGACTAGATGTTGTAACAAAAAGATAGACTTCATTTTTATCTTAATAAATAATATGCCAGTTTTAAAATAATATGAATATTATTGTCCAAGGAAAAAATTAAAAGGACCAAATAAACATAGGAAATATAAAACATCTTTCTTTATGTTGTAGAACCATTTATCAAGCTTTATTGAGAAGTAAACAGAGAAAAATATGTCTCTCTTGATACGTTCAGATATTAAGTAATTAGGAAAATGTTAATTTACCAGAATATGATTTGTTGAATGTAATTTACTTTATTAGCAAAAAATAAGGGCAGTGTAACTACTTTATGGTGGAAATCTAAAGATATTTTATGTTTTATTGACAGTAATATTAAATGATAAAACCCACTTCTTATCAAACTTTCTATAAAAAGAAAGTTTTAAAATTTTGATTAAATAGTTGTCTAGAGGTTCACTCACATACACCAAAAAAAAAAAGAAAAATATTAAGACAGTTATAATCAATACTGTACATTTTATTTGTGAGTGACATAAGTTTCCTGAATAACATTAACTGGCAAGCATGACTTGTTTTAATACACTTTCTCCACTTGGCTACACCTAATCATTAGATACCTTGAGGACACAAAGACAATTGGAGAAAGTGGATTAGTTGAAACTGGGGCAGAACTGATGAACTGACTTGAGGAAGTCATCATTGTAAAAGAAAAGAAGTGGGGCACTATGTTTTGGTTCTCTGCACTCATAAGAAAGTACTTCAGAAGATAATTGATTCTATTATCTCATATAGGACATAAGGATGTATTTAGAGTACATTTTATTTCTTATTTATTTATTTATTTAATATAGAGAGGACAAACACTTTTTTTTTCTTTTAGATAGAGAGAGAGAAGGAGAAAGAAGAATTTTTTAATGTAATTTATTGTCAAATTGGTTTCCATACAACACCCAGTGCTCATCCCAACAAGTGCCCTCCTCAATGCCCATCACCCACTTTCCCCACTCCCCCAACCCCCATCTTAAAAAGGCTCCACGCTCAGCACAGAGTGGGATCCCATGACCCTGCGATCATGACCTGAGCCAAAATCAAGAGCCAGATGCTCAAACTACCGAGCCACCCAGGCACCCCTAGAGTATGTTTTAGTGTCTTTTTCAGGCTCAAGTTATCTGCAAGGAATTGTTTGTTTTTTTTTGTCACCAAGTGAAAATGTGTTTGACCTCATTTCAACATATCTTGCTCTAATTTTGGGCACTTTCAATATTAGCAATCATATGCTTCTATAGAAATAAAGAATATTTTATTTCTTTGAATATTTTAAATTATTATATATTTTCTAAAATCTTTACTTATACACCACTGGGAATAATCAATGTCAGATGAGGCAATGAGGGCGTCTAGGTGGCTCAGTTGTTTAAGTGTCCAACTCTTGATTTCAGCCTAGGTAGTGATGTCACAGTCGTGAAATTGAATCCTATGCCCTGCTGCATGTTGGGCATGGAGCCTGCTAAGATTCTTTCTCTCCTCCCTCTCTCCCTCTCTCCCTCCCCAAATCACGTGCACACACACTGGCTCCCAATCTCTCTAAAAAGAAACAAATTCAATAAAACAATAATAAATCTTGGACTATTTCTAAATTATGTATAATTTTGTAAATCTTGGAGATCTTTGAGATAAACAAAAGGTTTTTAGCAATGATTATCTGTAATAAATTGATACAATGTAGATAAACTGATAAATATTTCAGTTGCAAAAACTGATGATTCATGGTACTGTAATTTAACCATGTATGTAAAATTATTTTTATTAAAATCTAAAGAAACTTTAGATAGTTTATCCATCTTTGTGCTTGATCTAATCAGTCCCTTCTTTAATATTAACGAGTAAACATGCTCATTCTAAAAATCATCCCCCCACCAAAATAAAAGCACAGGTTTTTTAAAAAAAAATTTAAATGTTTATTTTTGAGAGAGAGAGAGACAAAGTGTGATTGGGCAAGAGGTAGCGAGAGAGGGAGACACAGATTCCGAAGCAGGCTCCAGGCTCTGAGTTGTCAGCACAGAGCCTCACGTGGGGCTTGAACTCACGAACTATGAGTTCATGACCTGAGCAGAAGTAGGAGGCTTAACTGACTGAGCCACCTAGGTGTCCCTAAAAACACAGTTTTTAAAGGAAACTGGTGAACTGCACTTCACATACAGATTGTCTCTCAACAAAATTTTTTGAATATGTGTGAATAGGTTGTATGTTTATGCATAATGCATCATGGTGATAGGAAAGTCACAACCTTTTAAATCTTCCTATATCTTCATTGGACTGCATGATAAAAACATTTGTCTCTGTTAAGATAAATTCTGTCCTCATTAAAATGTTCACTTACTAATTTTTCTACACCTTGTGTTCATATTGAATAAACTCACTTTTTCTTTCATAGATCATCTTTCAAATTTCCACCAAAGATATATTTATTTCTCTAATGTTTCTATTTCAAATCTCCTAGTTTTCAAACCAACCTATATTTGACATTTGAGCTTTGTTATACTCCAAAAATTAATGACGTATACTCTGTAGTATGTGTCCTGGTAAAATTACTCATATTTTATATGGCCACACCATGGTAATGGTCCTTCTTCTTACATTAACAAAGTTAATCAGTTTGGAGGTTAGTGAAATCTATGAAACCTCTTAATCTGAAGACTAACCATAAATATATATTTTTAGATTACTTAAGCACTAAATTCATGTTTGATTAATTTTAATTTAATATGCACTAAAAAGTTTACAGATTTACTTCATTTTAAAAAGACTATGTCTAAAACTTAGTAACAACACATTAAATTTTCTTTATTCATTTCTCCTTGTTACATTTATTTAACCCATTGCTTTTCCCTGTCTATATATTTAGGAATCTTAATTCTGTTGTCATATAACAGACTTGGTCTTTGAGCTTCATGTTATGAAATGATAAGATTCCTCATTTTGTTTAAATAACTATGCTGACATGTAATGATAGCTAATTATTATCCACAAAAGCATTATGTTCTATCACATAAATTAGAAAACTACTCTCATTACTTACTAGATGTATGACCTTGGACACATTGCTTTAACTGCCTATGTGTGCATTTCCTCATTTCAAAGTTGGGATAATAGTCCATATTCAACAAATTTTGGAACCTGTAAGAGTTCAATAAACATTACTTCGAGTAGAATTGTTAAACCAGAAACTAACTCACCAATTCTTCTAGATTCCATTCCATTTTTCTAAATCTTACCCACAAGTATATTTTAATGTTTTATTGAAGTCTTAATACATTATTTTAAATGTATTTTCCTCATCTACTGATTTAGAAATCTAAATCACCATGGGTTAAGAACACTTATTCTCATTCAGGTACATGAAAACTGCCCTGTAATTATACATTCTAGAATTTTATCTAAGATTAGTGGCTTGACTTACAAAATAAATTAGTAAAAATAATTTTCATTCTTGACTAAGCTTGAAAAAATGAAAAATTCTGGAAATGGAATAATAGAATATGCATTACTCTAATACTCATAAATAGAAAGAATATAAATTCCCAAAATTTTACACCTTAGTAACCTGATCCTAGTTCATTTAGACCAGCTCATAGACTTTTCTGTGATGATAGAAATGTTCTATATCTGCCATCCAACATGGTAAGTAGTAGTCATAGGTGGTTGTTGAGCATTGAAATCTGGGTAGTATTTCAAAGGACTTATTTCTAAATTTTCTTTATTTCTAATTAAAATTTAAATTTGTGTAGCCACATGTAGAACACGGCCAGAACAGGTCTAGACAAAGAGATTTGCACATAGACAAAAATAATCGTCTTCATCAACTTGATGAGAATGGGACTGAAGATGGGAATTAACTTTAGCAAAGTTTTGTTTTTTTCCAATTTTTTTTTAAGTCTGAATTGCTGTCCCCTTGAAAGAAAAGACAGAACTTCTTCCAGACTGTGGGAATGGAACACTTTTCCATTTTCTTGTGTCCTCTTCAATTTCTTTCACAAGTGTTCTATAGTTTTCAGACTATAGAACTTTTATCTCTGTAGTTAGGTTTATTTTCCATTCATTCAGAGTTAAATGATCAGCCTAGAATGATAGGCCCTTTTGTGCTTTATGCTGAATATAAAACTTAAAAAACAAAACCAACAGATACAAAAATGCTGATTTGAAGAGGAACATGCACTCTAATGTTTATAGCAGCACTATCAACAACAGCCAAATTATGGAAAGATGTCCATTGACTGACGAATGGATAAAGAAGATGTGGTATATATATATACAATGGAATACCACTTGGTGATGAAAAAGAATGAAATCTTACCATTTGCAACAATGTGGATGGAACTAGAGGGTATTATGCTAAGTGAAATAAATCAGTGAGAGAAAGACATATATCATATGATTTCACTCATATGTGGAATTTGAGAAACACAACAGATGAACATAAAAGAAGGGAAGGAAAAATAAGATAAAAACAGAGAGGGAAGCAAACCAGAAGAGACTATTAAATACAGAGAACAAACTGAGGTTTGTTGGAAGGGAGGTGGTTGGGGGGATGGGTTAAATGGGTGATGGCCATTAAGGAAGGCACTTTTTGGGACGAGCACTGGGTGTCATTTGTAAGACATGAATCACTGGGTTCTACTCCTGAAACCAAGACTACACTGTATGGTAATCAACTTGAATTTAAATAAAAAATTAAATTAAAAAGAACCTAATAAACAAAAAAGCAGTAATAAATGCTAAGAATAATACCAGAACCAAAAACAACAGATCATTCTTAGATTTATATTTCCTTATATTTTTCTTAGAGATTGATGTCACTTATTCATTCATTTTTGGTAATGTGCCCTCCATACTTTCACATAATTTGCACATATTTTGTCAATGAAAAATCACTTTTATGGCTACCATGTTTTCTTTTATTATCTTCTCTTCATAAAGGCAAAACTCTAAGAGCTTGTAGTTCCTCTTTACGGGCTTCAGTCCCCTGCTTTGGTCTTATTCCTATCACTTCTGTAATATTTTTAAACTATTTTGCAAAGTCCAAAATTCACATATCTTATTATTCTCCAGCTTTACCCTCCCAAAATATAAATCACTCTAGGGTGACTTGACATAGCCTGTTCATTTTTAAGAACATTAGGACTCTCTTCTTCAGCCCTTTTCTGGCTCTCTACAAATAAAATATCTATTCTGATGTCTGATTTTATTCAGACTAAGTGATAACAGCAACACCAGTCTTAACGCCAAAGGAAATTTAACCTTGAAGGGATAAAAAGGAATACCATATAAGTTAATAATTTCTTCAATTGGAAAAATAGAAAAATGGCTAGAATTAGAAACTGAACAGCAGTGTTCTAGTTTCTTTTTCTCCCCACCAGGAGACTCAGTTATCAAAAAGAAAGTAAAGAGCTTACCAGTTGAACTATTTTTTTTTTTTTTTTTTTGGTGAATGAGTTGCAGTGAAGGTGTACAGATAGTGGAAATCATTATTAAACTTTGCTACTATTTCAGGTTTGATAGCCTTTATGATTTATCGCAGAAAGACTTCATCTATTCCCTGCACTTGGCAAATAGGTCTGCAGTGTGTTATCTATTAAAGACATCACTACGGTTCTTTCTTCTAGTATTCTAATCTATATTCTCTTGATCATCTACTATTTCTAAATAATAAGTATTGTGTTTTTGAGAATCAGCATCCACAATCATGTATTCCTGTCAAAGCCACCTTGAGAACACACAATGCATTCCAATACAAGATTAATGACCATGCTCATTGACAGATAGCATTATTTTGGCATGAATCAGATGACTATAACCATTTGAATAGCACTTTCACAATTATATAAGAACAACAGGAATTAACCTTTGAAAACCTTAAAAAGTAGTTATCATCATGGTATTAAGAATGGAAGAGGGGGGCGCCTGGGTGGCGCAGTCAGTTAAGCGTCTGACTTCAGCCAGGTCACGATCTCGCGGTCTGTGAGTTCGAGCCCCGCGTCGGGCTCTGGGCTGATGGCTCAGAGCCTGGAGCCTGCTTCTGATTCTGTGTCTCCCTCTCTCTCTGCCCCTCCCTCGTTCATGCTCTGTCTCTCTCTGTCTTAAAAAAATAAATAAACGTTGGAAAAAAAAAAAAAAGAATGGAAGAGGAATTTAATGACAAACATATTTTCTCAGTGAACAGTCCTTCTTATTTCAGATTTCACTATGCATTAAATTCCACTTACCCCCAACTTTCCAGTGTACAGATACCAGTGAAACTGGTCATTGTTGGAAGTGGAGTTAGATAACTAAATTCTCTTGTATAAGGCACAGTATTAACATACATAATTCTAAATTCTAATTCAGCATAGTATAGTGAGATTTCTTTGATTTTTGCTGTGTCTTAACACTTTTTATTTAATAATCTGTATTTGTGTGAAATTCTTAGTTTATATACATATAAAGAAACTGTTCTTCAATCATACATTCTTTTGCTTTGTTTTATTTTTTTCTTAGTACTTGTCTGAGACTAGCAACAAAGTAAAGAAACAAAAGGCAATCAATTAAAATTTTATTATATATTATCCGTGTACTCCTGAGTTTCTCTGAGTTAAACGTTTAACTCAGAGAAATGTACTTTGATTTTTTTTTTAAAGATTGCTGTGAATATTATCAACAAAAATCAGAGGAAAGAAAAAGCTCCAAGCTGGTGTGATTACAACACACCATTAGTGAAAGTCAAGTTTCCCATCTTTGACTGCCAAAGGTGTAAATGAGCATCTGAGGGTAGTGCTAATTACAGCAATCTAAAGACAGAAACTGCTGTTCCTAAGTCTAGGAAGCAAAGTGAGATCCAACATTGATTTCCAAAGTGTGTAATTCTAGAACTCCTTCCTGTGATACTCTGTGTTTGATCTTTCTAATAATGGTTCACATATAAATCACCCATCTAAAACATTTCATTTAAAATTGTTTTAAGTCATTTACAAATACCAATTTGTAACTAATATTTATGTAAAGATATTTTTAAGTATTAATGTCCTTTGGTACATTATCTGATGGACCAAGTTAACTGTATATTCAAAATAATTTCACTGATAGCCTTTCAAAAAAATCAAAATACCTTTAATAAATTTGATGAAGTATTGAGTTTCAGATATAGATGGTAGATGTGGATTTTGAGGGTAAGGAATTGGCATTGTTGAAGTATATAAGCATAAGAAAGCAGCATGCGTAGTATAGAGTAAAACATGAGCTCATGAAATAAAGTGCCTGAATAAGTTATTTATTTCCTTTGAGTCCCAAGTTGTTTTTTTTTAGTTTATTTATTTATTTTGAGAGAGAGAGAGAGAGAGAGAGAGAGCAAGGGAAGGGCAGAGAGAGAGAGGGAGAGAGAATCCCAAAAGGCTGTCAGTACAGAATCAAATGCATGGCTCAATCTCACAAACTGTGAGGTCATTACCTGAGCTGAAATCAAGATCAGATGCTTAACCAACTGAGCTACTCAGGCACCTCGAGCTTCAAGTTTCTAAGTAGCAAATAAAGACAAGAATATTTTAATATGAGTTTGTTATGAGGATGAAATAAATTATTATATGTATAATATTGAGGAAAAATCCCTCACATGTAATCATTTTTTGTTACTTTTATCATGGTTCTTGAATCTTTGATAGTTTCTTCTATCCTGACTCATTCTCTCCTCCTTGAAATCATGTTAACTTTTCCTATCCTACAGCCATATTCTATTGACCTAAAGGATGTCTCATGCTCTTTTTTTCTTTTACAGACAAACTTCTTAAAAAATATCTTGCAGTTTTTATCACCAATTATAGTAGTTCCATACATTTTCACATTAAATTGTGTGACTATAATTATATATAATTAACATATAATTATGCATATTTATAAATATGGACTTATAATATCCTAAATTTTTTGCCCTGATTCGCTTCACTGAATTGTTTGAACATCTTCACAGATCAGTGAATTTAGAACTTGTTATTGTTTTTCATGGCTATATAATTACAGTACCATAATTTCCCAATACCTTAGTGAATATGCTACATTTTTTTCTGTTTTTATTTGCACCTCTCCCCCTTCATTGGGAAAGCAGTATGGTGTAGTGCTTTGGGTCAGAAGCTCTAAATCTAGACTGCTAGAGGGCAAATATTGACCCTGCTCCTTAATAGTTGAGTAACCTTGGATAAATCGCTTACTTGTGATAAGCAGAACTTGTTATTGGACGCTGTAATGAATAAACCTTATTACCCCATAATATTTCCAAATCTGAGCCAGGCTTCCGGAGGGAATAATTTAAAGGATAGGTTAATCTCCAAGAGGAAGGATTCTGAAATACCAATGCAAGTGTATACAATACATGTATCATATTTTCCATTAGTGTACACTGAGAAAAAGAGGAATATCCAGGATAAATATAGGTATATCAAGTTTGAACTGATGTCAGGGAATTTAAAAAAAATGCAAAACAAGAGCAAAAACAAAACATTATAGTCCTCTGTGAGTACAGAGGTGATTGGATACCAGGTAATAAAATAATCTTAAACCAATTTTGTCTTATAGGGGTTATTGTCCTTCTTTAGGAATGCCTATTTGGCATGGATATTCTTAGCACCTGGTAGAGCCTCCCATGAATCCTTGATCTGAAGAGTAAAGAGCCTTTGGGGGAGGAGAAGCTAAGTGTAAGTGCTTGATCTGTACTCATTACATGGCCAATATAGTAAATCAAAACCAGTGATATATCCCAAATACATGCTAGGTATTTGTAACAACCTCAGAGACAACAGATACAAGAGTGATGGGATTCCATACTCCCTTTAAATTAACTCTTCTTACTACTGCAAAGGCAGGGTAAACCATGGTATATACTGTTGAATAACTAAAGCGTATCAAGGAGCAGCTCCAGTCACAGTTGTGATAGAGGAGGTGGTAACTTTATTTTAATAGATTACAGATCCTCTAGGTCTAATGTGTGGATCTTTCTCTGGATCTCTTCTTTTTAATCTCCTTCAGTAAAGAGGATCAAAAGCATATTCGCTGTGGATGAATAGTGGTATACACATATATATTTATTTACCTTTTGCCAAGGATTAAGTTATATCCCCTGCTTTCTGTCACAGTAGAGTTCAAAGGAAACTTAAGCGTCTTGACATTTACCAAGAAGAATATACTGGTCTATTGTACTGATGACAGAAAATGGCAAGTACTCTGAATAATCTGGAGTATATACCAGAAAGTTTAGTGGTATTGTATTTTAGATAAAATTTTTGGTGCCCAAAGATCTGGACATTCTGAGATACTCCCTCCAAGGTAAAGAAAGAACATGTTTTCTACACCAGAAAAGAAAGGTAGCTTCAGGTAAGTCTCTTAGGGTTTGGAATGCCAATTTCCATTATACTTAGAAATACAGCTCCAAAGCATTAAGTGGGTATGTTACTATTGCCACTGTAACAATCACCACAAAATGAGTGGCTTAAAGACTTATCTTACAGCCCCAAATCATTGTTGCTGGGTTAAAGTCAAGGTGTTTGCAGGGCTGGTTTCTTCTGAACCTACTGGGAAGAAAATCTGTTTTCTTACATTTCTCAGCTTTCCAAGATCACTTGCATTCCTTGGCTCCTGACCCTATTCCTGGCATCATTCTAACATCTTGACTCTCTGTCACAACTTCCACTACTGACTTTGATCTTCTTGCCTCCTTCTTATAAAGACTCCATGATCTTAAATAATCCAGAATAATCTTCTCATCTCAGGGTCCTTAACTTGAAGGATCTGCAAGCTTCATTTTGGTTTGTAATGTAACATAACCACAGGTTCTAGGGATTAGGATGTGGACATTGACCACAGTGTGTAACTCAGAGGACTGCCATTTTAGATGAAGCCGAGAAAAAAAAAAGTACATTGAAAATGTACAAACTTCAGTATAGGCTGCTCTGTCGTTTGTGGCATATGATTGAGGATACCCTTGCCACATTGGTAAAGTTTTAGAAGCCTAGTAATCTGGGGCATGAGAGGTTATCCCCTGTGAAATAAAAGGCAAGTTACTATACCTAACACCCACTATCAGTAAGATTCACAGTGATGTTTGGGCCCCTCAGAATTTTGGAAGCAGCATTTACCCAACTGTAATACTTCTCAGACTTATTTATTGAGTGTCTCAGAAATAGCCAGATTGAAGTATAGCCCTGAGCAGGAGAGATTTCTGAACAAATCCTCAACATTATAAATCAAGGCCATGCTCTCTCCATCAAACTATTTTGAAAAATCACTCCTAGCATACTATGTCACCTACCTAGGTGACATTGAGGATCTGGTCATGAAAAATTGTTGATGTGACTGGAGCTCCCCATCCTTAACTGGGTGTTATCAAGTCTACAAAACATAACATTGCATAGGCGGGGAAGCAATCTACCACATTATAGGAGTGGCATATTCTCAGCTGAAGTCCAGATGGTTCAGATGGCGTGAATAAATCATTCGTACAGATGGCATCAATGATTATGTCACATATGTCTGTTGCACTGATACCCTTTAACTCAAACCTGTTTTCTCTCAGGAATCCCCTGTAGCTAATTAAAAGAAGAGAAAAACACAGGTTTGGTTCAAAGATGGATTCAAATAATCTGTGCTGTCCTGGCTGAAAATGGAAGCGCTACCATATTTTAAACCCACCTAGGAGTGCCCCTGAAATATGAGTTAAAGAAAATTTGTTCTATGGAGAAAGCTGTAAGTGTACACTGGGGTATTTACTTTGTATGGAGATAAGAGACCTGAGTTATAGAAATACACGTGCTTCTAGAAAAGTATGAAGGGACTGAATGGCTGTTCAGGATCCTTAAGAAAACAGCGTTAGATCACAGAAAATGAGTTGGAGGAGAGTCCTGAAGGAAAGGGAACTAAATATATAGATCCATAGAAGAAGTTGCCATTCTGTTAGAGACTAAGATTTAATGAGGTAGACTGGTCTTATTACTGGTGATCATCTGGGCTTCATTTTACATCTGAATAAGCATCTCTACAAGTGGGCTAAAAGAACCTGTTTTAAAATTTCTTGGGGCGCCTGGGTGGCTCAGTCGGTTAAGCGTCCGATTTCAGCTCAGGTCACGATCTCGCCGTCCGTGAGTTCCAGCCCCGCGTCGGGTTCTGGGCTGACGGCTCAGAGCCTGGAGCCTGCTTCTGATTCTGTGTGTGTGTCTCTCTCTCTGCCCCTCCCCTGTTCATGCTCTGTCTCTCTCTGTCTCAAAAATAAATAAACGTTAAAAAAAATAAAAAATAAAATAAATAAAATTTCTACATTAATGGATAGTAAGATAAGCATAACTAAGGGTTTGGGAATGTCTGCCTTATATAATGCAATTTGTTGAGCACTTCCTGTTCTAATTACCCTCTTCAGGATAAAATTTATTTGTAGATTTGATAGGTCTCTCATTTTTTAACTATGATGGTGGGAACTGTTAGCAGTACACTAGATGTGTTTGATAATAGAAAGTAAGTTGGGAGTCTTATCACTTAACTTGAGAAATATACCTCTATTTATATAGCAGGGCATAAATGTGTTGTTTTAACAGTTGTATTAATTATAATTTATGTAGCAAAATGTATCCACTTACTGTTATAATTCAATGGCTTTTTAGGATATTCACAAAGTTGTGCAACCATTACCACAATCTACTTTTGGAACATTCCGATCATCCCAGACACAACTAGCCAAGATATAAAAGTTAGATAATCATGCGTCAGTTGATGGACATTTGGGCTCAACATGGATAGAACTAGAGGCAATTATGCCAAGTGAAATAAGTCAGTCAGAGAAAGGCAAATAACATACGATTTCACTTATACATGGAATTTGATAAACTTAACAGAGACCATAGGGGAAGGGAAGGAAAAAGAAGTTACAAACAGAGAGGAAAGCAAACCATAAGAGACTCTTAAATACAGAGAACAAACTGAGGGTTGATGGGGTAGGGGAGGTGGGTGATGAACATTGAGGAGGGCACTTGTTGGGATGAGCATTGAGTGTTGTAGGTAAGTGATGATTCACAGGAATCTACTCCTGAAGCCAAGACTACACTGTATGTTAGGTAACTTGTCAATAAATAAATAAATAAATAAATAAATAAATAAAAAGTTATATAATCAGTGATAAATCATGTTGTTAGTATGGATTATGTATCCATCCCTTGAGATGGATACATAATCACTATGGTATCCTTCTCAATTTGCATCTGATGTAGTCATCAGTAGACATCAGAAAAATCCAAATTGGGATAATCTACTAAATAACTGGCTAGTTACTATGCAAAACTGTCTAAGTAATGAAATATAAGGAAAGGCTGAAGAACTGCCACAGATTGCAAGGTGTTTAATTCAGTGGGGGATCCTACTTTATACCCTGAGACAGAAAAAGATTAGTGGAAAAATGTACAAAATCCGACTTAGTTCTGTACTTTAGTTGATAATATTGTACTAAGATTAGTTTCTTAGCTTTGCTCTATGTTCTGTGAAAAACATATTTCTTGTTGTTATTGACACAAAAGGAAGGCAAATGAAATGTATATTGGAACTCTCTGGACTATTTTTTTTTAACAGCTTTAAGATAAGATTCTCATACCATAAAATTAAACCATTCAAAAGTGTGCAATGTTTGAGGATCCCAATTTTCCACTTTCTTGTCAATATTTGTTATTGCTGTCTTTTTCATTCTAGCCAACCTAGTGAGTGTGATCGAGATTTCCATTTCCCTAATGACCAGTGATATTGGGCATTTCTTCATTTGCTCATTGGCCAGTCACACATGTTGTTTGGAGAAATATCTATTGAAATGCTTCTTCCATTTTTTAATTGGAAGTTATTTAATGCCCTCTGGATACTAGTCCCTTATCTAATAAGTAGTTTGCAAATGTTTTCTTCTATTCCATGGGTTATTTCTTTCATTTTTTTGATGGTGTCTATTGAATCACAAAAGTTATTAATGCTAATGAAGTTTACTTTTTTCATGTGTTGCTTGTGTTCATGGTATTTAATCTACATAATCATTGTCTAATCCAAGTTCGTGAAGGTTTATTCCTATGTTTTCTTCTAAAATTTTATATTTTCAATTCTTAAATGTAGATCTATCATCCATTTGGGGTTAAAATTTTTGTGTGATTCAAGGTGGAAACTAAATTCATTCTTTTTGCATGTAGATATCCAGCTGTCCTGGCACCATTTGTTGACGACACTCATTTTCTCCATTGAATTGCCTTGGTATCTAAACTTGAAAGTAAATTGCCCATATATTAGGAGTTTATTTCTTGGTTCTCAATTCTCTTATATTAATATATATATATCTATCAGACCAGTACCACACTGCCTTGGTTACTTTAGCTTTATAGTCGTTTTTGAAATTGGAAAGTTTAATTCTTTTTTTTTTTTCAAGATTATTTTCATTATTCTAAGTCACTTGCACTTCATTATTTATTTTAGAATCAGATTGTCAATTTTTTCAAGGAAAAAAATGAGCAAAGATTTTGGCTGTGATTGCACTGAATCTGTACATCAATTTGGAGAGTGATGATATTAAAGTCTTATGATACATGAACATGAGTTATCTTTCCATTAGCTATTTTTTAATTTCTTTCAATAATGTTTTGTAGTTTTAGTGTATAAATTGTGCTTCTTTTTAAAAACTTACTTCTGAGTCTTATTTTTTATATTATTATAAATGGAATTGTTTCCTTAATTTTATTTTTGGATTGTTCATTGCTAGTGTATCAAAATATATAGATTTTGGGGGCACTTGGGTGGCTCATTTGGTTAAGTATCCAACTCTTGATTTTGGCTTGGGTCATTATCTCACAGTTCATGAGATTGAACCCTATATTGGGTTCTGTGCTGACAGCATGGAGCCTGCTTGGGATTCTCTCTCCCTCTCTCTCTACCTCCCTCACATAATAAATAAATGTTTAAAAAAATATAGAGAGATTTTTATATATTGATCTTGTACGTTTCCATGTTGCTGAACTTGTCAATTTGTTATAATAATTTTGGGCAGGTTCCTTAGAATTTTTTACATACAAGATGATGTCCTTTGAAATAAAATAGTTTTATTTCATTATTTCCAATACTAACACTTTTAATTTGTTTTTCTTGACTAATTACCCTTGTGCTGAATAGAAATGATGAAAGTATGTATTCTCCATGTTGAATAGAAATGATGAAAGTTGGGGCTCCTGGGTGGCTCAGTTGGTTAAGCATCCAACTTCGGCTCAGGTCACGATCTCACAGTTTGAGCATTGCATCGGGCTCTGTGCTGACAGCTCAGAGCCTGGAGCCTGCTTCGGATTCTGTGTCTCCCTCTCTCTGCTCCTCCCCTGCTCATGCTGTGTCTCTCTCTCTCTTCTTTGAAAATAAATAAAAACATTAATTTTTTTTAATTATGAAAGTATGTATCCGTTTATTCCTTATCTTAGGAAGAAAATATTGAGTCTCACTATTAAATATGATATAGATTCTCTTCATCAAGTTGAAGAAATTTCCTTCTATTACTAGTTTGTTTAATATTTTTATTGTGAAAGGATTTTGTGTTTTATCAAATGTATTTTCAGTGTCTATTTACATGATTAGGTACTTTTTGTCTTTTATTATGTTCATATAGTATATTACATTAATTGATTTTTTTTGTGTGTCAAGCATCCTAAAAATGTTCATGTTCTAATCCGTGGGATCTAGTAAAAGCGAATTGCAGATATAATTAAGTTGAGAGGGTTGAGATGGGGAGATTTTCCTAACATTATCCATGTGGTATAATCCAAGGTAATGACAAAGATCTTTATTAGGGAAAGGAAACAAGAGAAGCAGATAAAGAGACATGATGGTGGAAACAGAAATCATAGTTAGAGAAAGATCAAAAGATGTTATGCCACTAGCTTTAAAGATGAAGAATAGGGAATTGAGCCAAAGAATATTATTAGCAGTTTGTAGAAGCTAGAAAAGACAAGGGATGTATTTTCCTCTAGAGCCTCCAGAAGCAACACAGCTCTGCCAACACCTTGATTTTTGCCTGGGGAAATCCGTTTTGTTCTTCCGACTTCAAATTGTGGATAATAAATTTGTGTTATTTAAAGCCACTGTGTCTTGTGTTAATCTGTTACGGCAGCAATGTAACACTAATGCAATATTTTTTATATAAGAATTTGTTTCCCTTTTCTAAGTTTTAATCTAATTTATGGGATATAATTGTTCATATTATCCTTTTATAATCTTTTTTTTTAAATTTCTGTAATTCAATACTTAATTTTTTTTCCCTTGATCATTTTTTGTTTGTTTGTTTGACAATTCAGGTATCCTTTTATCCTTGGTAATTCTAGCTAATGATTTGTCCATTCTGTTCATTTTTTCAAAGAATCAACTTTCTTTTTGTGAATTTTCTCTATTATTTATCTATACTCTTTTTAATTTGCATCCATTCGAATCTTTATTATTTCATTCTGTTTATTTGCTTGGGGTTTAGCTGCTCTTCTGTTGTTAGTTTCTTAGGGTGGAATGCTATGTTATTTATCTGAGACTTTTCTTCTCTTTTTTTTATTTTTAAAAACTTTTTTTTAACATTTATTTATTTTTGAGACAGAGAGAGACAGAGCATGAATGGGGGAGGGTCAGAGAGAGGGAGACACAGAATCTGAAACACGTTCCAGGCTCTGAGCCATCAGCACAGAGCCCGACGCGGCGCTCGAACTCACCGACCGCAAGATCATGACCTGAGCTGAAGTCGGCCGCTTAACCGACTGAGCCACCCAGGCGCCCCTAGACTTTTCTTCTCTTACCATAGGCTTTTGCAGCTACAAATTTCCCTCTAAGAATTGCTTTACCAGTCCCTCACAAATTTAGCATGTTGCATTTTCATTTTATTCATTTCAAGACATATTTAATTTGCCTTTTGTTACTTCATTGTCCCTGGGGTTATTGAAGATGTGATAATTTCTACATATTCATGAATTTCCCAGATTACATTCTGTTGTTGATTTCTAACTTAACTACATTGTAGTAGAAAAACTGTACCTTTGCATCTATTACATGGTAGTTCTTGAAATTAATTTCTCCTCATTTCTCAAGTTTGGTAGGTTTTGTTGTATTTGTTTATTGTTTTTGTTGTTGTTGTTGTTGTTGTTGCTAATTGTGGGCTGTCTCTTTGCCAATGATCGGGCAGAGTTTCAAACTTGTGATCTTCTCAGCTCTTTCCTGAGCCTGCACCTAATGAAAAGGCAAAAGTCAAACTGAATGCAAAACACAAGCTGACACCCCACCAACACCCCCACTAAGGTGGGTTATGTATAATATTCTTCACACACTCATGGCTGCCTAAGAACAAAAAGCAGGAGAGATACAAATGCTAACTGATAATGACTGTAGTCATGCTGGACATGAAACCCCACTACAGTTTGTAACTGTCTTAATGATTTACAAGAAAAACAAAATCTTAATAATAGGCAGGACTCCAAAATCCTATAGACTCATTTTCCAATAGCCCTGATGTCACCTTCACCTCCTCAGGAAAAAAAAAAAAAAATACAACAGCCCTGTATAATCAATCACTCCTCACAATCACAAAGCGGTTCTTTCTGCCTACAGGCCTGTCTCTGTGTGGTAATAAAAACACCGTTTTGTGCCATAAAGTGTCTCAAGAATTCTTTCTTGACTGTTGCACTCCACGACTCCACATCATACCTTTCCCTGGGCATGCATGGTGACTTTCGAATTTCTCCCAAATGTGGAGTTGTTTTGAATGTCCTAGTCATTAATGTGGGATTCCCAAAAGTGTGTGTGTGTGTGTGTGTGTGTGTGTGCGGGGGGGAGGGGGGTGGTTAGGTAGGAAAGAGAGAAATGAAGGGGGAGAAAATGGGCACTGCCTCCTTAAAACCCTTGGATGTCACTTCAGTGGGAGGAGAGGCTTGCAACAGTAGAGGGAGGTGCAACGACAATGGCTGCCAGCCCTTTAGTCTATGTCTGAAATGAAAGCAACATCAACAATCAGAGCACAGATCCCCAATATTTTGAGGCAGGTCCTTTTTGCTCATTCTGGCTCCCATAATGCAATTTTCATGCAAGCTCTTCCAGGAACAAGGGCACAGCTACCTGCCACAGGAGTAGGGTGTGGGGAATGGATAGCTGTTGCCAACCTAGGGGTTGAAATTGACTAAAAACCTCAATTTACCGTCTAAGCTCTCCCTGGAATTTGAAACTTTTAATAGACCCCAGAGTTCCAAAATAGTTATTTCAGACAGATTCTAGTGTGCAATTGCTGTCTACATGGGGACAGAATCTTTTATTTCTTGTTCCAGTATTTTCCCAGAATTTTAAAATTTTTATCTTTTAAACATCAACATTAGAATTTTCTCGGGCGCCTGGGTGGCTCAGTTGGTTAAGCGACTGACTCTTGGTTTTGGCTCAGGTTGTGATCATGGGTTCCAGCCTCACATTGGGTTCTGTGCTGGCAGCGTGGATCCTGCTTGGGATTCCCCTTCTCTTCCTCTCTCTGCACCTCCCCTGTTTGCTCGCTCTTCTCCCTCAAAATAAATAAACATTAAAAAATATTACCTAGGAATCTACATTTATAATCTTAGTACTATCCACCCCTAGACGAAAATTTAAAACAAATCAGGAAAATAAGAACTTCTTTGAATTAAGGTTGAACCTTACTGCTAATGCCACCACTGAAGATTTTTTGACCCAACAGACTTTAATTTGTTTAGAGGCCAGAAGTTGCCTACCTCTTCTTTATAATTCCCATGACTTGAGTCCCTTTCTTCCATTTTCATTGTTAGTTGATTTGCTTAAAATTTTCTCCCTCTTGTTCTGACTTACATTTACCAAAACTTCAATTTACCTGAAAAACTGCCCTGTGTTATCCCAGCTGTTCCTAATGGGCTTTACATTCTATTACTTATGCATTGGCATAACATACTGGGTGGGTGAAATGTGATTGACTCTTAGTGACAATGGTTGGCAAAAGATTATCCCTAAATGATTTGAATGCTTTGAAACCATAATTATATCTACATGTTGGCACTGCTTCCACTTTTTTTATTGTTTTTATTTTTTTTAAGAAACAATTATTGCTTTAAAAGTGTTCCAGCAATTATCCATCCATTCATTCCTTTAAAAAAAATGAAAAGAAATACCATGTGTCAGACACATTTTGGAGGAAACAGAAGTGCGTACTGCCTAATTTTTGCTATTGAAGTGATCTCTCAAATTTCTTTCTAATTTCTGGTTTATGCTTAGATACTTGTCAACTGAAAGATATAACTATCAGTGCAATATGTGTGTGTGTGTGTGTGTGTGTGTGTGTATACATCAGAATCAGTACAATGTGTGCGTGTGTGTGTGTGCATGTGTGTGTGTGTGTGTGTGTGCGTGTGTGTGTGTACACTCACGCAGATGCTAGTTATGTAGCAGTTTCTTGCACTCCCAGAGATTCTTACTAGCTCTAAGAATGGAGAACAAAATGTTTTTAGAACAAAATAAAGGTCCCCCTCATTGGATTTAAGGCAGCTATGAAAGTAGAAATAATCTGCCCACTGTTGTAGACTTCTAATTCAGTAAATTAGAAGTTATTTCTTCTAAAAACTTTACTAGCAAACAGGGTGAAGTACTTCTAGGTATTGACTTTTTAATAACCTGTACTTTGTATATTTATAGCATAAAGTAGTACTTATAGGTTATTAGGATGATTTCCAGTTATAATATTTTTTCTTACATACAAAACATGTCAGGGCAGGCACGAAAAGAAAAAGTTATAAAGAAATTGTCTTGAAAGTAACCAAATTATAAATTATACTTCTATTTTATCTTTCACTCATCGAAGGAATTTATCAAAAGCCTACTATTTATGAACCTTTCTTCTGTGCCAAGAAAAAAAATAGGAAAGGCAAGAATACAGGCTATATCTTAGCTATTTAAAATTACAATGCACTAGGATTGATGAAAGAGGCACACACACTAAGAATGCAAAGGAAGGCCAGTTAAAAATAAATGCCATAAATATGGTTCAGACAGTAATTGTTAAAAGAATTCAAATGAGTATAGGGCCCTTAACTGTCATCAATTTATTTATCCAAGTCTTTTATTTTATTCCAAGTCCTTAATTAGAATGCTCTTTTGTAACACATCCTATTTTTCTTAACAAAGTAAAAAAAAAAAAAAAAAAAAAAAGAATAAATAAATAAATAAATAGTTTCTCCCCAGGACTTATTCAGAGCAGCCTGATGTCAAAAATCTATGTAAATGAATTTTCTCATCTGTCAAGGGCTTCCTTCCTTTAGAGAGAATTTTTTTTTTCTTGAATGTTCCCAATTTAATCAAAGGAAAGCTTTGAATTGCCATCTATAGTTACATTTCTCTTCTTGATTTTTATCGCCGCTCATGGAAACAACTCAGATTTTAATTATACAATTCATTTTATACAAATCGAGTTAGCTCTTTGAGTGTGTTTTCTAGATGAGAAATGAAGATATCTGATGAACCCTTGTCCTCATTAGCTTTTAAATATTTCCTTTGACTTTTTTATATTTTACCAAAAGAATGAAATATGCATTTCATGACCCCTTAATATGCTAGATGCTCAGTACGTTTTTCATTTTATCAATATTCCGTTGATTTTAATATGGAGTAATGTTTAACTTTTAGTTTGAACTAACAACTTTTAAAAAGAGAGATTATGTTTTAAAGAGCACTTTCTGAGGTATCTAGCCATATTATGCTAATTTTATTTCCAAATGGGGATAAACTTAGCACATAATTAGCACTTTTTATGTATTCCCCCAATGGATTCAACAGGTTAAGCTGTTTATCAGCACAGGGTTGTGGGGGTTTATTTGTGTATGTTTTTCTATATAGCCTTTAAGTTACTATCAAATAGAATGATTTCAAGTATACTTCGTGTAATACTTTTTAGGATAAATGTGGTGAAATAAGGACATTAACATCTATCAAACACTGACAACATGCCACATATTGTTGTCATCATTTATTGCTTAAGATGGTTTTATTTGTGAATAACAGAAAATCTTAATTATATTTAAACTGAAGAAAAATGTATTACCTCCATAACATAAAGTCTAGAGTTATGGTGGTTCCAGCAATAGTTAATTAGATGATCAATGATAACAGAAAGAATCTCAGCCTCTTTCTGCCATTTTTAGTTTGATTTTATCTGTAGGCCCATCCCAAGATGGCTGTAATATCCCTAGGCATTATATCCAGGCATTTAACAAATCTGCAAAGAAAATATGATTTATAGAGATTCAGTTTTAGGGGAAAAGAAACTTTCCCATAACTTCTCTGCATATTGCCCTCCATATTTGCTGCCTGAAATTGGGTCAGATACTTAGGCCTACACTAGTCACTGGCAACCAAATGCGAGTACCATGATTGGATTAGAACAATTAGATATTATTATTAATTCAGGAAAAAGGATTTACTTCGTCAAAGCACATTTTCTTGTGGAGAAGTGTGAATATCTGTACAGTATTGAGCTTCAGTGAAAGGAGGAGGAACACGTAAATGACGGAGTTACTGTAAATAGATGTGTGCTATAGTAATTAACAATACCGTAAATCTCTTCATCTAATCTTCCTATGAGCTCTAAAATGTAGGTTGTTCACAATATCGAAACTGAGACTTGAAAGATAGAATTTTCCCCAAATAATAAGTCTATAAAATTATTGGACTGGGATTGAAAACTTTGTTCAGCCCAAAGCCTCGTTTCTTTCCGCCAAACCAATGGATGTTAATCTAGAAAGGAATAATCCCAAAATGTGTTAAAGTAGATGCAATTTACCTAAGTGTTACTGTGATAAAAAAAATCATGCATGAGCTAATCCTAGGTAAACCTCAAAAGTTTGTGAAGTTTTTCTTCTGCTTTTTCCAGCTCTTCTTTTCTAAAATCATTTACCAATTAAATCTTCAGGCAGGAAATGTGTTTATTTTACGCCAAAACAAATCAAGCAAACAAATAGCCCTATATATTTTTTGGACTCAGTTTGTATTCAGAATGTTTAAAGGAGAAACAAAAGATCTAACACCTTAAGTTGTATCAGCAAAAGCATAAAAAATTGATGAAGATAAAATTTTGTGTCTACTCACTGATAATTTAAGAGTGCTCCAGGGATGAGAGGATTAATATCATGCTTTAGTCAAAATAATTAAAGCTGGAAAATAATCAAGGATCAGGCTTGCTGAGTCTTTCAAATTGAAAAAGACCTGCCAAGACTGATCTTTTCTATTTGGGAGTTTAAATATGTTGGATCTAATTACAAGCAAAAGCAGGATACAAAGACTGAGGATGAAAGCAATTTAGGGAAGGTGTTTTCTTCTGTAAACGTCAAACCTCAGGAAAATATAAGAAACATAATATGAAGTGAGGCCTTTGCTAAGGCATTAAATCAAACATACAACCAAGGATCACATGCCAGATGGAACAGATTGAGGTGGTAAGCTTTCATGTTTATTATTTTAAAAATAAGCAGAGGCTGGTGTGTGTGTGTGTGTGTGTGTGTGTGTGTGTGTGTGTGTTAAATAAAGAGAATACAAGAGCCTTCCAATCCTTTACCATACAAACTACAACTTCAGATTTTATAAGATTTTTTAGCCTCCGTATCTCTTTTCCTTGCCCCAGAGTCTCTCATTGGAAAGCACAGGAGAGAAAGTAGAAAAAGAAGAGAAAACACAGACTAGGTCCATCTTTTTCAATCCAGGATTCTAAGCCTGGTTAAGGGTAAAGAGTGAATATTTAAAGTGAATAAGAGCTTGGAACTTGTTTTACATTATCTAAAATGCTTTCCTCCCTCAAAAAGAGAATTTGCTAATTCAATAAAGTGAAAATAAATGTTATTGGGTTTAGTGGAGGTGAGGAAAAATGAAATAACCACTGTTAAAGGAAAAATAAAGCTATGGTATGATATCATACCATATCACTGTATCCAGATTATTCAATAAAATGCTTACAGGTATGATGTCTGGCTTTAAGAGAAAATGTTGGTTAAATAATAGAAAGAGATTCATAAAATCAAAGCAAGGTTTTATTATGTAGGCGTAATTCCAGGCTGTTTGTCATGTCTACAGACAATTTATCTGATAAACACTAAGACCTAATAAGGTCTGATGTTAGAGACCGTTGTATTAGGTATTAGAATAAACAAAGTAACAGATTTTGAATATTGACACAAAATGTTTATGTGAATTTCTCCAAGTTTACCTCGTTAGGTTCTTCTCCTTCTCTTCCTGCTTCTCCTTTTCTTTCTCCTCTTCCACATCTCCTGTCTCGTATTGCTCTTTTTCCTTCTGCTTTTTTATTTTCTGGGGGGGGGGGGGAGACGTAAATTCTGAGTGGTTTGAAGGCAACTTCGTTACTATAGACATGTTCAGAGACCTAGTCATCAATGCCATTTATGGCTCAAATGAGAGGCCTCAAAGACTGAAACATCTTAGAAGAGGGCAAATTCAGATGTTTTTTTCCCCCTCAGGTCACAGTTTTATATCATCTAATTTTATGTCATGTTTTGAGGAAAATTTTTTGCAGTAAGATTTTGAACAAAATCCATTGCATCTACCAGATTCCTGCAGGGGCTTTTTTAGTTTTCCCCTCCAAAATAATATAAAGGTAGTTAGGGCTATCATGTACACAAATAAACCTGATAATGCCATTGTTGTAAAAGAAAATACGTTTGTCAGCAGGTTTCTGCACCTAACACCAAATTCCCCATCCCGTAAGCCCTTCTGTGACCTAGCCTCTTCCTGGCCTTCCAGCTTCTTCAGATCCACCTGTACCCCTTCCTTGGTCACTGGGCTTCGGTTACACTGGGTATCTCTAGGTTCCATCAATATGCAAATCTTGTTTCTGCCTTGGACATTTTATACATGTTGTTCCATCTGCTTGGGACATTGTTCCACACCCTTTACATTTGCTCTAGGAGCATTGTTCTTTGCATTCATAGAATGTGTCAATTTGTAATTATGTGTATTGTGTTTGCTTACAGGTCTGTCTCATTATGTAAGACCAAACTTATTTAATCATACAGAGGAAAAAAAAGTGAATCTGCTATCTATGAAGATGTATATATCTGCACATATATTTATATATTT
This sequence comes from Lynx canadensis, assembly GCF_007474595.2. NCBI lineage: Eukaryota > Metazoa > Chordata > Mammalia > Carnivora > Felidae > Lynx > Lynx canadensis. The sequence goes on along the minus strand of NC_044306.2, from coordinate 154,950,045 downwards.
GTACAGGAGCCAGAATTCTAGTGTGTGTGTATGTATATGTGTGTGTATATATATATATATATATATACACATATATATGTATATGTATATATATGCATATATATATTTACCTTCTGAAGCATAAACAACAATAAAAGGATAATAAGGATAATAAGAAATGTATGCAAATCAGAGTTCTAATACTTTTTTCTTCTATCCCCATAAATTGTGTAATCCTCTGAGCAAACTCTTTCCAACTGGGAGGAGTCTGAGCTCATTACAAGCAGGCTTCTTTCTGCTTACTCACTAAGGCACTCTCAGTGCCTCTGTGTTTTACATCAAGTAGGAAGTCAGTAAATGATTGTTGAACACATGCATGAATAAATTAATGACTCTTTATGCCAAAGCATAGCAGTAAGAAGGGGGAAAAACATGATATAGTATAAAACTTCTAAAATTAAGATAAATGTGTTAGTTTTAATATTTCTTTCTATCAGTTCATTTTGTGATGTTTTAGTTAGATTCACCTTTTGGGTCTATAAACAGCAGGTGTGAGTGGTAGAATGCTAGTCTTGTAAGAAAGTAAATACTTTACAGAAGCCCTTGCAGTTAAAAGACATTGTCTTCTGTTTTATAAGTTGGTTTCCTCATCAAAGAAATCACTGAGGGATAATAGAAAAGAAATGGAGGCCAGGTTAATTCAGACAAAATCCACTAATTAAAATGCTTTTAGTTAATAGTCTTTATTTTTAGAGCATTACTGAATTCACAGAATTGAGTAGAAAGTGTCGGGTTCCCATAGATGTCTTGTCCTCATATATGCACAACTCCTGCACTATTGACCTCGCTCACTACAGTAGTTCATTCGATACAATCCATGAGCCTAAACTGGCACATCATTATCATCCAAAGTACATAGTTTACGTAAAGGCTCACTCTTGGTGTTGTACATCCCAAGGGTTTAGATAAACATATGATATGTAATCACCATTATGGTACCATACAGAAGAGTTTCACTGTCTTAGAAATCCTCTGTGCTTCATTAATTCATCCCTCTCTCCCTGCTAACCCTTAGCACCTTATCTTTTTACTGTCTCCACAATTTTGCCTTTTCCAGAATGTCATATAGTTGGAATCATACAGTATGTAGCCTTTTCAGATTGGATTATTTTACTTAGTATATTCATTGAGGTTTCCTCCATGTCTTTTCATGGCTTGAAAGCTCATTTCTTTTCAGTGCTAAATTATATTTCATTGTCGGAATGTACTACTGTTTATTTACCCATCTGTCTGTGAAGGACATCATGGTTACTTCCAAATTTGGACAACTATAAATAAAACTCCTATAAATATCCATGTGCAGGTTTTTGTGAAGACATAAGTGTTCAGCTCCTTTGAGTAGGTACCAAGGAGTGTGATTGCTGGGTTGTATGGTTAGAATAGATTTAGTTTTTTAAGAAACCACCAAACTGTCTTCCAAAGTGGCTGTACCATTTTGCAATCCCACCAGCAACGAATAAGAGTTCCTGGTGCTCCACGTCTTTGTCAGCATTTGATGTTGACAGTGTTTTGGATTTTGACTATTCTAGTAGGTGTGTAATGATATCTCACTATTGTTTTAACTTGTAACTCACTAATGACATGTGACATTAAGCATGTTTTTGTATGCTTAGTTGCCATCTGTATATCTTCTTCAGTGATGAATCATTAAAATCTTTTGCTCATTTTTTTTAAATCAAATTGTTCATTTTGTTAAGAGTTCTTTGTGTGCTGTGGATAATAGTTCTTTAAAAGGTGTTTCTCTTACAAGTATTGTCTCCCAGTCTGTGGCTTGCTTTATCATTCTGTTGACATTATCTTTTGAATAGCATGAGTTTTTAATTTCAATGAAGTCCAGCTTATCATTGTTCCTGTCATTAATTGTGTCTTTATTGTCCTATCTAAAAGTCAGATGCTTAACCAGCTGAGCCACCCAGGTGCTCCATCTTGCTTTGTTTCTGATCTTAGTGGGAAAGCTTCTATTTTCTCACCACTAGGTATGGTATTAGCTGTAGATTTTTGTAGATGTTCTTCAAATTGAGGAAGTTCTGCCTCTACTTGTAGCTTACTGAGAGTTTTTTTTTAATGTTTATTTTTGAGAGAGAGAGAGAGAGAGAGTGCAAGCATGGAGGGACAGAGAGAGAGAGGGACAGAGGATTACAAGTGGACTCTGCACTGACAGCAGTAAGCCCAACATGGGGCTTGAATTCATGAATGACAAGATCTTGACCTGAGCCAAAGTTGGAGGCTCAACCTACTGAGCCACCTGGGTGCTCCATACTGAGAGATTTTACTTGGATTTTATGAAGTGTTTTTCTACATCTGTTGATATGGTCATGTGATTTTTCTTTTTTAGCCTATTGATGATGAATTACATTAACTGATTTCCAAATGTTGAACCAGCTTTGCATACCTGGCATAAATCCACACGGTTGTGATGTATAATCCTTTTTATACATGTTGAATTTGTTTTGCCAATATTTTCTTGAAGATTTTTGTATCTACATTCATGAAAGACATCGTTCTGCAGTTTTCTTGTAATATCTTTGCCTAGTTTTGATTTTAGATTATTACTGGCCTCATGGAATGTTGGGAAGTATTCCTTTTGCCTCTGTCTTCTGGAAAAACTGTAGAGTTGGTATAACTTCTTCCTCAAATGTGTGGCAGAATTCATCAGTGAATTCATGGGCCTAGTGCTTTCTGTTTTGGAAAATTATTAATTATAGATTTGATTTCATAGACATGGCCTATTCAAATTGTTTATTTCTTTTTGTGTGAATTTTGGCAGATTGTGTCTTCAAGGAATTGGCCCACTTCATCTAGGTTACAAGTATGTGGGCATAGAGTTGTTCATAGTTTCCCTTTATTATCCTTTCAGTGTCAAAGCGATCTGTGGTGACATCCCCTCTTTCATTTCTGGTATTAGTAATTTGCATCTTTTCCTTTTTTTCCTTTTTTCTTAGCCTGGCTAGAATCTTATTGACTTTATTGAATCTTCTCAAAGAATTGGTTTTCAGCTTTGTTGATTTTCTCTATTGATTTCCTGTTTTCAGTTGCATGGATTGCTGCTATAATTTTTACTACCAGTTTTTTTCTGCTCACTTTGGCTTTGATTTGCTCAGTTTCGATTTTTCTAAAATGGAAGCTTAGACTATGGATTTTAGATTGCAGTTGCTTTATTTGGGACAATGAAATAAATTTAAGCATTAGCAGTATCCTCTAAGAAAATTCTAAGGAAAGTAAATTATATATGCATGTCTCTTAGAAACAATAGCTTACATTTGCATACATTCTCTTAGAAACATTTCAGCTCATTTGATCAGTTTGACTTTCAAAACAGTGTAGATAAGATGACATTATCTTTTGCTCTTATCTCTGAGTCTTAATATCTCTGTTTACTCCAAATATGTAAAAGATAAAATAACCAAATAAAAGATTGTGTTTGACTTACTCTGAGGCAAGCATGGTAGGTAGTTCATTTGAATTTCATCTGACTGCTCTTTTGTTTGCTATTGAGAAGATCATAGAGAAGAATTTAGATCTCATTAAGTACTGCTTAACTTTGATGGCATACATCCTTCTAACCAACTTCTGCCAACTATAGTTCTAGGCTGTTAGACTAGTTATACAAATAAAAAGAGCAGAGCTAAGATGAAAAGAAAACACTTTTGATTGTTTTATTTATTAAGCTGTTTGGAGTTTTGTACAAAGTAGAGAATGAAAATGTCTGCCAAATTTGGGTTTAGATGATTATAAGTGATGAATACACATACACATGTGCACACACACACACACACACACACCACATAATTAATGAGTTTGAAAAGTTATTTTAAATAACTTTGCATTTTAACATCTCTAAGTATTTCAGTGACTTGGTGGGGTTTGCTGTAGATATTGTGTACTACAATCTTTCCTCTTAAATTTTATTTCAAAACATACATTTCAGGTGAAGTTATATGTATCTTCGAAATATAAGTTAAACATGTAAACAGCATTATTGTGCTGTATCACTTAACAGAAAGGAAGAGAGAGAGAGAGGGAGAGAGAGAGAGAATTCACCCTGACAGACTGGAGCCTGACTCTGGGCTTGAACTGGGAGGGAGACCTGAGCCAAAACCAAGAATCAGACACATAACCAACTGAGCCGGACAGGTGCCCCCAAAATTGAAACCTTTTAACATCAGGCTCTAATAATACAGACTTGAAAGGAATGTTTATTTATTAGGTGACATTGAAGTTACAACCTAAGCCAACTAAACATTCACTTAATATTCTTCTCCCCAACCCAATAAGGATACATCTGTGGTCCAGACAATCTCTCAGGCTGTTATGACAGGCCATGGATGTGATTAGTAACTTCTCTCTATGAGTTAAATATCATTAGGCTCCTGTTTTGTTTATTTGTTTATTTTTCTATTAGAGAATTGATGGAGCACAAATTGGATTTCAAAGTGTGATTTCAAAGCATCCAAAATATGCACCGCACATTCCAAAACTTGATCTTACTGTGCTCTGTCTTCCTAGGCCTATGGCTTTACTGGAGACAAATATAGTTCTAAATAATAAGGCTATTACATCATTGGCTACTTTTTCCCAAGATTCAATCATAAGAATGACAAATGTTTGTGTGTACATGTGCATATGTGTGTGTGTGTGTGTGTGCATGTGTGAGAGAGAGAGAGAGGGAAAGTGTGCATGTGTGACTGTGTAAGTGTATGTGGGTTGTTAGCACCTGAATCACTGTATCTTAGTAAGGGTTCAAAGTTGCCCATGATTTATGGCGTATTTTAAACAAACACCACTATCACAAAAACTAAGTATAGTGTAGTGTTTTTTTCAGTCATTTCTCTTTTTCCATGGTAATGTGGCAGGTATGATTCCAGGTACTCTTCTGGGATCTTTATCTATAATAACTATCTATAATAGATATATAGATATAGATATAGATATATAGATATAGATATAGATATAGATATAGATATAGATAGATATAGATAGATACAGATATATATAGATATATATATAGATATATCTATATAGATATCTATATCTATATAGATATAGATATAGATATAGATAGATAGATATCTATAGATATAGATATAGATATAAAATATCTATAATAACTCCATATATTTCTCATATCAATCCTATAAGGTATACTATTATTATCTCCATTTTACATATGATGAAACCAGCATAGGGAAGTTAAGTATATTCCCCCAAATTAAACAGGTGGTAAGACATGAAGCTAGGCCTTGATTCTTGACATCTTACTCCGTAGTTTGCCTTGACTCAAAAAGAAGAAAAGAAAGAAAGAAAGAAAGAAAGAAAGAAAGAAAAGAAAAGAAGAGAAAAGAAAAAATAAAAGAAGAATGTGAGCTTACCACAGGGCTATATCACCCTTCCCTTCCACCCTCTACCCCTCCACCAATACATTTACAGTTTCCCTTATGTCTAATTGGGACCATAGGGCCAAATTTTGGCCAATGGAATGGGAGCAAAAGTGATATGTGTACATTGATAAAGTTTCAGTTAAGCAAGATGAATGAGCTCTAAACAACATCGTACATCTATACAACATCGTACCTATAGACAATAAGTATTAAGTATTGCATACTTAAAAAATTAAGAGAGTAGACCTCATGTTAAGTGTTCTTACCACAATAAAAACAAAACAAAACAAGATAAGATAAAATAAAATAAAATAAAATAAAATAAAATAAAATAAAATAAAATAGTAAAGTAGTGCTATTTCTGGGTCCTACCTTTCAAGAAAATGAATGCACCCGTGTCTTGATTTGCTTGCTCCTTTCTACTTGCTGGAATTGATGGTGGGAGTTGAAACATTTATTAGGGATGACAGCAGATGCCACATGTTGAAGATGGAAAAGCCACAAGATATAAATAATTTTGGACCCTGATGTTTGTCTGTTGCTTATCTAGACTTTAAACGAACGAAACATAAAATTTTGTCAAGTTTAAAATGGTGTTTTACAGGAGCTGAACCCAAACCCTGAATAATGAAGAGGTAATTGCAATAGTTTCTGCAGGAACAACACATACTCTGATAATCATTTTACCATATCATAACCATGCAAGTTATAACATCAGGTTTATCTGGCTTGCTTTGCAATTCTACTTCCCATATTTAAAAGATATGACACACCTAGGAACAAGGCCACCAAGTGAGCATTTATGTGTAGGGAATCTTTGTTTGGCTTTTGCAACTTTGAGCATAAATCTTTTGAAAAACCTTGTTCCATTGTTGGAAATTATTCTAAGTGATGTGTTTAAAAGCTTTCACAGAGTTCATACTCAGATCAACTCTTGGTCCTTCTAAATTACTTAGAGAGGTTGTATCCTAATCTAAACTCATATCTTGGGGAAGATGGCGGCGTAGGAGGACGCTGGGCTCACCGCGCGTCCTGCTGATCACTTAGATTCCACCTACACCTGCCTAAATAACCCAGAAAACCGCCAGAGGATTAGCAGAACAGAGTCACCGGACCCAAGTGCAGACGAGAGGCCCACGGAAGAGGGTAGGAAGGGCGGCGAGGCGGTGCGCGCTCCACGGACTGGCGGGAGGGAGCCGGGGCGGAGGGGCGGCTCGCCGGCCAAGCAGAGCCCCCGAGTCCGGCTTGCAAAAGCGGAGGGGCCTGACGGACTGTGTTCCGACAGCAAGCGCGACTTAGCAAGCGCGACTTAGCGTCTGGGAGGTCATAAGTTAACAGCTCTGCTCGGAAAGCGGGAAGGCTGGAGGACAAAGGGAGGGTGAGCTGCGGAGCCCCCGGACGACAGAGCTCAGTTTGGCGGGGAACAAAGGCGCTAGCCAGCGCCATCTCCCCCGCCCATCCCCCAGCCAAAATCCCAAAGGGAACCGGCTCCGGCCAGGGAAATTGCTCGCTCCGCGCGAACACCCAACACTGTGCTTCTGCGGAGCCAAACCTCCGGCAGCGATTTGACTCCCTCCGGCTGCCACAGGGCCCCTCCTGAAGTGGATCACCTAAGGAGAAGCGAGCTAAGCCTGCCCCCCCTGCCGCCATGCACCTTGCCTTCCCACCCCAGCTAATACGCCAGATCCCCAGCATCACAAGCCTGGCAGTGTGCAAGTAGCCCAGACGGGCCACGCCACCCCACAGTGAATCCCGCCCCTAGGAGAGGGGAAGAGAAGGCACACACCAGTCTGACTGTGGCCCCAGCGGTGGGCTGGGGGCAGACATCAGGTCGGACTGCGGCCCCGCCCACCAACTCCAGTTATACACCACAGCACAGGGGAAGTGCCCTGCAGGCCCTCACCACACCAGGGACTATCCAAAATGACCAAGCGGAAGAATTCCCCTCAGAAGAATCTCCAGGAAATAACAACAGCTAATGAGCTGATCAAAAAGGATTTAAATAATATAACAGAAAGTGAATTTAGAATAATAGTCATAAAATTAATCGCTGGGCTGGAAAACAGCATACAGGACAGCAGAGAATCTCTTGCTACAGACATCAGGGGACTAAGGAACAGTCACGAGGAGCTGAAAAACGCTTTAAAGGAAATGGAAAACAAAATGCAAACCACCACGGCTCGGATGGAAGAGGCAGAGGAGAGAATAGGTGAACTAGAAGATAAAGTTATGGAAAAAGAGGAAGCTGAGAAAAAGAGAGATAAAAAAATCCAGGAGTATGAGGGGAAAATTAGAGAACTAAGTGATACACTAAAAAGAAATAATATACGCATAATTGGTATCCCAGAGGAGGAAGAGAGAGGGAAAGGTGCTGAAGGGGTACTTGAAGAAATAATAGCTGAGAACTTCCCTGAACTGGGGAAGGAAAAAGGCATTGAAATCCAAGAGGCACAGAGAACTCCCTTCAGACGTAACTTGAATCGATCTTCTGCACGACATATCATAGTGAAACTGGCAAAATACAAGGATAAAGAGAAAATTCTGAAAGCAGCAAGGGGTAAACGTGCCCTCACATATAAAGGGAGACCTATAAGACTCGTGACTGATCTCTCTTTTGAAACTTGGCAGGCCAGAAAGAATTGGCACGAGATTTTCAGGGTGCTAGATAGCAAAAATATGCAGCCGAGAATCCTTTATCCAGCAAGTCTGTCATTTAGAATAGAAGGAGAGATAAAGGTCTTCCCAAACAAACAAAAACTGAAGGAATTTGTCACCACTAAACCAGCCCTACAAGAGATCCTAAGGGGGACCCTGTGAGACAAAGTACCAGAGACATCACTACAAGCATAAAACATACAGACATCACAATGACTCTAAACCCGTATCTTTCTATAATAACACTGAATGTAAACGGATTAAATGCGCCAACCAAAAGACATAGGGTATCAGAATGGATAAAAAAACAAGACCCATCTATTTGCTGTCTACAAGAGACTCATTTTAGACCTGAGGACACCTTTAGATTCAGAGTGAGGGGATGGAGAACTATTTATCATGCTACTGGAAGCCAGAAGAAAGCTGGAGTAGCCATACTTATATCAGACAAACTAGACTTTAAACTAAAGGCTGTAACAAGAGATGAAGAAGGACATTATATAATAGTTACAGGGTCTATCCATCAGGAAGAGCTAACAATTATAAATGTCTATGCGCCGAATACCGGAGCCCCCAAATATATAAAACAATTACTCATAAACAGAAGCAACCTTATTGATAAGAATGTGGTAATTGCAGGGGACTTTAACACCCCACTTACAGAAATGGATAGATCATCTAGACACACAGTCAATAAAGAAACAAGGGCCCTGAATGAGACACTGGATCAGATGGACTTGACAGATATATTTAGAACTCTGCATCCCAAAGCAACAGAATATACTTTCTTCTCGAGTGCACATGGAACATTCTCCAAGATAGATCATATACTGGGTCACAAAACAGCCCTTCATAAGTTTACAAGAATTGAAATTATACCATGCATACTTTCAGACCACAATGCTATGAAGCTTGAAATCAACCACAGGAAAAAGTCTGGAAAACCTCCAAAAGCATGGAGGTTAAAGAACACCCTACTAACGAATGAGTGGGTCAACCAGGCAATTAGAGAAGAAATCAAAAAATATATGGAAACAAACGAAAATGAAAATACAACAATCCAAACGCTTTGGGACGCAGCGAAGGCAGTCCTGAGAGGAAAATACATTGCAATCCAGGCCTATCTCAAGAAACAAGAAAAATCCCAAATACAAAATCTAACAGCACACCTAAAGGAAATAGAAGCAGAACAGCAAAGGCAGCCTAAACCCAGCAGAAGAAGAGAAATAATAAAGATCAGAGCAGAAATAAACAATATAGAATCTAAAAAAACTGTAGAGCAGATCAACGAAACCAAGAGTTGGTTTTTTGAAAAAATAAACAAAATTGACAAACCTCTAGCCAGGCTTCTCAAAAAGAAAAGGGAGATGACCCAAATAGATAAAATCATGAATGAAAATGGAATGATTACAACCAATCCCTCAGAGATACAAACAATTATCAGGGAATACTATGAAAAATTATATGCCAACAAATTGGACAACCTGGAAGAAATGGACAAATTCCTAAACACCCACACTCTTCCAAAACTCAATCAGGAGGAAATAGAAAGCTTGAACAGACCCATAACCAGCGAAGAAATTGAATCGGTTATCAAAAATCTCCCAACAAATAAGAGTCCAGGACCAGATGGCTTCCCAGGGGAGTTCTACCAGACGTTTAAAGCAGAGATAATACCTATCCTTCTCAAGCTATTCCAAGAAATAGAAAGGGAAGGAAAACTTCCAGACTCATTCTATGAAGCCAGTATTACTTTGATTCCTAAACCAGACAGAGACCCAGTAAAAAAAGAGAACTACAGGCCAATATCCCTGATGAATATGGATGCAAAAATTCTCAATAAGATACTAGCAAATCGAATTCAACAGCATATAAAAAGAATTATTCACCATGATCAAGTGGGATTCATTCCTGGGATGCAGGGCTGGTTCAACATTCGCAAATCAATCAACGTGATACATCACATTAACAAAAAAAAAGAGAAGAACCATATGATCCTGTCAATCGATGCAGAAAAGGCCTTTGACAAAATCCAGCACCCTTTCTTAATAAAAACCCTTGAGAAAGTCGGGATAGAAGGAACATACTTAAAGATCATAAAAGCCATTTATGAAAAGCCCACAGCTAACATCATCCTCAACGGGGAAAAACTGAGAGCTTTTTCCCTGAGATCAGGAACACGACAGGGATGCCCACTCTCACCGTTGTTGTTTAACATAGTGCTGGAAGTTCTAGCATCAGCAATCAGACAACAAAAGGAAATCAAAGGCATCAAAATTGGCAAAGATGAAGTCAAGCTTTCGCTTTTTGCAGATGACATGATATTATACATGGAAAATCTGATAGACTCCACCAAAAGTCTGCTAGAACTGATACATGAATTCAGCAAAGTTGCAGGATACAAAATCAATGTCCAGAAATCAGTTGCATTCTTATACACTAACAATGAAGCAACAGAAAGACAAATAAAGAAACTGATCCCATTTACAATTGCACCAAGAAGCATAAAATACCTAGGAATAAATCTAACCAAAGATGTAAAGGATCTGTATGCTGAAAACTATAGAAAGCTTATGAAGGCAATTGAAGAAGATTTAAAGAAATGGAAAGACATTCCCTGCTCATGGATTGGAAAAATAAATATTGTCAAAATGTCAATACTACCCAAAGCTATCTACACATTCAATGCAATCCCAATCAAAATTGCACCAGCATTCTTCTCGAAACTAGAACAAGCAATCCTAAAATTCATATGGAACCACAAAAGGCCCCGAATAGCCAAAGGAATTTTGAAGAAGAAGACCAAAGCAGGAGGCATCACAATCCCAGACTTCAGCCTCTACTACAAAGCTGTCATCATCAAGACAGCATGGTATTGGCACAAAAACAGACACACAGACCAATGGAATAGAATAGAAACCCCAGAACTAGACCCACAAACATATGGCCAACTCATCTTTGACAAAGCAGGAAAGAACATCCAATGGAAAAAAGACAGCCTCTTTAACAAATGGTGCTGGGAGAACTGGACAGCAACATGCAGAAGGTTGAAACTAGACCACTTTCTCACACCATTTACAAAAATAAACTCAAAATGGATAAAGGACCTAAATGTGAGACAGGAAACCATCAGAACCTTAGAGGAGAAAGCAGGAAAAGACCTCTCTGACCTCAGCCGTAGCAATCTCTTACTCGACACATCCCCAAAGGCAAGGGAATTAAAAGCAAAAGTGAATTACTGGGACCTTATGAAGATAAAAAGCTTCTGCACAGCAAAGGAAACAACCAACAAAACTAAAAGGCAACCAACGGAATGGGAAAAGATATTTGCAAATGACATATCGGACAAAGGGCTAGTATCTAAAATCTATAAAGAGCTCACCAAACTCCACACCTGAAAAACAAATAATCCAGTGAAGAAATGGGCAGAAAACATGAATAGACACTTCTCTAAAGAAGACATCCAGATGGCCAACAGGCACATGAAAAGATGTTCAGCGTCGCTCCTTATCAGGGAAATACAAATCAAAACCACACTCAGGTATCACCTCACGCCAGTCAGAGTGGCCAAAATGAACAAATCAGGAGACTATAGATGCTGGAGAGGATGTGGAGAAACGGGAACCCTCTTGCACTGTTGGTGGGAATGCAAATTGGTGCAGCCGCTCTGGAAAGCAGTGTGGAGGTTCCTCAGAAAATTAAAAATAGACCTACCCTATGACCCAGCAATAGCACTGCTAGGAATCTACCCAAGGGATACAGGAGTACTGATGCATAGGGGCACTTGTACCCCAATGTTCATAGCAGCACTCTCAACAATAGCCAAATTATGGAAAGAGCCTAAATGTCCATCAACTGATGAATGGATAAAGAAATTGTGGTTTATATACACAATGGAATACTACGTGGCAATGAGAAAAAATGAAATATGGCCTTTTGTAGCAACGTGGATGGAACTGGAGAGTGTGATGCTAAGTGAAATAAGCCATACAGAGAAAGACAGATACCATATGGTTTCACTCTTATGTGGATCCTGAGAAACTTAACAGGAACCCATGGGGGAGGGGAAGGAAAAAAAAAAAAAAAAAAAAAAGGACGTTAGAGTGGGAGAGAGCCAAAGCATAAGAGACTGTTAAAAACTGAGAACAAACTGAGGGTTGATGGGGGGTGGGAGGGAGGGGCGGGTGGGTGATGGGTATTGAGGAGGGCACCTTTTGGGATGAGCACTGGGTGTTGTATGGAAACCAATTTGTCAATAAACTTCATATAAAAAAAAAAAAGTGATGTACTCAACATTAAAAAAAAAAATAAAAAAATAAACTCATATCTTCTGATGATCACTTTCTTAGAATGAAAACGAATGATTCATTTTTCAGTCTTCCTTCATTGTGTTTCCATCTCCATTTTTGGCAGAAATTCCTTTGAAGATGCTGACCTCTGAATGATATCTAAGTTTTCTAAGGAATGACACAGATTTCCCCCCCTTTCCCCTATATTTTTATAGTATGTTCATTATTTCAGTTTGAATCTGGATGGGCATCTCTGCTCAACTATCGAATCCTGAAGTGTTACATTCCTAACTACTAAAATCATTTTAGTTCATTTTTTATTGTTACTTTAAAGATGCACTCATCCTAAGTACATGTAGAGTTTCATATTGATACCAAATGTAGGTAAGAGAAAGATTTAATTATGTTTAAATATTATAACATTTTAGTATTCAAGAACAGGCAAAATACAGCATGTGTATGTATAAGCAAGACAGAGGTCTATTAAATTTCATTTAAGTTGTAGCAAATGAATGAATATTTGGATCCCAGTGACTACCTGGTTTTTATTAACCTGGAATTTCATAAAATTGTTCGCATAGTTTTAATATCTTGAAATAAGTAAATGTGTTTCTATACTATTGTGTATGTTAATTTAAAAAGAAAAATAGTTTTTTTCACATCCAGGAAAATGCTCAAAATATTCAAATTTGAAAGTCATGCCTTTAAAATTACAAGGTTTTAATGGTTTTAATGTCATTTTAATGGCAATAATTATCCTTATTGACTTCAATGCAATGTCAAATACAATTATCTTCCAATTATAAACTTGATGACCTCTGTCTGAATTTTCCTATCCAAAGTTCTATAATTATAATCAAACTGCTCTATTATAATTGAGAAACCCTCTATTAGCATTTTAAAGAAGAATTTTGAAAGCTGCTCCACAGGATGTATCATCCCAGTAAAGTAATTGACATCAACAAAGCTGCTGCTAGTGTTATTTTATTCGGGTTTTCATTCTAATGTATATAATTCTGTACTTAAGTGTTTTAAACGCCATCTCACCTTGTTATGATTTATTTATATCAGATGGTGAGAATATACAAATCAGTGCTTTGGTCCCAATTTTTCAGTTCAGATGAGCCTTGTCCAAAAAGTGTTTTTCATTCCTTTTTCCAGAACTCACACTAGGAAGTGATTAAAATTACTTTTGCTCTGTTAAATTTCTTAAATTTTAATATAATGTAGAATTCTCAAATTTGCATACAATTCAACTTGTATAACAAACTTCTATGTAAAAATGCAAAATTTACCTGAGCTAATATATTTTTTCTTAAATTCTCTCTTAATTTATAATCCGAATAAATTCCATGCTGCCATACAAATCCACTTTTTAAAAAGCATGGAAAAAATATTTTCATATTTTCCTTACTGCAGTATATATGAAGAAATGAAGTTTCCCATACAATTCTGGTAGTAATGTAAATTTCCTTTAGTAAGTTGAAAATTATTTGACAGTATCTATTAAAAACGTATGTACTTTTGACCAAGCAATTACTACCTAATTAATCTAACCTACAGAAATAAATGAACATATGAATACATACATACATGCACACCCACATATATGGTTTACTTTGCAGCATTGTTGCAAATCTGATTGTAAATCAACAGAAAATGTATTAATAGTAAATTACAGAATATTATGTGGCTATTAAAATCAATAAGTTGATGGGAATGCAAACTGGTGTAGCCACTCTGGAAAACAGTATGGGGGTTCCTGAAAAAAATAAAAATAGAACTACCCTATGACCCAGCAATTGCACTACGAGGTATTTATCCAAGGGATACAGGTGTGCTGTTTTGAAGGGGCACATGCACCCCAATGTCTGTAACAGTACTATCAACAATAGCCAAAGTATGGAAAGAGCCTAAATGTCCATCGATGGATGAATGGATAAAGAAGATGTGGTATACACACACACACACACACACACACACACCACACAATGGAGTATTACTCGGCAATCAAAAAGAATGAAATCTTACCATTTGCAACCTACGTGGATGGAACTAGAGGGTATTATGCTAAGCGAAATTAGTCAGAGAATGACAAATATCATATGACTTCACTCATATGAGGACTTTAAGACACAGAACAGATAAACACAAGGGAAGGGAAGCAAAAACAATATAAAAACAGGGAGGGGGCAAAACATAAGAGACTCTTAAATATGGAGAACAAACGGAAGGTTACTGGAGGTGTTGTGGGAGGGGGGATGGGCTAAATGAGTAAGGGGCATTAAGGAATCTACTCCTGAAATCATTGTTGCACTATATGCTAACTAACTTGGATGTAAATTTTAAAAAAATTAAATTAAATGGTAAAAAAATTAATAAGTTGAATGTATTAACTGTAAATGTTTTTCTTGACACTATAATAGTTTGATCTCATTTTTGTTAAAATTCAAATACAAAAAGTCCAATAAATGTGTTATATGCATGTTTTACATTTGTATATACATAGAAAAAGTAGAAAATTACACATCAAATTGTTAACACTGGTTACCTTAGGGGTAGGAATTGAAGGGGAGAAGAGAAAGACTACCTTTTTAGTATATACTATGGTTTAATTTGAAAATAAAAATCTCATTTTACTTGAATTTTTTTAAAGCAACATAGAAACATGATCAGTGTTCCACTTTGGGGGATTCACATGTTTAAATGCTCAGAAGCGTGTGTTTTTTTTAAAAAGCAGTGTTAATAAATGAGAGTAAAAGTTGATTGATAAAATTTATTCCAAATGACTTTCTGTTTTAATTTTTTTTCATTTCTTAAATAGTAGGAACTGTTTAAACCTGTTCCTTCACTCTAAGTAATATTTGTCATGTACAAGGCCATTTTATGGGGTTTAATGTGGAGAAAAATATTTTTAATATATAAAATTGTCTACATGGATACACTCTGGGAATTAAAGAAGCATTTAATCCATCTATAAATCCATCTATAAGTCAGTGTGCTTAAAAACATGGTGAACATTAAAACAGTCAGTTAATCCAAAGTGACAGATACTAATGGACTATTTAGTAGATTAACAACTAGTGCTGCGTCTTGCTAGGTCTATGCTATTTATTTTGATCCTGGGCTTGAAAGCCTGCACAAACCACAATGATGTCTCTAAGTACACTTAATTCAAATGGACAGAAACACATGATTATACATCCAAGCGGCTATTGGACTTGTAAGTTTCACTTCCCAGCTGACCTACTACTTCAGGCTGAGGAGATATAAAACGCTAGCCTTGGGACAAGTAGTTGGAGCATCACTAAACTTAGATGAACAAAGAACTTATCCAGCATTTTTTTTTTCCTGATGACAAAGAAAATTTTTCATTTTTATAACACTGTCTCCCCAGTTCTTAATTAATATCATGCACAGGTGGTGTAAGGGATAACCATAGTAAATCACAAAAAGGGTTATGAGCTTCCAAAGAACTATTATTAAATACAGGCACATCGTAAAACAATGCTTAAGGATGACGGTACTGTCGGCTGCCACATTTTCTACTATACTTTTGAAGCTGGTTCTACTTCCACAAAAGGAATTTTAGATTAGGCGATGGAGCTTACTTTATTATAATTAGGAGAAATGTTTGCTCCATCCTAAATTAAGTACGATTTGACTGTTCAGTGATTGGCTTTCCCATGTATTTTTACATTTTTTTCAAATTAACTTCAGATGCAAAATAGCATAAACAATTTCAAGGTAATAACAGAAGTTCCTCAAAATATAAAATATCAAGGTTTTTCTCTTTTACATTTTATTACTATTATTATTTTGAAAATGAAACAAATCTCAGTGAACACTAAAAAGTCTTCTTAATTTTATTCTCACCTTGAAAAACATGGTCGTCAATCACACATATACCTGAAAGCATTCTCACACACTTATGAGAATCTTAGTATCACTTTCATAGAGGATTATTCCAGATATTTTTACACAGGCGTCAATTCTTCTCTTTATTCCTAATCCTGTGATCATGACCTATCTCTAGCCAATGTCTAAAACCTGATTCAATTGCTGGACTGCACTCCTGAAGACAATAATGTTGACTCATTTGTAACATACTAAGACTCACACATAGATCTGACAACCTGCTGATCTTCACTGTTTCCTTGACTTTTGCCTTGACCTTTCCCTTGAAGGAATCTTGGATCATCCCAAACCTGAATTTTGTCTTCTAAAATGGCAATCTTTTTTTCTGTTTGTTTTTGATGTTTAGTGGCAGTTTCAGTGCGGTTATATGTACCTGCTATTAGATGTCAAAGCTGTTTGCTTGAACACAAGTAAAAATGACAGAATGCAGGTTGCTAGAGACATACAACCTAGAAATGCTTTGTAGTTTCTTCATTTTCACTGTGTTTAACTGGGAGCACACCAATATTCAGTAACCAAGTGTACAGAGAGATTGCTCACCTGTACTGACCAAAATATGAAAAGCATACAATAATACATTGTATACAAATACTTTCTTAGGTAAATACTTCTTTGTATGTTCTTAGGTAAATATTTCTGAGCTGACATTATAATTCTCACATTTTGATATCTTTCTCATCTACTATATATTACAGAATTGTAAATGTTTTAGTGTTTTCCTGGTATTATCTAGACTGTTTTAACTAAAATATTGTTTTTGTGTCTTTCACAATTATGGTGATCTGTCCTTAGGTGTGACACTTAAACAAACAAACAAAAAAGAAGTGATGTGTATTGGAGATTGGCATTACTAAAACTTAAAATGAATTATATTATAAGGAAAGATATATTATGTCTTAAAAATGGTTTTATATATTATGTATAAACATTGCTATTGCACATATGTTAGGTCTTAGGATAAAGAAGAAAAAACAATTTATAACCCATCTCTAATTCCTATCTTGATATATATTCTTGATATATATTTTATAAATATATATTTTATAAATATATATTTTATAAATCGATTTACCTTTCCTTCCTTCCTTCCTTCCTTCCTTCCTTCCTTCCTTCCTTCCTCCTTTTCATTGATCTATATATCAATCTAGACATCAGATAAATACATAGAAAGAAAAAGTAATGTAGTTTAAAAATTATAATTATACTATTGATATAGTTAATATTTTTTTAAGTTTAACAATGGACTGTGTATTAGTTGGCTTGGCTTCCATAACAAAAGATAACAGACTAGGTCACTCAATAAGTAGAAATTTATTTTCTCATAGTTCTGGAGGCTAGAAGTTTAAGATGGAGGCGTTGGGAGATTTGATTTCCGCTGGGGCCTCTCTCCTTAGCTTGCAGATAGCCATCGTCTCACTGTGTTCTCATGTGGCTTTTCCTGTGTGCACAAACCTCTGGTGTCCCTCCCTCTTTTCTTATGACAATCGTATTAAATTAAGGCCCACCCATATTATCTCATTTAACCTTAATTACCTCTCTAAAGGCCCTCCAAATACAGTCACATTCCAAAGTATACTGGGGTTAGGACTTTAACATATGTGTTTTAGAGGGACACACATCAGTCCATAACACACTGGAAGCATTTTCCCATGTCATTTAAGATTTTAAAACCGTAAAACATCCTAGGGTGGGGGTCACTTGGTTAAGCGTCCTACTCTTGACTTCCACTCAGGTCATCTTCTCACAGTTCATGAGTTCAAGCCCCGCGTTGGACTCTGTGCTGACAGTGTGGAGCCTTCTTGGGATTCTCTCTTGACCCCTCCCCCACTCATGCTCAACCTCTTTCTCTCTCTCAAAATAAATAAACTTAAAAAAAAACCCTGTAGAATATTCTGATATATTGATAAATAGTTGTTTAACATACTTTCTGTTGTTAAGCATTTATTATTTTTCTTATTTATCACAATTGTAAAGAGTACTATAAATAAGATTTCCTTAAAGATTAGTAGTTGTGTGCATTTCAGATGACTTCAACAGATTCAAAATCATAGAGATAAGTTTATTGGATCAAAAGTTATGAGTGTTCTTGCTAAATTGTCAGAACTTTTTTTCTAAGTTTAATTGCCTACCAGCAATTTGTGTATTGCGTGGGTGTGGATAATCTGACCAAAGTAATTCATTAAAAGATTATTGCTGATTAAGTATGCAAATATTCTATTTAATTTTAAAATGTTTTTGTTTACAAGGGATTGCATAATGTATTAAGTATTTCTTTGAAATTTTCTCAATAATATAATTTATGTAATATACATGTATTTACAGCAATATTTTCCTTTTTCTTACACTTTTTAAAAGAATTCTCTTTATGGGGCTCCTGGGTGGTTCAGTTGGTTAAGTGTCTGACCCTTGATTTCAGTTCAGGTCATGATCTCACAGTTCGTGGGATCAAGCCCTGTGTGGGGCTTCATGCTGTCAGTAGAGCCTGCCTGGGATTCTCTCTCACTCTCTCTCTGCCTCTCTCCTGCTCACACTTTCTGTCTCTAAATAAAGAAATAAACTTAAAAAAAAAAAGTAAAAGAATTGTCTTTAAGAAAGATATTAATATATTATTTGCCATAAAAGTATGCTATTTTACAATGTTATTTCTAGTGTCATTATATTTTCTTTTTTTCTCCAAATGATAGAAAATGTTATTTGTTTTATAATGTGAACCAGCTTTTAATTTTTAATAGGTGATTACATTTCCCATATTATTAATTAAAACTTTATTGACTTCATTAAACACATTTATTTCACAGTGATACAGAGCTTTATTTTATCCATTATTTTATTTATTTGTGTATTTATTTATTAATTTATTTGTTTTTAAATGTTTATTTATTTATTTTGAGAGGGAGAGAGAGAGTGAGTGCAGGAGAGAGGCAGAAAGAGAGAGAGAAAGAATCCAAAGCAGACTCCACACTCCGTGCAGACACCAGCCGGGGCTCGAACTCATGATAGTGAGATCATGACCTGAGCTAAACTCAAGAGTCAGACACTGACTGAGCCACCCCGCACCACTAATATTTTTATTTTTGGATGATGACTTTAATTTTTTTTATTGTTTTTATTTATTTTTGAGACAGAGAGAGAGAGACAGAATGTGAGCAGGGGAGGGGCAAAGAGAGAAGGTGACACAGAATTTGAAGCAGGCTCCAGGCTCTGAGCTGTCAGCACATAGCCCTACATGGGATGCGAACTCACAAACTGCGAGATCATGACCTGAGCCAAAGTCAGACTTTCAACTGACTGAGCCACCCAGGCACCCCTGGGTGATGACTTTAATTCATGTTTAATTGAGAACCTCTCCACGTCTCAACCTCCACATCTTCCTAACCAGTACCTATGTCAAACATTCTACTTCTCTCCTATTATTATGGGTAGATTATTAATGCTTCTACCTTATCCAGTAAATATCCTTTTGTCCGCTAGATCTCACCTTCCTTGAATTCTCTTGCAAATGCCCCTAATAATTCTGCCCTGTCGCCATGTATCTATAATTCTTCCCTGTTACAGGTTCATCTCCCTCAGCAAACAAACATGTACTTATATCAGCCATTTGAAAACAAATAACAAAACAAAACAAATGTGTCTAGACTACACCATTCCCTCTTGCTGCTACCATGTTTCCTTTCTTTTCTTTTCTTTTCTCTTCTTTTCTCTTCTGTTCTTTTCTCTTTCTTTTCTTTTCTTTTTTTCTTTTCCTTTTCTCCTCTTCTCCTTTCCTTTCCTTTCTTTTCTCTTCTCTTCTCTTCTTTCTTTCTCTTCTCTTCTCTCTCTTTTTAACAGTAAAACTCACTGAAAGAGTTGTGTGTTCTACCTAGGCTCACTCATACATCTCCATTATCTGGGATAGTCACAGCGTGGATGTGCTGTCTCATCTGATACCGGATTTTTCCACAATGAAAGTTTCCTGTATTAAGTGAAGAATTGCATACTAACCCTAATTCTCCCTGTTTTCATTATTTTCCATTCATTCTTTCTTCAACCCTTTCCATTCAGATTTTTGCCCCATCACTCCAGAAAAAAAAGTATTTTTATAGATTTTATACTTCCAGTTTTATAAAATCTTCAATATTTTTGAGATATAAACAGCATTTGATATTTGATCTTGCTTCTCTCTTTGAACTTTATGCCTTATTTATATTGTTATGCCAAAGTCTCCTAGTTCTCCCTGCTACCTTATTGTCCATTCCTTCTCCAACTCACTCCTTTTCTCGTTTCTCCAAAACTCCTCAACCTGTAAACATTTGGGTATCCTGGTTCTTAGACCTTGGATTGCTTCTACTTTACATATTTGCTAATGTAAATAATGCCAGATTTATTATAATCCCTTTATGATTGTTACCATATTTATTTCTTTGTTTTCATTATTTTACTTGTAGGGTCTCTAGCAAAATACTGAATACTGATTAGATGTGGCAAAATGGGCATCTTTGTGGGTTTTTTTCCTTCTTTTTTGTTTCTCTGTGATTGTATCCTCTGATATAAATAATTAGCACCTAAGATTTTCTCAGTCTTGGGTTTTAGGGAATCCAAATTAAGCAGACACTTTTATATGTAAGCCCTAGAAATTATTTAGCCACACCAAAGATCTCTGTTTGTTAACCATTCTGAATGCCACTCTGACCTAGATGCCCCTTGTGGTCATCACCTGCCTCTTCTTTCTGGCAATTAATTGCCGCCACTTTCCCTCTGATGTTCTGGGATTCTGCCTTCTTCATGTAAATTAGGGAGTCCATTTCAATAGGAGCATCTCCTATCTTAATCTTACCCTATAGAGGACAATCCCTGTGGTACATTTCAAAAAGACTGATACTCCTCACCAATGCATATACTGTGACAGTACGTATTCTCTGAGCCCTCACAGTGAGACATAATTTAAGACTTGATGATTGGGTAGAGCACTTTAAATCTGCTTCATTTTTTCTATCTTTTTAACACTGTATAATATTTACATTTATTAAAGGCTGTTTTGCATTTTAGCTTAAATGCACACTTGCAACTAAATGCAAGTTTCAATCATCCAGCTGACTAAAAAGTAAGACCTCCCTTTTGTTGAATTAGCTAGCACAGGAAATCTAAGTTCATGACCCAATGTGCTTTATCAGTTAATTCAGTCCAATTGAAAATCATATGTTCTTTCCTCTTTGGTTCATTTCCACACAAACTTCTAATGTTTCTACCACGTTAATCATAAAAATCTTACAGATATTTTGGTATACAGATCTTACCAGAGTTGACATTTAATATTTGTTGATGCATAGGTTGGCTGCTGATGCTATTTTGAAGATTAAAAGAAAAAAAAATAGGTGGTACAGATTAGGCATAAAAAGATGGACACTATCTTGCAAGATAATTACCTCAAATGAGTCTTCCTTACAAGGTCTTCAGTGTTCAAACACCCTTGTTCAGAATAGAGAAGTTTTTGTTTTGTTTTGTTTTTTGTTTTTCTGTTTTTGTTTCTCTGCTTCCAAGAAAGAGTCAGTGGTGTTTAGAATTCACATTACGGAGAGTCAGCTGAATACATCAAAAAGTCCCTTTTCTATTTCTTGAGATTCTCAATATATGCTCACTCTTTCACATAGTGACCTAAATAGATTTGTGAATTTAACATGCTGTAATTCAACAACTTCCAACATTGGATTCTGGTTGAGATTTTCAACTAAGTCCTCCCTCCCCCTAAGATTAGAAGAGATAAGCACCCCTTCCATTTTTTTCCCTTTGCTTCTAGCTAGAATGTGGACAGGACGGCCAAACACCTTAAATTCTGCTGATCAAGAAAAAATTCTCGAGATGGTCTTTTAAAGAGAGAAAATTTGTGGGACTACAGAGGACAGAAGAGATTAAAGTAAGGAATGAGCGGTGCATGCTGAACGCGGCACACTCTGGACACGGAAGCTGCTCAACCAAGCCAAAAACAAAACATGCAGGAAACAGTATACGCTGCCTGAAAACGGCAGGAAATTTTTCCTTCCAGGGTGAAGTGTTTAGATTATCCAAGGATGTTGAGCCCACCCATACCCCTTACTTGGCCCGAGCATTCTACCTGAGTTTGCTAATGTATATGTGTAGCTAGAGTCATGCATGGTATGTCTCATGTGATTTATTAACTTATTTTTCTGCTTTCATTTCCACATACTATTGTTCACTCCCCAATAAATACAAGAGAGCTACCTAGGTCCAGGGCGCACCCAAGCCCTCTCTTGGTGAGGGGAGAGTCCCTCGGGGCCTCTCATTATTCCAAACCCATTTGGATTCTGGGTAATCCTTTCAGTGTCACATGGCATCTGGGTAATCCTTTCAGTGTCACGTGGCACGAGCAGCGCGACAAGTGGTGCCCCTGTGCGACCGAAGACAAACCCTCCAAAGCCTGGGGAAGGGAGAGGACAGCCAATATTCATCCCGGGTGTGGGAAAATAGGCGGTTCTGGACTAGCGGTGCAGCCTCCCACAAAGGTCAATTTAGGAAAATCACCGGGAGGTTTCGTTTCCGCTTTCACTTTATTTCACTTCAGTCCCTGTGTCTCTGCTTTACTTGATCCTCACACTCCCGCCGCTCAAACTGCGTTGAACCCCTGGACCACCAGTCTGGGTGGAACAGTGGCCATTAAAAGGGGAGAAACCACGACAAGCCAAGCTACTAGTTAAAGAGCTTCTAGTTAAAGAGCAGCTAGAAGCCGGTCATACTGAACCTTCTCAAAGCCCCTGGAACACACCTATAGTTTGTATTCCAAAAAAAAAAAAAAAAAAAAAAAAAATCAGGCAAATGGAGGCTATTACATGACCTCAGACAAATTAAGGTTAGTATAATTCCCATGGGGGCATTACAACTGGGGTTTCCAAAACTAGTCCTCAATCCCAAAGGTCACCAAATACTCATCCTAGACCTAAAAGAATGCTTTTGGTGGGGGCAGGGTGCCTGGGTGACTCAGTTAAGCATCTGCCCTTAGCTAAGGTCATGATCTCTCGGTTTGTGGGTTTGAGCCCCCCCCCCCCATCTGGCTCTGTGCTGACAGCTCAGAGCCTCAAACCTGCTTCAGATTCTGTGTCTCCCCCTCCCTCTGTCGCTCTCCCACTTGTGTGCTTTCTGTCTCTCTCTCTCAAAAATAAATAAACATTAAAAATGTGTAAATAAAAGACTGCTTTTTTACTACCCCCCTACATGAAGTAGATACAGGAAAGTTGGCTTTCTCTCTCTGCAGCATCGATTCTGGGACACCTTTACAGAGATATTAATGGAAAGTCCTACCACAGGGCATGATAAACAGCCAGAGTATTTGGCAGGATTTTGTAGATGGTGCCTTACTCCCTACTAGAATTACTTTCCCGGATGCATTTGTCATTACATGGATGCCACTCTTGTCGCACAAGCGGATCCTATTCGTCCTATTGTTTTGTCAAAGATATATGGACACTTACTTTAACGTGCAAATCAAGTAGGACTAAAAATAGCCTCAGAGAAGGTACAAAAAAACAGAACCATGGAAATATCTGGGTTTCCTTATTATGCAGAGAAACATTCTCCCTCAGAGGGTATCACTTTCAATTCCTGATAATACAACTCTTAATGATCTCCAAAAACTCCTAGGCAATGTCAATTGGCTCCACCCTTCTATGGGAATCCCTACTTATCAATCACAACATCTTTTTAGCACATTAGGGGGAGACGCCAACCTCTCCTCCCTTCGCATGTTCTAACAAGCTGGAGCTAAAGCAAATTGAAAAATGGCTCACCTCCGCACAAGTGCATGACTTCCAGGAGCCTTCACATTTCATTATTTTAAATATTCCTCATAGCCCCACAGGATTATTATGTCAGCTCCTCCCTCACACTGGGGTCATTGAATGGATTTTTCAGGTGCATTCCCCTCCCCACTCCCCACAAGGAAAAAAAGAGTATCCAATTTGAGCAACAGTGGCCCTTTTAGAACAAGACCGAGACCGCCACGGTTGTCGGATGCTATCAGGAAAGGACCCGGATATAATTAACCCCAGCCTAAAACTGATGTCCAGGCTGCTTATAAATAATCAGAGACCCTCCAAATTGCTTTGACTGATTTTCTTGGAGATAGCAGCTTTTCCATACCCTATGGCAAAATACTACAGGGCTTTCAACCCCTCCCTCTTGCCTCCACTTCTATCCTTTCTGCAACCCTTATACCTGACATTATAAACCTGTTTTTGGATGGCTCAGGAAAGTCAGGCAAAGGCTCAATCACCTGGTAAGAAAAAGGTATCTGAAAGAACTTCCTTACCCTTAAACATCGCTCTACTCAAGAGCTGAACTAGTTGCTGCAATTGTAGCTTTCATCATTCTTCCCACCAGCCCCTAAACCTAACAGCTGATTCCTCTTAAGATTGTAGAAACTATATACAGGTTAGAAACTGCCCTCATCCATGATGGAAACCATAAACAGCTCTTGGAAATGTTCAGACATTTACAAAAACTAACGCAATTAGCAACTGATCAAATCTATGTTCTATATTGGATCTCATTCTGGTCTCCCTGGCCTCCTTACTGAGGGAAATGATCATGCTGATAGATTGGTGGTGCCCCTTGATACTCTTTCTAGGGCTATTGCATCACAATTCTTTCATCAAGGGGCTAGAGCCCTGGCTCATTCCTTTGATGTTTCTTATCCACAGGCTCAAGAACTAGTCAGGGCCTGTCCCGATTGCCAAAGACATTCTAAACATATCCCCCTGGGGGGCAATAAACCCTGGAAGATTACACAACAATGAAATTTGGCAAATGGATGTCACCCACTATGAACCCTCTGGAAAACTAAAATTCCTCCATGTAACTATTGAGACTTATTCTGGACTTATTCATGCTGCTGCCCAAACCGGGGAAGCTGTTAAACATGTTAAGAAACACCTTCTCTCAGCCTTTGCTGACACGGGACTCCTCCAACAAATTAAAACTGACGGTGGGCCCACGTAAACCTCCAAGACGCTTAAGAGTTTTGTCAACGATTGGAACATTAAACATATAACCATAATTTCCTACAACCCACAGCCCAAGCCATAGTAGAAAAAGCAAATAGTTTACTTAAAACATAACTTTTAAAACAAAAAAGGGGGAATCAAGAGAAAAGATCATTCCCACAAGAGCCAGTACACAAAACTTTATTTACCCTTAATTTTTTAGAACTGTAGCTCTTCAGGTTCAATAGCCATCAAACAATATTTCATTTCCACGCAGGACAGGCTTAAACCTTTGGTGCTATATTGGCACCAGCTTCAGGGCCCTCAGTGGGCAGGGTCCAGTGGAATTACTAACATGGGGAAGGGGATATGCCTCTGTTTTATCCCCAACAGGACCGCTTCGGATTCCAGCAAAAGCCATCTTCCCATATCATGATTTGGCACCTCAGATGAACAAATCCTATTTCAGAAATCCAACAGTTGATAGTCCAGCCACCTCCCCACCCCAGATGCTTTGCAGGAAGAGAAGGATGGAGCCCTTGACCATGACAGTACACCTGGGGTGACCTAAAGAAAATCACCACACCGGTTGAGAACACCCTTGAGGCTACTGGGACCCTTATTACCCTCGAAAATCTTTCTCTGGCTATGCTTACTCACGTAACCATTACTTAACAAAAGCTCTAAGGTAACATGGGTATTCCATTGATATGGGTTCCTCTGCATACCCGTTTGGGACAGGTAACACCACTTATTGGGCTTGATTCTTAACTCCCCTATTTTTGATCTTATCACCTGGGGAGATTCCACCCCCCCCACCCCCCCCCGCAATGATACCAGATACACTGGAGGCAATTGGCTTCCACCTTCCGGCCCTCTTCATCCCTTCGTGATTGTGGACAGTTGTAATAAATATGGATACCATAGTGGATGGCATAAACTTTTTCACAGCTGGTTCTTTCCCACTGAAGATCTGCCTCTATGTGCTATGAGCAATCTTTCCTTTAGCAACTTCTGTATCCCCTACCAGCCATAATAGTATATGAACCATATATTTACAGGCCCCACCTGCACTGATGGCTGTCAAACACCAACTTTTTATTAAAACACCTGGGGTAGGAGGAAACTCCAAATCAGGAGGAGATTATCCTAAACCCGATATTCCCATATGTTCTCACCTCTGGCTTCAGGTGGGGGATGGTTTGACCTTAGTTGGATCCATTGCAGATCTCCTAATGACAGAAAATCCCTTATTTGGAAACCTTAGGTTAGAAAACTGGGGACCCAGAGATCTATTAGTTCAAAAATCCAGTACAACTTGGGGTTTTACCCTTCCATATAATTATGCTGGTTAGTCATCTCACTGGAACCCAGTACTTTTCGGACCTCTTTTGAAAATTCACAAAACAGGATATACATCCCCATTAAAGAAATATATTTGGTACATGACCATCATGTTTTTCCCTTGTACTGTCTGGAAGGGAGAATATTATAAACCCAATAATGGAAAACTGACATGGATTGCCAATGAAACATCATAACACGTCATGGTCTACACCTCCCATCCATATATTCTTGTTATAACCTCTAAAAGTCCTAAGATATATCAAATCAATTACACCTCCCTCCACAACCAATTGATCAAAAACTTTAACACAACCTTTGTTGCTAACGTTACATGGTTAAATTCCACGTGTCTCATTTCAACATTTCTTACCTCGATATTACTCATGTTTTCATCCTAAAACAAACAGCAGAAGTATGGCTTCCTGTTAATTTTGCCCGCAAATGGGTAGGGGAGTCAACTTTAGAACAAATAACCTCAGCCCTCGAACATGGTCGTACTAAAAGATTTCTGGGCATTCTTATAGCTTCCATTATTGCTGCTGCCACCACAGGAAATATGTAAAGCCATATTATCTTGTTCTTTTAGTGAGAAAGGGAGAACAATTATGTTTTGTTTAGGCCACTTTTATTTGAGTTTCTATCTCATCAGACTGAATTTATATCTTGATACTGTATCCACAATTTCCATAGATACGCACTTTTTTCCTAAAGAATAAAATCTTCTCCATTTTTTATTAGATTATTTTATTACACATAAAATTAAGCACAGCACAGAGTGCATGCAAATTGATTATTTGGAAATAGATTTCTCTTCTAAAAGAAAACATTTTAAAGTGGCTCACCTGGGTCAACGCCCATCACCATGGGGAGACTTGACACCCTCTGAAGGACCAAGTCCACACTCCAGCTCACTGCAGCTGCTCAGTGCCCAGCAGAGCTCAGAACTGCTTCACCTATGAACGCTCAAACTCCAGCTTGGGTGTCATCAAATACCCATGCTGGTCACTCCTGTCCTTTAGCCAGAGAGCCTCAGTCTGTGTCACCCCACCCTGGCCCTTGCCCAGGTCTTACGCCTGCAGCTCTATATAGTCCAGAGGAGCACTGCACCTCACCCTGTCAGCTGATTGAAATGCCTTGCCTGGGTTCCTGAGCATGTGAATCGGTTTGCAATAAACCCCCATTTCTTGGCGGGGGGAAGTGGCTCAACTATAAACTAGCCTCCCTTTTTACAAATTTCTGCTAATGTGGCTTGAATGAATAGTTCTCTTAACAGTTTCTGAAGTTTGTTGGCTGTAAAACAAAACAAAGCAAAACAAAACCAGCACGAAAAGGAAAACAAAACAGAATGAGAAAGCCTACACATTTTACAGATTTCATTTGACCTAAAGCACCCGTTTTCTATGCACAAGATAGCTTGAAGTACCATAAAACACAAGAAATTTATATTACAGTTTTCTGTTAGTTTTATAAATATATATATTTCTAGGTTTTATTTGTTTATTTTGAGAGAGCAAGTAGGGGGGCAGGCAGAGTGAGAGGGAGAGAAAGCAAATCCCAAGTAGGTTCCGCACTATCAGCATGAAGCCCAATGTGGGGCTCAAACCCATGAACCGTGTGATCATGACCTGAGCCAAAATAGTCAGACGTTGAACCCACTGAGCCACCCAGGTGCCCCTATAAATAGATTAAAAAAATTTGGGGGGGGGGTAAAAGATATAAGATAATAAGGAACTTAAGTGCACAATCTATTGCAAAGGCAAAGTTCACATTTTCTATTTTAAATGAATTTGAGAATTGTCCTTATTTACTGAAAAGGGCACCAGTGAACCTGGCAATGGAGAACAGAGGGAAACATGCTGATAACTTGTCATGTTGGCAGAACAACAAACCCAGCGGCTTTCAGCTGATCTGCCTGATTTTTTCTATTGAAAGTGGGGTTATTAAAAGTCTAAGGAACATTCAAGATATCAGACTAAGAAAAACTGCTTGACACTCACTATGCATCACAAAAATAAAATAACAGACAATATATATGTATACTATAATGTTAGTTTTATGAATCCATGGTGCAAGAAAATATTAGCCAGATAATTTTTTTTACATAATAAATTCTGAAGATACAAAAATAAAGGATTACACAGCCTTATAAAAAGAGACAGTAAGTGACTGTCACATCAACATTATTACTTGTTTTTTTGCCAGAGTTAACTTTGAGATAATGAAATGGAGTTGAAGATACTGTTAAACACTAATGAGCACAGGGGTTTAGATTCTTTTAGTAAATATAGAAATATTTGCACGAGAGAATTTGGGAAATTAGGAAGGCAAAGTTCAAGAATATGTTGAATAAGAATGGTATTGGAGTGGTTGAATAAGATATGTTCAGAGAATATTAAAATATAGAAGTAGGAATATAATTTCAGTTGTTCATCAAATATCTAATGAGACAAAATTTTGTGAGACATTGTGAGAGACAATGGGAGAGTAGTAGGTAACATGGGTAACAACTCTGTTATCACGTAGTTTATAATCTCATGAAGGAAAGAAATAGTGAAAATAATGCATCATATATATATAAATACACACGCGTGCACACACACACGTGTGTATACACACACACACACACAGAGCAGAAGTATGACATTCTGTATATATAAATGCATACACACATATACACATACGCATTTGAGATAAGTACTTTGGAAGAAATACAAATGTGAAATGAAAAATTCAGATGGGAATTTTAATATTCATTGGGGCTATTTTTTTCCTTTTTTTTTTTTTTTTTTAGTGAATTGAAGTGTATTGTACAGCTTTTGTCTTTTGAAAATTTACCTAGTCACTCGAAATTAATCTTTGTAAACATTACTTACATTTCTCTATAGTTATGGAAGATGGCTGATAATAATCACTTTGAAAGCTTTTTAGCTAAATTCATGTCTGTTCATAGTCTCAGAGTAAAATATGTGGTAGCTAATTGAGCAAAATATTCAGAAGTATCTTGTGGAAAATCGTGATTTTTCCTGATGTTACCCTAGAATTTCCGGTACCATAAGTTTAGGTCCATAATAACATGTCTTTGTCTCTGGTCTCAAAGAAATTTGCTTTCCATCATATCTAGAGAGGAGCAGAGGTTCTGATGTTCTCAGAGAGACCGCTGCAAACTATTTCCTTCCATCAACTTTTAGAACATAATTATGAGGATATTAGAATAATATTCTCACTTTTCATTGTTCCAGGCAGTCTAAATTTTGTGTTGAATCAAATAAGACTCCTGAGATGACTCTGTTTAAACAAACTAATTTTTTAGTCCCTTATATGTCCTAATTTTATGTAAGCAATAATTAACAAAAGCAATATATAAAAATACACAATGAATAAAAGTATACTGTATTGCAATACCCAGAGACAACCATCAATAAAATACTATCATTAATTTATGTAAACTTTGATATGGAAACTTTTAAATAAATATTTATCAAATTTCACCTAATATTTTACAACATGCTTTTTTAATGTCAAATATCATAGACATTTTTTATGCTATCATATTTCTCCATAATTATTTAAAACTTGATGTTTAGGAATTGATCATTTGAATGCTTTTGGTTGCAAATAATAGAAACTCAACTAATGTGACTGTAGGGGAGGAAAACTTTTCCTTTTTCTCATTTAGGCTCTTTGGATGGTCTAATAATTAAATTGACATAAGACAGATTAACAGAAGAAAATAAATTTAATTTTGTACATACAGAAGCCCCATAAAAATAGGAGATCCAAAGGCAGGTAGGCAATTGAGGTTTATATTCCATCCTGAGCTAAGGAATGAGAAAGGGTCCTGGGGCTTCAAAGGGAAAGAGGGCAATTCACAGGAAGATCAGAGGAGTTTGTTAATCAGATCTTTTCCCCGCCATCCAGATAAATTTTTCAGATAAAAAAGTTATCTCTGGTAATAGCTCTCTTTCTGAGATAGTCCCCTATCTAAATCTCTTAGGCAGTTAAGGGAGAGGTAAAAGTTTTTCCTGAGTCTGTTGGCCCTTGATTGCTTTCAGTTCAAAATAATCCACAAGCCAAAGTGACACAGTTTGGGGTGGCATATTCTTCTCCCCTTCTTAATAAAACGGAGAAGGCTTTGAGTTGTAGAATCCAACACAGAGTTAGAGAATCAAGTTTTACTATAGGCTCTTAAAAATTGGGAACCAACAAATCAAATATATTTGGAGCTCCCTCTTCTTATCTCAGTTTCTTTTTGCATGGCAATTTTCTTTTTCTTTTTTTCTTTTTTAATAATATAATCAGCTGTCTCCACATGGCTGTATTATGACTGCCAAAAGTTTTAAATTTTACGTCTTAAGAATTTAAAAATCTGTGAAAAAGATTACGTGTCTGAGTCCTAAGACCCAAATTTTTAAGCAGGCACTTACTGTGCCAACTTGGATGAGTCTTCAATCCTGAACTAACCAAATGTGGCTATTGTGGTAGGGGCATTTATAGACTTTGAAGAAGAAAATACTTTTTTCTCATTTTCCTTTTAATTCATCTTTCAGTGACAATACTGAAATTGAATATTTGTTTTCATATGTCAATTGTCAACTTATGCATCTCCTTTGTTATTTACTATTCATAGCTTTAATTTTTTTTTTTTTTACATTTAGTGTTATATATACCACTTTCATATAAATTTTTAGAGCACATATTTTCTTCAGGATTTCACATGTCTTTTGTTTTACATGTTCAGTGGTATTATCATGTATAATGCTTAAGTTCTTTACTTGATCATAAAATAAAAATTTCTAATAATCAACATTCTCTTGGTTATTCCTTTTCATAAGGTACAAGGCAGTACAGTATCATCTGTCAATGATTCTAACACATGTATTTTTTCTTCAGCATTTGAAGACATAGTCTCTTTCAATTAGTGACTCAAAATGATCAATGATCAATGACTTTAAGTCCATGTCATTTATATAAATATTTTTTGCATCGATAACTCCTAAAATCATCTTCAGTTTTAAGAGATGCTTATACTATGAATGGTAAGGGAGATTGAGTCTTACTAGGTATCTTAGACTGTTCACGCTGCTGTAACAAAATGCAATGGACTGGGCAGCTTATAAACAACAGAAATTTATTTCTCACAGTTCTGGTGGCTGGAAGTCCAAGACCAGGGTACTAACATCATGAGATTCTAGTGAAGGCCTTCTTCTAGATTGCAGACTGTGGACTTCTTACTCTGTCCTCACATGGTGGTGGAAGGGGCTAGGGAGCTTCCATAGGGTCTCTTTTATCATAGCACTAATTGCATTCCTAAGAACTCCATCCTCGTGACTTCACCAACTCTCAAAGATCTCTTCTTTTAATATTATCTCATTAGGATTTCAACATATGAATTTGGGGGAGACACAAATATTAAACCATAGCTTTAGGGAGCAATAAACTCATATCTCAGATCTCACCCTCCAGGGAAAATACTTATCAAATAAGATGAGGAGAATACGTTCAATGTTTTAATCTCTCCCTCTCTTATTTTCTTGTCTTAATCAATAGAATTCATGTGACTTATCTTCTTTCTAATTTTCTTCCTTATATAAGGAATTCTGTTATTTTTTTAAACAAAATATATTCCTCTTTCAATTTTTCCTTTGTCTGTATGCATAAATTGGCCTACCCTATTCTTAAAATTAAATATATATCTATATTGTTTCTCTTTCTTTTATGAGGCTTTTTTTACAGCGCAAACTATAAACCACTTGGATATGGCTGAATATAACATGTGATATAGCTTTTTTTAAAGTTTATTTTTGAGAGAGCGAAAGTAAAAATGAGGGGGGGGGGTGGGTGCAGAGAGAGAGGGAAAGAGAGAATCCCAAGCAGGAACTGTGAGATCATGACCTGAACTGAAATCAGCAGTTGGACACTTAACCGACTGAGCCACCCACGCACCCCAACATGCGATATAGTTTTATTCTTCTATCCCAAATAAAATTTAGTAAAAAGAGAGAATAAGATAATTTATGTAAAAACAGAACATACTTACAAAATGTAGTAAAAAAAAAAAAAGTGACACCTTTCATAAAAAGCAAAATAATCAAATCCCAACATATACTATTGGGAAACATGAAGAAAGCTTTTATATAAATAAAAAGGTAAGACTTATTTAAATAGTTAAAATTCTGAGGTCCACATAGAGATATGCAAATTTTTGGAAAGAGAGGATTTGAGGTAGTACATATAGTTAAATCCTCTGGTATTGTATTTAAAAAAAAAAAATCCAATTATATTCCAATTTTAAAATTCTTGAGATGACTAGTAGATAATTTAAGTTTAAGTAAATTTTGTACTTTTAGACTTAACTCTTCATAAAGAGTACAAAGAAAATCAGGACAAAACATAAAAGCATTCTCTTAAAAGCATCAAAGAACTACTAATGAGGTATTGCAAGCTAAGATCCTAAAGAGGAAAGGAAACCAAGGATCTAATTCTGGTAACTGGGGTCAGTATTGCCCTAGGGGCATGCTGAGTATTGTTTGAATTAGAAGATTGTAAATCTTTCTCCAAATCATCTCCAAAGATCCCAGCACTCATGTTGTAAAGCAACTGTACCCCTGAGAAAATGGCACAAGAACTTTCAGAATGTATAGGATATTGCCTTGAACTGGACACAGAATGCTTCAGATAGAGATCAGAGATCAGATAAGTGGAGTTTTCACAAAAATCATTTAAACCTGTATCCTTTGGGTCCTATGTTGTAGGTATGTTTCTAGATCTTTACTAAGCAGTTGAAATAGATGTCAGTGGCAAACCATTACTGACAAACGGAGTAATAGCTACTGTGTGTGAAGAACGGCCCCGGCTTAAGCCCTCCTTGCCAGAAGAGTGACCCAAAGCAGTATTGTGAATTGTAGAGTTTCATGCCACATGGGTGAATTACAGAGATCGGTTCCACAATCAAAGACTAAATGGCAACATTAGTGATTCCTTCCAATACCCTTTTAATTCACTGTCTCCTCTTGAGAAAAACACAGAGTGTTCTGGTAAAAATGGCATTGGATTACAAACCTAATCAGACAGTGAGTCTAAATGGAATTGTGTTCAAAATATGATTAATGAAGAAAATTAAAATAGTTCCTGATTTTAACTGGTAAAAACCTGCAATCTGACAATACACTCCCACCCCCTGCAAACAATGAACAGATAAAGGTAGTAAAATTTGTTTTCACCCAGCATGCATGGCAGTAAAATTTCACTCTCCCATCTGTCTACATCAACTCCTCGACTGTCCCAATTGAGTTTACAGGGAAGGTGATCATCTCTCAAGACCAAGGCCTCATACTGGTCTATTAGATTGATGATATCCTGCTGATAGAGTATGGTGAGCTTGAAAAGCAGGTATCATAGATACCGTAGGAACATGCAAAATATCAGAGGTTGCAGAGAAAGCCAATTAAACTTCAAGGGCCTGTACTTCAGTGAAGTTTTTAAAACCTGAAATGTGTTAGAATATCCCCTTAGTGAAAGGTGAGTGAATGCATCTTTTATCCACTACCACTAAGAGAACAGCACAAACATGGTAGGCCTGACTAGATTTGGGAAGGAGCATCTGCATTTGTGTGTGCTATTCTGAATAATTATTAACAAACTGTGTCAAAGACAGATTTGAGTACTGAGTTATATTTTTAGTTGAGTCCTTGCAAGGAAGACCAGTTATTATGACACTGCTTCTCTGAATAAAAATATTCAGGCAAAATTTAAAGGCAAAATCTCAAGTTCAGTTTGTTCCTTAGAAATTATAGATTCTGATCATATGAAATGTAAGTTAGACATGATAAAACTAAACACAAGACATCTCTTACTTCAGAATGCAAAAGTTTTATCATTTTCTGTTTTTCATGATTCTCAGTATGCAAGGCTTGAGGAATTTAAGATCTCTTTTGGACATTAGTATGGTAGGATATGTTGTGTGATATGTTTTGGGATATAATATGTTAGTCGTGATGAAAGATAGGAGAGATGAGGACGAGTTGACAATTTTTTTCACTTTTTTCCTCATTGTTTCTTTGTTTTATTTCTCTCCCTTAAGGCACAGATGTAATGAAATATAGTTATTCAGCAATTCTGTGATTTTTTCATTACTTTCATATTTTTCTCTTTTTGACTGATTTTATTTACATAAGTGCACAGAAGTGTTGATTAATATATTAATTAATTTTAATAGTTAATTATTAACACCTCTTTCCTGTGTAGTTTAAAAAAACAAGAAATATTGGGACTAAAAATACAGGTAGACATTTCCTGGAGACCGTAAAGACTTTCCATTTATAAATTAATTCTATAGCTCTCTAAATACTTTTATTGCCCCAGTAATTTATCTCCTCTGAGTCCAGGAAACAAGCTCCATCTATTCACTGCTATCAGATTTTGCCTAGTATATCTAAAATTGACAAATATCTTTTTTTCTCAGAATTTAAAAAAAATTATGATAATTTGATTTTAACTTTTTGAATATTTATAGTTACTTAGGAGCCTGTGAGTACTAACACTAATATTTAGATCTCCCATGGGCCCATTTCCTTTGTCAATTTTTCCTTTTGCCTTTCACTTAATTACTGTCCTTTTGATGTCATGATATTTTTGGGTGCTAGTTACCATAAAGGGAAAATTGTAGAGATAATTTTATCTTCTGGGTGATGTTATCTTTACTAAGAGAGAAATTGCCCTTATTCCTGGCAGCCAAGGGAGATTACCTTAATCAAATCAGCATTAATCTGATTTGAATATGGACTTAAACCTGGGAAATATGGTAGAAAAATAAAAACGAAGAAAGAAAGAAAGAAAGAAAGAAAGAAAGAAAGAAAGAAAGAAAGAAAGAAAGAAAAGAAAGAAAAGAAAAGCCACAAACTCTTTGCAGCTCTTCTCATCAAGATATGGAGACTATTTTGTTAATTTTTGGATCTGGGCAAATGAGATACAAAGAGATCTGGGAATGTACTTGCACATTGGCCATGACTTTGCTGAAGGGAACTTAATCTTGGTGTGAGTAGCCTGGTAGAGAGGACTTGTGTAAAATAACCCAGATAGCCTGGCTGATAGCCCACCAACCACTGGACATATGAATGAGGACAGCTTAGATCATGGAGCCCCAGCCAAAACATCCACTGACTGAATTTAGCCAAAGCAATATCAGAGCAAGTTGCCAACCTTCCCAATGATTGTTGTTTGAAGCGACTAATGCTTGGGGTAATTTGTTACATGTCTTAGACTGATACCAATCAATTTCTGGCTTACTTTTACTCTTATGGTTATTCCCTCATGATCACAACAGAAAGTATGGAAATGTTTACCAGTGATTCTCTGTCTTGGCAAGCACCTAAATCCAATTTTTGTCCCCCTAGATGCACGAAAGTATCAAAAACTTTGTTCAGGCTGCTCTGGTTCTCAGCATGTCAGCTGCTACTTCTTTCTGTTAAGCTTCTCAGCACATTAATCATGGCTTCTGATTAGACCATTACCTCAAGGGAAAAACTAGCATCAAATATTGGACTCTCTGGGATTTTCTTCTTTCCAGAATTTTACTCAGTAAGTTCTATACATTTTGGCAACAGTCCAGTACCATATAACCATATATATATATATATATATATATATACA
The DNA here is from genome assembly GCF_007474595.2 of Lynx canadensis. Taxonomy (NCBI): domain Eukaryota; kingdom Metazoa; phylum Chordata; class Mammalia; order Carnivora; family Felidae; genus Lynx; species Lynx canadensis. The sequence goes on along the minus strand of NC_044306.2, from coordinate 154,913,802 downwards.
CACATATATATATATATATATTTAATGTTTATCCTCAGAGAATTTTGGTTTGAAACAAGCCAAGTCTGACACTGAAAGAACAGTAATTATGTACAATTAAATTGTACAAGTTTCTTTTCTCTGTGGATTATAAACTCCTCGAGTAGAGCCATATGGTTTGTTTATCTCTGAGTCCCAACATATAACATCACATCTGAAACAGAATTTCCTAATATTTTTTCTGTTGGAATTAAAATAAGTTTGGTATCAAAAATGAAAAAGGAAAATAGAAAGTGCTGATTGGGAATGGAAGTTAAGGGTTATATTTGTGCAGCAAGAAGCTTTTGTTACAGATAATTTTTGATGTTTATCATTGGTAAGAAAGCATTTATGGTTTCTTTTTCGCATAAAGTCTGAGCGCTTTTCAAAGGCTGCTGCTTCTGCACTGAGCCATGGGTTTGTGGGTGAACTAAGACTGAGTTATGCCCACTGGACTGATCTGCTGATTGGAAGCTCAGGATGGAAGCAGCTAAGAAATTACGCCACAGATTAAGATGGAATTTGGACCTTCTGGCATGTCAAATAATTGACATCTATCGTTCACATGGCAAATAGAAGATAAGGAAAATTTGAGAACTTTTAAAAAATGTACATGGCACATTTTACATTAAACTTGCAGCACATTATGTCAGAAAAAAAAAAGAGAGCATTCATTTTTATAAACAGTCTTTGAACATTTTTGTCAGGTTTTTTGCAGACACAATGCATTAAAAGATAGTTTAAAAATGGTCCATTCTTTGGTGGAGCTCAATTTGTACATAGAACAAAAGAACCATGTAAACTTCACAAACTTCTATCATTTAAAAAAATTTCCTTTAAATGTTTTTATTCATTTTTGACAGAGAGAGAGAGAGAGAGACAGACAGAGCATGAGTGGGGGAGGGGCAGAGAGAGAGGGAGACAGAATCTGAAGAGACTCCAGGCTCTGAGCTGTCAGCACAGAGCCCGACCCGGGGCTCAAACTCACAGACCGCGAGATCATGACCTGAGCCGAAGTCGGACGCTCAACCGACTGAGCCACCCAGGTGCCCCAAACTTCTATCATTTTTAACTCTGAACTACATCTCAGATAGACTCTGTTAAGCCATGTCCACTATTTCCATTGTTTAACTGCCATTGCATCAGCCTAGTTCAGAGCAACAACTTCTCACGTGGTCTCCTTTTCAACAAACATCATTCTCTCCATTCCATTCAAATGGTGAAGTCAGAGTGGTTTCTTTAAAACTGTAGATTAGATCACAAGGGTTTTATCTCTGTTGAAAACTTCTCATTGTCTTTTTATTTTTGTTAGAATCCAAATTCCTTAGGCAAAATACCTAAATGAACTTGCTTCTGCTTTCATTTCTAACTTCTCTTCTCATGAATCTCCCCATTTAGCTTAAATGTTTACTACTTTCTAGTCTTTTCTCTCTTTTATTAGTTTTACATTATATCAAACTCTCTCCTGCCTCCAGGCTTTTGTGCTTTCTGTTCCCTTGGAACAGCATGTCCTTACCTGTGTTTTCTCATGTGAGCTACTTATCACTCTACAGGACTCTGACAAAACTACATTTTAGAGAATGTTTCTTTGACTATACTATCAACAAAAGACCCCCTTCACCTCCCATCCTCCTTCTCCCGGCATATAGCCACAACATGTTTATCAAGTCAACTCGTGAGTCTAGACATCTGATCAAGAATCTTTCACAACACCCAGGACATTTTTAAATGTTGTTGATACCAGCTTATTTGGGGAAGCCACTTAGTACATGTTAAGAATATATTTGGGTGACTCAACTACATTAGTTGATTTTTCATTTCCACTAAATACAAAGCCAGTGATACACAGGGATTTCCTGTTTTGTACTCCATTTAATTCTCAGTGCCAACCATATTGTAGTCAATAATATGTGCCAAATAAATTTTTATTGAATCAATAAATGAAAATATGAACGTATAACAGACAGTCTGCAAAGTACTGGGGATCCAATGATCGGCCCCAATGGTTCTAACCATTAAGTAGCTTTCAGTGTTGTGAAGAAATACGTGGACACAAATAACAATATAATAAAAATCTATTGATGTAAATGCCATGCAAGAGGAAAGAAAAGCTTACTTAAACTTTACCTTAGTAGAGAAAACATTCACTTCTTATTACAAGTAATATTCCACCATCTACTTTTCATCAAAGCACATTTTCCTAAGCTTTAGATCAAAAGCTTAAATAAGAGACATAAACCCTTAGTATAATGTCTAGCTGTCAGCAATATATTTACTTTCTCTTTCAAAGAAGTCAAATTAATGTAGAAGTAAGAACACTAGTCACTAGGAGTAATGTGCAATGATTTCGGGAAGCTTTGACATCAACTTGTTTGTATTTTATGAAAATATTTTTATGATATTAATGCATAAAAATTATGTATTAAAAATATGCCTCAGTATATAAAATTAGAGACTTTGGATTAAACCTGCATAGATTTAAATCACAGAGCCCTCACTTTCTAATACAGTGCAACATAACCATGAGCAAATTGTTCAAACACTATGTCATAGTTTTGTTTGTTTTTTATGAGAATAAGAATAATACCAACTCATAAAATATTTTACTAGTTTAATAAGGGAATTTATATGAAATTATTACAATATACAATAGTAGTATAAATTGTATGTCAAATATTTAGTTTTATTGACTTTATTTATAATTTTAAAAGAAGAAAAAATCTAAACCTAAGCTAGAGGTTAATTGGGTGATATGTTTGAAAAAGCTGAAAAGATATGTATACCTTTACTCCAGATTTTTATAGTTTAAAGAAGATACTCTGAAGATATACTTGCATTTCTTAACAAAGGATTAGCTGCAACAAGATTAATTAAAGTAGTAATAATATAGAAATAATATCAACATTGAATAATTCGGCAAATGTTAAAGATGAAGAACTTATATATATAGTCATTAAATTATGTGGCAGATGGACACTTATTTTAAGGATGGAAGCAATGTCTTGCAAGGTTGAAACATGTTTTCAAGCAGTATATTTATTTATTCCTATATGCATTGAATTTGGTCTGACAGGATATACATCAGGAAATTATTGAAACATATGGTTAGTAAAATAATGGGTATCTCTTCTTATTTTACTTATTTCAGTTGTCTAATATTTTCACAATGTATATGGATTTTGCACAGTGATTTTTACTTTATTTTAAGAAAAAACAAGCCTTAGTTAAATGAAGGTAGTTGAATAAAAATTCTATAACTGGGAGGAAAAAATATATAAAATCACTCATATGGGTTCCTTGTAACATATTTATTTTGAAAGTAAATTCGCAGGAACACATTAATAAGAGATCATCTCTGCTCCAATGTTCTCATTACTTGGCTGGTGGCATATTGTTTCAGCAGAATTTTTGTATATTTTCCACGTGTCCTTACAGAAAAGATCTACTTTAAACTAATTTTGCTTACTTATACCTATCAGGGTTTCATCGAATTCTAAAAGATTACATAGAGAGATTTTTGGAAGAAACAAGTAACTATAAAATAACAAGCTTTTTGTTCTGTTTCTTTCCTTTATAACCAACTTCATGCAGAATCTAATGTCAGAGGTAGGGTGGTCTGGCAGAGTAATATAGGGGATTGATGACAAAGCTGGTGCTGAACATTAAATCAGCACAGCAAGTAAACACAAGTACGTGGAATCAGAAATGGATTTAGTGTGGGTAAATAAAGTTTAAGACCTTTAATTCCACAACGCCAGCACTCTGACATCATGAAATACTGAATAACAAATAAAGAAGTATAATATTTAAAGAACCAAAAAGAATTTTAAATATGTTCATGGCTGCACGTAATTTAAATTTGATACGTTATAATTCAAAGTCAACTGGATGGAGCTGTTCAAAGGCAATATTTTGAGGTACCCATTTGAACTGTATATTTTTCTCCTGCAAAATATAATTTACATTTCCAATGATTGTATGTTTGGTCAATATGACCCCTGCCATGTTTTGATTTATATCCCAATTTCATTCTTATTTTCGTAGCTGTAACAGAAGGCTCTTCCTATGCCTCTGCAATTTAAGGCTGATAATGAAACATAAAGGAGATGGACATAATAGTTAAAACTGAATTATTCTATGATACGTTGTATGGCTGCTAAAAGGTGATTTTAACATAAATTGAATATAACTAAGCTGCTTCTAGTGTATCTCAGGGAGTATGATTACATTACTGGATAACTAAGTATACATACTTTAAAGCTTATGTACAAATGGGCTTTATGTAAAGTCACGCAGGCCATACGTTCAATAGGACTCTGAACTTTGTTTAATTCCCTGCTGTTGTCATCTTAAAATTGTTAATCATCTTTGAATAAGAGAACTTACATTTTATTTTTTTTTTTTGACCTGAAAATTATATAGCCAGTTCTGTGGACAGAAAATTAAAGTTTACTATAACTCATTTTAATAGTCATAATATCCTAATACATCACTGCATTCAAGGCTGCTCTGTCATCCTTAATATTTTCTAAACTAATGTTTTTCAATTATCTATTGATGCATAACTAATGATTCCAAAATTCAGTAGCTTAACAAAAGCCATTTCATTCTACCTCCTGATATTTTGATGAGGAATTCAGCCAGGGATATTAGGGTAATATGGACACAGAATTTATTTTTAGACAGAAATTACTTTGTACATATTACTTTTATGTCACTTAAGTTATTTTATAGACATGGTTATGAATATATATATATACACACACATAGATATAACAAAATAAAATCAATGTAAGTAGGTAGAGATATTGGTATATATGTTAATAGGTAGAAATAAAATATGTGGATATAGTTCCATCTATTTCCTCACTAGACTGAAAATTCCATTGGGTCGATATTGGTTTCATTATTTAGTGTTTTGCATTTGCATCGTAGTTCTTATTAAAGTGTCCTGAACCTAGATTGGACTTTGTAGTCTGTTCTAGTACGAATTTCTGAAATTAAAAGCAAAGAAAAAAAGCTCATATGTATTAGATAAACATCGACATGATGTCAGTATAACATGAAAGTCACATTGGTTTACAAATTGTTAATATTTGCATTACCAGGTGATGGTAATTGAACACAAATTACACAAATGCAGGTGAGTGCTATGATGAATTTCAGTATGGTATATGAAAGCCATGTACACTACTCACTCCCTCCTATCTCTGCATGCTATCATGGAAGGGTTTACTATATGGTTCTTTTCAATTCCTGTCCATGTATCTGTCTCAGCATACGTATTTCTTACATTCTTTTTTTTTTTTAGGACCAGGTAAGATCTCTTTTCTTTTTTAAGTTTATTTATTTATTTTGAGAGAGAGAGAGAAAGAGCACCTATGTGAGAGGGATAGAGGCAGAGTGAGGGGGGGGGAGAGAGAGAGAGAGAGAGAGAGAGAGAGAGAATCCCAAGCAGGCTCCATCCTAATAGTGCAGAGGGCTTAGATCTAGCGCACTGGGCTTGTTTTGGACCTGAGTCAAAATCAAGAGTTGGATGCTTATCCAACTGAGTCACCCACATGCCCTTCCTTACATTCCTTTTTATCCAGTTGGTTTCACATTTTTAAAAAGACACACTTCTATTTGGTGGAGCTTATTTATTAGGATTTTAATATACATGTTTTCAAAAATCTGCAGTTTATTTTGTTGAAATTGTAAGACTTTTGTAATTAGTTGCAGAGGTTTTGAGAGGTGTGTTTTAATGCTACTCTTCCTTTACCATTTTTAGGACAAAATTCTGAAGAATGAGAGGTTTCCTAATATGCATATATTGTGTCTTAGTAGAAACATCCACTTATGTTTATTTGTTGAGTTAAATTTACTTTGCATATATAAGTGGCATCACATCAACAAAATTTACTTTGTATATGTAAATGGCATAATGATTTTATTTCTGTCATCTGCATAGCATTTTAAATTATAGTAAATATGATAAATATTTAAATGATTGTCACTTGACTTTATAGAAGCAAAAAAGGATTTTTTTAAGCAGAGAGTGATTGAAAACAGTATACTTTAAAATGGCTTTAAATGTTTTATTATTGGATATTTAATCTCCTCTTATATGATTCTTCTATGCAAAGAAACCCAATTACACCCTCTTTATAAATATCAGTTAAATATGAACCCGGCCATCTTTGGGAAAGAATTCACAGATTGTGTCAGATTGTCAAATACTTTTCCCAATGGAGCCTAATCATTTAAGGGAATAAAAAGAAATTTAATTTTAAATAATATCACAAAAATTGAAATTTCTTTTTTTTTTTTTTAATTTTTTTTTTTCAACGTTTATTTATTTTTGGGACAGAGAGAGACAGAGCATGAACGGGGGAGGGGCAGAGAGAGAGGGAGACACAGAATCGGAAACAGGCTCCAGGCTCTGAGCCATCAGCCCAGAGCCTGACGCGGGGCTCGAACTCCCGGACCGCGAGATCGTGACCTGGCTGAAGTCGGACGCTTAACCGACTGCGCCACCCAGGCGCCCCAACAAAAATTGAAATTTCTTAAAATTATACCAGTAGGTGTATTTTCAAAAAAATAACAATGCTCTTTTACATATGAAAAATAATAAAGCCACAACCAGGAAGTAAATAAAATTAAAACAAAACAGGACATACTTCCATGAGTTTGATCTATGTAACAAGGATAAGTGCAAATAATACATAATGATCTTCATGACTCCTAAAAGTAGAAAGGGGAAAAGCTTTTACTTTTTTAATGATAATTTTTGTGAGATTTTCAAAATTCAGACTTCATTATTATTTTTTGACCAGTTTAAGGTTCACAGAATAATTGAGCAGAAGGTGCAGATATTTCCTACATATACTTTGCCTCCCCACATGCACAGTCATTTCTATTATCAACATCTTTCACTACAATGGTACATTTGTCACAACTGATGAACCCACATGGACACATCATAATCACCCAAAGTCTATTGTTCACATTATGGTTCAGATTTGCTGTTGTACATTCTATGGGTTTAAACAAATTTATAATGACATGTAACTATCATTATGGTACCATATAGAGTAGTTTCACTGTTCTAAAAATCCTCTGTGCTATGCCTATTCATCCATTGCTTCCCCCACAATCCTTAGCAACCACTGATTATTTTTTTACTGTCTTTATAGTTTTGCCTTCTCCAGGATGTCATATAGTTAGAATCATATAGCATATAGCCTTTTCAGATTGCCTTCTTTCACTTCGTAATATGCATTCAAGTTTCCTCTGTCTTTTCATGGCTCGATAGCTCATTTCTTTTCAGCACTGAATAATATTCCGCTGTCTGGATGTACCACAATTTATTTATTCATTCACCTACTGAAGGACAACTTGATCGCTGTAAGTTTTGGCAATTTTGAATAAAACGGTTATAAACATCTATGCACAGATTTTTTTGTGTGTACATCATTCTCAACTGGGTAAATACCAAGAAACATGATTGTTGAATGGTATGGTAAGAGTATGTTTAGTTTTATAGGAAACTGCCACACTGTCTTCCCAAGTGGTTGTCCTAATTTACAATCACACTAGCAATCAATAAGAGTTCCTGATGTTCCATATTCTCACTAGCATTTGGTGTTGTCGTGTTCTAGATTTTGGCCATTCTAATAGCTGTATGGGGTTCTCTCATTGTTGTCCTTATTTTTTTATGCACAAAAAGTTTCATAACTTCTGATAAATGGAGCTATGTATTAAGGGAGATTATGGATAGAAACTATGATAAATTCTCCAAAAATAATAGATAAAATACATTTATGTAACACAGTTTTGTCTTCGTTAGGTAAGTATTCAGTGAAGCCTAATTATTATTGTACAATGTCGCAAAAAGAAAAAAAAAACTCTAATTTTCCTTAATGTTACACTTTGCTCTGTGGATTAATGAAGGAAAGTTGACTAAAGTGTTACCATGAAGAAGTGATAATGAAAAGATAGATTGTATCAATAGTTTTAGTCAATTTTTATAATGAATATTTAACAGTTAATGCTTTGACAAAACTATATATGCTGTCACGTTGCCTTTACTTAATTACTACTAAATTGTATCTTTTCCAAAGTAATAAGTGCTCTTAATTATCTGGTGTGGAAGTGGAACTGACACTGGAAGGAATGACTTAATTCAAGTCGTTTATATCATTCATTCTATTCATAAATTCAACATTGTTTATTGACTATGAAAATATTTAACATTCTAGATGAAGAACCTAAATAGTAGGCTATTTTTAAAATGAATCTGAAATATCTGCCAAATACAGTCAGGTACATATGTAAGAAAATTGAAAATACTGATGTATTTTGAGGGGACTCAGTTTTTGGTACTAATATACCTGAGTCAAATCTAATGGAGAGTTAAAGATGCGAACTGTGGAGTCACATTGACTTGCATTCCTATCCTAATCTTTTTGACACCATTTGGTCACAATAGGGAAGTTACTTAATCTCCAAATTTCTAACCCAGAGAAAATAGCCGTGTTAATACTTAAAAAAAAGTCTGAGTGCCTGGATGACTCAGTCTGGAGAGTGTGCCGCTCCTGATTTTGGGGTTGTAAGTTCGAGCCCCATGTTAGGTGAAGAGGTTACTTAAGAATAAAATCTTTAAAAAAGTGGGAACGACAGGCATTCCTATATAATATCTTATTAATTTATACAATTATTAGTATCACTATTCCATTTTTGAGATGGATAACAGATAAATGTATATTGGAGGTTTTGTTGGAGGGGGCAGTGCCAATAATATATATTTTAATATAGTCTCCCAATTTTTATTTAGATGCTGAATACCAATTCCACTAATCAACCAATTAAAATTGTAATGTAACCAGAGAATCTTTTTTCTTCAAGAATATTTGAATTGTCTATTACTTAGTAGTTTTCAATTTTGCTAAGTTATTCAACAGCCATCCATTTAACACCTCTTTCCTATGAACTAGGAACAGTTACGACAGAGAAATGTGAATTAATTTCCTTGCTTCCAACAATAAACTCAGAGTTTATTAGAGAAAATAGAAATACAAATAAGGTTACATAATAGCTTACTGTTTTGTGTGTATTTTAATTAACTATGTGGTGATTTAAATGCAAAGGGTATATGCATATTTTACTCAATGAGGTCTTATATTAGTCCAAAATAATGCATCCAATAACCTTTTGAGTATTTCTGTGAAACTTTGTGCATATTCCTGTTTGCTATTTTTGATACTTTTGGAAAAGCACCTTCCAGATTAATATTAATGCTATCCATATACTGCATCACTTAGAAAAAGAAAACATATTATCTTTCTTTGATTGTTGGGAGTGAAAATTCTATATTCTATGTTGAATATTGAATATATTGAGTATTCTATATTTTATATTGAATATATCCTATATGGTTGGGAGTGCAAGTTCTATATTACATATCAAAAGAAAAAAATTAGAAGTCAGAATCTCAAATTTTGGTAAAAGTCATAGTTATTGAGATCTAGAAGCTGACATAAGCAATTCTTAACCAAGAAGTCATGAAAAGGAAAACTCTTGCTTCACAGAAGTCCACAGAAAGAAGAGTGTGAAGAACAAGGATCCTCACCACCTCTGAATATTACTATCCTTGAGGTGACGTAGGCTATGGAAAACTCCAAACAGGTTAAGGAATGAACCTGTAAGTAAGAGGTTAATCTTTCTTTCTGGGTATCTAGGGAACTAACTCAAAATGTGTTCCTGAGCCAATAAGGTTGTGCCTCTCGTGATTGGGAATGACACATTGGTGTTTAAGGCAAAAAAGAGCCTCTGTGTCTTTTTTGACTCCTCTGTGATGGGGAAAGAACCCAGGTATTGGAGAGTATCCCCAATGAAAGAGGAAAATGTAATTTATAATTTAATCCATTGGGCTTGGCAAATGGCTACGAAAGAAAGAAAGAAAGGAAGAAAGAAAGAAAGAAAGAAAGAAAAGAAAGGAGCGAAGAAGGAAGGAAGGAAGGAATATTTAAAGAAAAGAAAAGAAATAAGAAGAAAAGAAAAGAAGAAAAGAAAAAAGAAACCTGAAAAGAAAGCAGAAAAGAAAAGAAAGCAAAAAAGAAAAGAAAGAGAAGGTGATTCTAAGACAGACACTGCAACATAGACTGCTTGGGCAAGTTCTGAGATGGAGAAAGCAATGACGACTCAGAGGATCTAGTGCAGGTCAAAACTAAGACTCTTCTGAATCAATGAGCAGTAAATTACTTGACCTTAACAATGCTGATTAAGGTCAGCACAAAATAATCATATTTGTGACATCAGCAGCAAGAGTCTCAGGATGCCCTGCGAGCTGCGAGGCTCAGTAGTCCCTCACGATCACTCTGAGGAGATGTAAAATTCATTGCAATGAAAAGCAAACATACTGACCATCTTTAACATGATTTTTTTTTTTGTATTCATAACCTTCAGGTATTTTTCTATGATAACTGTTTGGAATCTACTGCTTTAGTTTTAACATTTGTGGATCCAGTATGTAACTAATCCCTTTTTAATCGCTTTTTAGACTGGTTCCAATTTTTAACTATTAGAAAAAAAAAATGACAGGTTGGACAATTATGCATACATCTTTTTACACTTGTCTAACTATTCCTTTTCATAAATCCCTGTAAGTAGAAAAAATGGATCAAAGGTTATCAGCATTTCAAATTTTGAAATATTATGTAGATTTTCCTCCAGAGAGGTTATTAACATTAGTATTATCACAAAATGTATAAAATTCCTGTGTTATATACCTTTACAGTGAAGAGAGATTTTTATTGAGAGATAAATAATTTTTGTATGGATATTTTTGGATCATTATATGTCTTTCATACTACTTGTCCTTTTTTTTTCTATTGACATATATCTGGCATCTACATTTTCATTTAACTTGGAGCAGGCATTTTTTTTTATTAAAAGAATTTACTTACTTCAGATTAGGTAAAATATTAGCAAAATTTTAGAAAAAACATTTTTTTACTTTTTTATGATTATCTACAAAGCACTCCAAATTTCTTTAAAGGGCTCATTATAAATAAATATAACCTCAAAAATAAAACTTCTAATTAACAAAAAGGTGGTAAGCTTTCTTTCAGCAGGTTGAAGGACACAAGTCATAGGTCAGAGGCTACCAAAGAGAAAGTAGGTTTACTCAAGGAACAGTTTCTGTTTATTGCCAAACTCAAATAATTGTGATTGTTTTCTTGTATATGAGTGATCTATTGTTACATTATAACATATAAAGTTTCAAAAATATATATTAGGTTATTGGTTATAAATTTATATTTTATTTATGGGAAAAAATTCCCTCATGGAAATAGCTTTTATATCAATTTTACATATCTTTTATTTAGGTTGATTTATTTATTTTGAAAGAGAAAGAGAGAGAGAGAGAAGGAGAGAAAGTTTGAGCAGGGGAGAAGCAGAGAGAGAGGGTGCAAGAGAAGCCCAAGCAGGCTCCACACTGTTAGTACCAGAGCCGATGCAAGGCTCAAACTCAGGAACAGTGAGATCATGACCTGAGTTGAAACCAAGAGTCCAATGCTTAAGCTGACTGAACCACCGAGGCACAACCAATTTTACATATCTGATGCAACTTTCTATATATCTGATATATTGTGACTTATAAGAAATATATATTATATAATATTTGGTCATTCAGATAACTAAAATATATTTCCCCAATATATTTGATTTTGTCCATGGTTCTAGGATCACAGCTCCTAAAATTCCTGGAATATCCTGTAATAAAAGCAATAAAAGTGTCTTTTGTTATGTTAATAAAGCGATTTTTAGAAAGCCTTTAGGTAACCTAAGGGTGGGGGCTGATTGCCAGTGAGGCCAACCCTGTGGTTAGAAGGTTGGGACTTTTCCCAACCCTTCCATTGAAGGAAGCAGGTCTGGAGATTGAGTGTAATGGCTGATGTCTGAATCAATTGCAGTAGTCTCCATTATCCACTGTTTCCCTTTCCGCAGTTTTACTTTCCAAGGTTTTAGTCATAGGTAGTCAACTTTGGTCTGGGAGCAGATGATCTTCCTTGTGAATCTGCAGAAAGCCAATAGTAGCCTATCTCTACATCAAAGTGCCTACGTCATTCACTTCACTTCCTTACATAGGCATTTTATGATATCACATCATCACAGGAAGGGTGAGAACAGTACAGTAAGATATTTTGAGAGAGAGAAAGACCATATTCACATACTTTTCTTAAAGTACATTATTATAATCATTCTATTATTAGTTATTATTGATTATCTCTTACTCATAACAAGCTTTTCATAGGTATGTGTATATAGGAAAAAACATAGTATATACAGAATGTTGTACTCCCTGCAGATAAGGGGGGGGTGGCTACTATATGCCAATGTAACGAAGCCTCCATCAAATTTCAAAAGGATGAGGTTTGGAGAACACATGGCAATTTGGAGAGAGTGGCACTTTCATAGAGAGGATGGAAGCTGTGAATACTTTCCCCATGCCTTGCCCTAAGCATCTCTTCCATCAAGTGTTTCTCTGAACTCTGTGAGCTGCTGTAGCAAATTAAACCCAAGGAGAAGATCCTGGAAACTGTGATTCATAGCCAGTTGGTCAGAAGTACAGGTAACAACCTGAACTTGTGACTGGTGCCTGAAATCCAAGGAGGGATTCTGGAACCTCCAACCTATAGCCGATTGGTCAGAAGCACAAATGACACTTGCGACTAGTGTCTGAGGTGTGTGTGGTGGGGATGCAGTCTTGTAGGACTGATCCTGAATCTGTAGAATATGATGCTCTCTCTGGATATATAGTATTAGAATTGAGTTGAACTGTAGGACTCCGAGCTGGTGTCTAAGTATTGCTTGTTGGTGTGGAGAACCCCTCCCACCACATTAAAACTGATGTCAGAAAGAAATTAATATCTATAATCACTACTTCTGTGATATTTTAGGGAATGTGAGAACAGTTAATGACAGAGGACAGAATATTCATTGTGAATTACAAATAACTGTGAATCTTGAGTTCTTTCCCATCAAATACCTTGGTTGAACCTTCTTGGTTCAGAAGAATAATTTATTTTTTTACCAGTTTAAAGCTAAGGTTAACTAAAATAGTATTATCAGTAATAAAGTAAAACTTCAAAAGTTTTTATTTATTTTTTTTAACGTTAATTTATTTTTGAGACAGAGAGAGACAGAGCATGAACGGGGGAGGGGCAGAGAGAGAGGGAGACACAGAATCTGAAATAGGCTCCAGGCTCTGAGCTGTCAGCACAGAGCCCGACACGGGGCTTGTCTCACGGACCTTGAGATCATGACCTGAGCCGAAGTCAGACGCTTAACCGACCAAGCCACCCAGGCGCCCCTTCAAAAGATTTTTTAAGAAGCATAAATACAAGCTATGACAAATTGTACTTGTATTTTCTTGAAGAGAAAGTCGCCATTTTATTTTCTTTAAAATTCTCTTCGGGTATTCAAATAGCAAAAAAAATTAACAATTTTACTTTGCACTCATCAAATGCATCTTGTAAAATGAATTTTGAAAAATGGTTTCACGAATTTGAATAATTCCCAGTGTGATTTTTTTTAATTGCAAGTAAGCGAGAGAACATATTAAGGACACCTTATTTTTGATTATATATACATATATACGATTTGCAATGCAAAAATAAGAAACTAAATAATGAAAATACTGGAAATCTTAAATCATTAGGAGTTTAGTAAATCAACAGGGGTTGGAAGCTCAAAAGCAAATACAATTTAGGATTTCTGGTAGAGAATTAGCTTCTGGTTAGGTGCTGCGAAGGAAAGCAGGTAAAAAGCAGATAAAAGGAGCCAGCCAGTTGTCCGAGGATGGATACTCTCCTTGCATGCTTTCGGCTTCTGCAATCTTTCTTGTCTCCTGTATCAGCCAGCAGCCAGGAACCAGAAGCTTGACTGTATCAGCCCCGCCCAACCCCAAAGCACATAGGTATAAAAAGCCAGTAAAACCCCAGCAGGACGCTCAGTCTTTAAAGGTGACTCTGCTGGCCCGGCACCTGCGAGAAATAAACAGTCTTTTCTGATATCCGGAGTGCGTGTCACTTGTCCCTTCCTGTGTGCCAAGTATTTGCTGCAACATTTTCGTGCATTGGGAAACCGACAGCCGTGCTGTCCCCTTGCACCACTGTTGTCTAGAGCCAGCGGGAGCAGGAGCCAGAGCACCAACATTTCGGCCCGAGACGGGAAGGAAGGTGTGGCACGAGTGGTTTCGCTGAACTCTGACCCTCACCGCCAGATAATAGCCAACTGCAGCCACGTTCTCACAGACCCTGGGGGGGAATTTTCAAAAATCCTGCCAGGAAGGGACATCGGATCAGGTGAGTGTCCGCGGGGACCCAGGACTGAGTTCAGACCCTAGAGGCAGAAGGGGATCTTGATCACCCCCCGCGGCGACATAGTCACCACATAGGACAGGGAAGTCCTGGGTGGAAGTCTGCAATCTCTGAATGTGTGTGTGAGTGTCTGTGCTCCACGGTTTCAGCTAGGGAGCCCGAGTGGGTCTTATCCTGTGATTCTGCTATGACCTCATACGGCTCAAGGCAGAATCAGGTCTGTGGAGGCCTGATCTTAGTCAGGGGTTTATACTGACCTGCCAATGCTAAGAGGCATCTAAGTCCTTGTGAGGGGAGAGGCCAGTCAGATGCAATGACCTCTGCCCTCATGTTTGTCCTGCCACACTGTACATTGGGAGGGTTCCATCTAGGATACCAGGATGGGGAGAAATTCCTCAAAACCAACTGTTTTGGAGTGTATGATTAAGAATTTTAAAAAAGGATTTTCAGATGACTATGGGGTCAAATTGACCCCCCTCCCCGGGGAAATTACGCATCCTTTGTGAATTAAAATGGCTGACTTTGGTGTAGGCTGGGCCCCTGAGGGCACCATAGGTGTCCCCACAGTCTGAGCTGTTTATAAAATAGTGGCAATGCTTGGCCACCTAGATCAATTCCCATACATCAATCAGTAACTGGAAATAGCCCAAGTCAAGCCTCCTTGGGTCTAGTTCTGCATTAATAGTAAGGGACAATGTAGGGTCTTAGTGGCACAGGCCGAGAAGAAGACCTCACAGCAGAAAAAAACACCCCCCATCCTCCAAGAAAATACAGAAGAAGTCCTTCCATTTATGCCACCATATGCCCCCAGCGTCCCTTCAGTCGAGGGAAGGGAACCTCGCCTGCCTGACAGTCCACTCCCCACGGTTTCACCTCCACCAACAGCCAGTCTTCCCCAACAAGGGACACATGAACTAGTAGGAAGATGCCTTAGGTCATCATCTTAAGGTCCAAGCCCCCCTATGGCAATGCAGATGCCATTGGGGGAGACTAGAGGTCTCCAGAGAATAGGCCCTGATGGGACCCTACAAGAGGGGGGATCAGTTTTCTACTACCAACCGTTCTCCATTACTGACCTTCTCAACTGGAAATATAACATGCCACCCTACTCTGAGAAGCTACAGGCAATGATAGATCTCCTACAGTCTATAATCCTGCCTGGGTTGACTGTCAGCAACTTCTGCTTACCCTTTTCAACATGGAAGAGCATAGACAAAATGTCACCAAAGCCAGAAAATGGCTCCAGACTCAGGCACCAGATGGACAACTAGATGTTGAGGCTTGGGCATGGGAGGCTATGCCTGAAGAGGAGCCCCACTGGGACCCCAACATAGAAGCAGGAAGGGCCAGATTAAAAAGATACCAACATGCCTTCTTCCAAGGGGTAAAAGCAGGGGCCAAAAATCTCACCAACATGGAAAATGTAGCTGAGGTCCTACAAATGCCAGAAGACAACCCTGCTGACTTCTATGAAAGATTATGTGAAACTTTCAGAGTTTACACTCCATTTGACCCTGAAGTCCCCCAAAACTAGCACATAGTCAATGCTGCCTTTGTGGGATAGGCCCAAGGTGACATTAGACAGAAACTCCAAAAATTGGAAGGATTCACTGGAAAAAACTCCACTGAACTATTGGAAATCGCCAACGATATTTTTGTAAATTGGGATTGAGCTTCCAGAAAGGAGGAAGACCAAAGAATGAAAGAAAAGGCAGCTCTCCTGGTCTTGGCCTTGGGGCAACCGCCCCCTCTGAAAGGGCTCCCACAGAAATGACAAGGGATTCAAGAACAACAACAACAAAAAAGGGTGCCACTGGGACAGGATCAATATGCCTATGACAAAGAATTTGAACCCTGGAAAAATGAATGCGCTAACCACCAAAAAGGAAAACCACAAACCTCCACTCCACCCAGTCACTACCAACCAGAGCCACCTGAGGCTGACTTGATCAGACTTTCAGGAATATACTCTGATTAGGAAAGACCAAGCTCTATCCAACTAGGTCCCCATGAACCCATGGTCAAAATGAAGGTAGGGAGAGAGACAATAGATTTCATGTTCAACACTGGGGCCGAACACTTTGTGGTGACACACAAAGTGGCACCTCTGTCGGGTCAAGAAGTCACCATTGTAGGAACCACTGGGATGCAAACCCAAAGGTAATTTTTCAGTCCCCAACAATGCTGGCTGGGGCGTCACCAAATAGTTCATGAATCTACCTGACTGCCCAGTCTCACTGTTAGGTAGAGACCTCCAAGCCAAGTTGAGCGCAGAAATAGCCTTCACCTTGATGGGCAGATGTAATTGCGCCTAAACGAAAAGGCCCAACTCATGATTTTGTCCCTGTCATCAGGAATTCCATAGGAAGAGGAATGGAGATTATATACTTTCCCTCCCGGTGAGCCAACCACAGCCCCCAAGCTAGAAGCTGAATTCCCTTCAGTTTGGGCAGAAAGAAACCCCCCTGGTCTGGCAAAAAAAAAAAAAAAAAAAAAAACAAAAAACAAAAAACAAACAATCAAAAAAACCAAAACAGCCCCCAATATTAATTGACCTAAAGCCTGGGGCCCAACCTGTCAAAATATGCCAATATATGATCCCATGCTAGGCATGCCTGGGGATCCAGACACACTTGGACATCTACTCAAATGGGGACTTCTAAAACAATGCCAGTCCCCATGGAATACTCCCCTGCTGTCCTTGAAAAAGCCTGGGACAAATGATTACTGCCCTGCAAAGGATCCAAGAACCATTAATGAAACAGTCATCATGCTGCATTTCTAACCCATATACTCTACTAGGACTCATACACTCTGAAGCAGGATGGTTCACATATCTAGATTTAAAGGACACCTTCTTCTGTCTCCAGCTAGTGCCTAATAGCCAACCCCTATTTGCCTTTGAATGGGAAAACCCTACCACAAGGGCAAAGGAACAATTCACTTGGACTAGACTGCCACAAGGATTCAAAAATTCACCAACATTATTCAGTGGAGCACTGGCATATGGCTTAGCCAGGTTTCTGGGACAGGACCTAAGGTGTGTCCTTCTCCAACATGTGGACAATCTCCTGCTAGCCAGTCTCATGCAGACCCAATGCTGGGAGGGAACCAGGGCCCTACTCAGGCTACTAGCAGAGGCAGGATACCAGGTATCAAAGAAAAAGGCACAGATTTGCCCACAGGAAGTTAAATATTTGGGCTTCAAAATTTCCCAAGGTAAATGGATGCCGGGAGCCAAAAGGAAATAGGCAATCTGTGCCATTTTGGTTCCCACAACCCACCAGCAGGTCCAAGAGTTCCTTGGAGCAGCAGGATTCTGCTGGCATATGGATCCCAGGATTCTTGGAGTTGGCCAGACCTTTATATGAGGCACTAAAGGGGGAAGAAAGGGCACCCCTTTTCTGAGGCTCTAGTCAAGAAAAGGCATTTAAAACTCTAAAACCCAAACTCACAGAGACACTGGCCTTGGGACTCCCAGATGTATCACAAAATTTCAACATGAAAGCAATGGGGTGGCCCCGGGGGTTCTCACCCAGGAATTTGGACCTGGGCAAGACCAGTGGCATTACTTTCAAAGCAGATTGACTCAGTTGTGGCAGGATGGCCACCCTGTTTGAGGGCCCTGGCAGCCACCACACTTTTAATCGAGGAAGCGGACAAACTCACATTGGCGCAAAACATAAATGTTAAGGTTCCGCATTCTGTTATTACCTTGATGGATGCTGGAGGACAACACTGGCTAACTCATTCTTGAACGACACAGTATCAGGGACTGCTATGTGAGAACCCATGAATAAGATTGGAAGCCATAAAAACTCGAAACCCTGCCACTTTCTTGCCTTTAGTGGCAGGACCTCCAGAGCATGATTGTCTACAGGTACTTGATGAAGTCTGTTCTAGCCCACCTGACCTATCATACAGGCCCTCACAAAATCCTGACCTCATCCTGTACACTGAGGGCAGCAGCTTTGTGAATGAAGGCAAAAGATACACTGGTTATGTGGTAGGCTCTGATTTTGAGGTCATAGAAGCAAAGGCCATTCCACAGGGGTGGTCATCCCAGAGAGCAGAACTGTACTAGAGTACTAGAACTCAGTAAAGACAAATGGGCCAACATATACACTGACTCGTGCTATGCCTTTGCCACTCTACGTGTACATGGGGCTCTATACAAGGAGAGAAGACCTTTGACCACAGGAGGAAAACAAAAAAGAATCAGGAAGAAATCCTAAAGCTATTAATGGCAATCTGGGAACTGAGGTAAGTAGCAGTCATCCACTGCAAGGGACACCAAAGAGGAAAAGACTCAGTGTCAGAAGATAACTGACAGGCTGACACCACAGCTAAACAAGCAGCGGGAAAACAAACATCCTCCAAAATCATGCTGGCCCCAGAACTGCCAACTTCCCCAAGGTGCACAATCCAAGAAACAAAATGAGCACAACAGGAAAAAGGAGGCCGGACAAAAGAAGGATGGTGGGTACTTCTAGACCAAAGAGTCTACATATCAGAGCAGCTAGCCTACCAGGTGGCTCTCCAACAGCATGAGCTCACCCACCTAGGAAAAATCACCCTTGAAACCTTATTGAGCTTCTACTATGTAATTGCTCAACTTCCTCTGTGCCTTGGTCTCTCAACACTGCCTCCTCTGTGCCCCAAATAACACCAAAAAAGGGCCCCACTGGGCGCATGGGAATCCAACGCTGTGGACAGGCATGCTTCAAGGATTTGGAAGTGGACTTTCCCGAAATAAGACCCAGTGGAGGATACAATTTTCTTCCAGTATTCATCTGCACATTTTCAGGTTGGGTTGAGGCCTACCCCCCACACACGCAGAAGGCAAGAGAAATAACCAAGGCCTTGCTAAGGGATATCATTCCCAGACATGGAATGCTATTAATCATAGGTTCAGACAATGGCCCAGATTTTGTAGCCGAGGTGGTGCAACACGTAACTGAAACGTTAGGTATCCAGTGGAACTTACATGCAGCCTACCTGCCCCAGAGTTCAGGGAAAGTGGAACATATGAACTGAACCCTTAAATCAGCCATGGCAAAACTATGTCAGGAAACTAACCTGCCCTGGCCAGATATACTACTCCTAGCTCTCCTCTGAATATGCTATACACTCTGGGCAAAAATAGGATTCTCCCCATTCAAGATCCTATATGGAAGGCCCCCTCCACTAGTCAAAACAAGGGGACCTGACAGAGCTAGGAAATTTAGAAATACAAAAGCAACTACAAGGATTAGGAAAAACCATATTTGAGATACATAGATGGGTGACAGACAGGATACCTATTTCCCTAGGAAGAACTGTATAACCCCACAAACCTTGGGATCAGGTTTGGATTAAAGATTGGGAAAGGGAACCACTCAGACCTACCTGAAAGGAACCCTATTTAGTTTTGCGAACCACACCCACAGCCCTCAAGATTGCAGGACTAACTTCCTGAATCCACCATCCTTGAGTAAAGGCAGCCCACCTGTCACCTGGCAACCACTTGGAATGGAAAGTGACTGCTAACCAGAATAATCTTTTACAGATCATCTTTAAGAAGATAGCAGATGATAAGCCACCTACAGCCAACACCTGAGAACTCTCCATAACCAGAAGCTTGAGGAAATCACCAAGCAATTTAAATGAACTATAACAAATCATTCTCTCTCAAATTTCATTGTCATCCCCTACCTGTTTCTCTTTCTATACTTGTTGCTATACTCTTTGCTGTAGGGCTTACTCAAGTTACTCCCGCAGACTGGCGCCTCAGTCACAAACTCTTGTTAGCTTTCCTCTACTTACTAGTGTCAGGATGTCTTATTCTCCTTAGATGTATATGATCTGAGTTATGATTGCTGTCCCCTATTTGGAATAAGAAACTGTCAGGAACCTACCCTAACACACAAAAAAATTTCTCCTACTTTTAATGCTGAGTTCTCTCATAAGAATTGATGTCCCTCCTCAATGTAATGATGACTGTTTCAAGACCAGCACATGAGCTCCTCCCTTTCCCCTGCCCTGAATAGCCTAAAACAACCCCTAGGACAGGGAACTACACACAAGGCCTTCACCAAATACACATATCAACATGCAAAATGTTATCAGTCAGCCTCGCTCTGTTCCCACAATGAAAAAACTTATTGGCAAGGAAGAATTAAAGCAAGACACCTTTCACAGGGAACAATCATGTCATGGAATCCCAGACAAATATGCCTGCTAGGCACAATAAACCCACTTTGGATTGTCTGATGGAGGGGGAGTCCAAGGCCAGGACTGTAAGGAGTCATCCCAACAGGAGGTACAAAATTCCATAAAGCAAACTTCTGGAAGTCCGTCCAGGAGACCCAAACTTCCAAAAATCAGACTCAGTGGCCCTTATGACTTTGACTTTTGCTCATACCAGATTCTAAATTCAACCCATCATCTCCTCAACTCCTCTAACCCTAATTAGCCAAGGACTGTTGGTTTTGTCTCTCTCTAACCCCCTTATGTTATGAGGCTGCCCCAGACCCAGGTAATGTAATCAAAATGGCTATCCCCCGCAACATGTCAACAGATAACATAACTGTCACAATAGGGCCCATGGTTACTGATATGAAGGTAATAGGGTGGGCCTCCTTATGTTTTAAAGACCAGTGGGGAACAACCCCTCTACATAATTTAACTAACAACCAGTGAAACCAAGCTGAGATATACAAACAGGTAAAAACCATGAGTCACCCTGTTTCCTTCCCGCTGGGAATATTCTTTGTTTGTGGAATTATTGCTTATTTGTGCCTGCCTGCTAACTGGGTAGGAATTTACACCTGTGCATTCCTAACCCCCCAAATAAATATTCTCCCCAACAACCAATCCCTTATAATTCCCTTGGCCGCACATACCTGGTCTAAACGAGCTATCCAAGCTATACCTCTACTAATTGGACTGGGAATCACTGCCAGAGTAAGTAGTGGAATTGGGGGACTAGACTCATCTATTTACTTTTACCAAGAACTATCCCAAGATCTGACAGATGACATAGAACAAGTTGCAAACTCTTCAGTAACCTTACAAGACCTAGTAGACTCTTTAGCAGTAGTAGTATTACAAAATAGAAGACAGTTACACCTGTTAACTGCTGAGAAGGGGAGAACATGTCTCTTCCTAACATGAGGATGCTACTTCTATGTTAACCAATCAAGGATAGAGGTATGGCCCAACAATTAAAGGAATGGTTCATCAAATAGAGGAAAGAATTAACAGACTGATGGAACTCTTGCAGCAATATATGGAACTGGGTATCCTGGCTCCTCCCTTTATCTGGTCCTCCCCTAATGGACCTAATGGACTAATTCATAACCCTCCTGTTTGGTCCTTATATTCTTAACAAGCTAACCAGATTTCTTTCTTCTTGCCTAGAAGCTATAATACTCCAGATGATGCTCCAGTTGGACCATTCTAGCTGTCACTACTCTCCTTTGGATGGCAAAGAACCCTTGCTGTCACATTCCTCCCTTCGACGTCCCTGTCCAGCAGGAAGAAGCCAGAACGGTCTTCACCCCTCCTCCCATGGCTGCAAAGGATTCCCTGGCCTCCACAAGCTGATTTTCTCTAAGTCTTCTACAGCAGCTTGAGAATCAAGGGTGGGGTGGGAATGGGGGGGGTGGGAGGTAGGGATGAGAGGGAAAGCTGGTAAAAAGCAGATTAAAAGGGGCAGCCAGATGTCTGGGGCAGGATACTCCCCTTGCATGCTTTTGGCTTCTACAATCTTGCTTGCCTCTTGTATCAGCCAGAATTCAGGAATTGTACTAGCCCCGCCCAACCCGGAAGCACGTATGTATAAAAAAACAGTAAAACCATAGCAGGATGCACAGTCTTTAAAGGTGACTCTGCTGGCCCGGCACCTGTGCGAAATAAATAGTCTTTTCTGATTCCCGGAGTACGTGTCACTTGTCCCTTCCTGGGTGCTGGGTATTAGCTATAAATGTTCAAAAACTGTTACAGAAACATCAATTACCTGGTAGTTACCTAGGAGATAACCTTCCCTATACAGAACACAGATGATAAATTTTGCAGATACCCATGAAGGCCTATACTTATGGTAGTCCCAGTAATACACCCCATGTGTTTATGCCCCACCTGCCCCCAAACATGGCAAATTGGAACAACAAATTAAAAATATCTGGAGGTACACTTATATCAATAAAAGTAGTTTCTGAAATCAAGACAAGAGATAGAAGTAGTATATAAAGATAATCCCTGAACTCAGCAAACACTAATGTGGAGGGACAAGTTGTAGGGAAAAAAAATTAAAAAAAGATTTCAGAGTAGAAATTCTTCTAGATTTTGCTCTTAATCCTCAAGGATTGGGAACATTGTAAAGATGAAAACTAAAGGCAACATCTTCATTTGACTGTAGTACTAGATATAATAATTTTGCATGGCACATGAAGAATTTAAAATTGTGTGTAACCATTTTTAATTGGAATATTTAAAAATTTTCTTAGTTCTGAATATATATCATTCAGATATTCCCTCCCTTTTTGTCCTTCTTATCTATGCTCATTGCAATATGTTTGAAATAAGACCTTCCTGGGATTGCTCTTGTTTGAGATCGATTTCCCATTGAATGAAAGCCAATATTAATGAATTTGTTGAGTAAGGAAGATAAGAAGCTTTGGAGAGGGAAAAGGGGTCTTCTAGTTTCTCATAATATCTAGGCAATTTAATCCAGAAGCTAAGGGTTCTATCTCATGTTTTTGTTTTTGTTTTCTTTTTCTTGCTCACACACCGTGCAGGGACTCTCTGCAGCCCTGCACATATTTGGGGTCCCTTTCTTTCACGACCACCTTTTCACTAGGGCTAGCTGAAGATTTTTTTATTCCTACAATCTTAAATATGGTATATTTGACTCTCATTGTTTTCAGTGACACATTTGCTCATATCTCAGAGAAAGTGACAAATGCCATGTAGTGTAGTGGGTAGTAGTAAGGCACTAACTCTCCCCATTAAACATTTAGCTCTCTCTCTCTAGTGAAAGTAATACAGTCTTGGATTAAAGCTCAGGACAGGAATGGTGTTTATAATCCCTGAGCTACATAGAAAACTTTTCAAAAAATTTTTGTTCATATATTCAGGAGGTAAAAAGTATTGTCATTAAGAAAGTTAATATTAGCACAGTGTTTAAGAAGCACAGTGAAGCCAATAAATCTGCCATTTATTAGCTGGATTACCATGGTCAAGTAATTTAACATCTGTGTACCTTGGTTTCCTTGCCTATAAAATGAGCATAATTGTAGTATGGGCCTCCCAGGCTTATGCTGAGGATAAAATTAGTTAACACCTGTAAAACACTAGTACAAGTCCTTTTGTCTATGGTGTTGTGTTATGTCAGTGTTTGCTGTTCCACTGAACTTTTCTGAAATAGTCACTTATTTTCCTCAATTTTATAAAATTTACACATTTAAGCTACTGATTTACATCATTTACGCAGCCACTTCTTCTATTAATAAGTTCATCTTTCCAAAATAGCCTAAACTAAAGCAATAATAATTTGAGAAAGGAAAAGCTGAACTTTCCCATTGCTATATTAATGACGTGTAATGAAAGACCTGTTAATTTTTCAGTAGTTTATTTAAAAATCCCATGAAGGGGGCGCCTGGGTGGCGCAGTCGGTTAAGCGTCCGACTTCAGCCAGGTCACGATCTCGCGGTCCGTGAGTTCGAGCCCCGCGTCGGGCTCTGGGCTGATGGCTCAGAGCCTGGAGCCTGTTTCCGATTCTGTGTCTCCCTCTCTCTCTGCCCCTCCCCCATTCATGCTCTGTCTCTCTCTGTCCCAAAAATAAATAAACGTTGAAAAAAAAAAATTAAAAAAAAAAAATCCCATGAAGGTGAGAACAATGTTAAAACCAAACCAAAACAAAACAAAAAGCTATTTGAGCTTTTGTTTGCTAGATCCTGTGCTAAATTCTTTGTAACTATTTAATCATTACAACAAATTTACAGTTATTAAGATGAACTAATGAGGCACAGGGATAACTCAGCTAATATCTCAAGTTAAGTAAACTGTACCATCTCAGGTTCAGTAAGTGGAAGGAATCAGGACTGGAACTCAGATAGGTGGATTCAAGAACCCATCCTTCAGAGGACCTGGTGATTTGACATTTATGAGAATTTTGCCCTAATTGTGGAGGCTGAAAATATTGTAGGGAGGTCAAAGATACCAAGACAGGAAGATTTTCCCAGGACTATAATATTTTCCCAATTCTCTAAGTGACGTGGTTCTTTGTTTTAGTTTTTGTTGAGTCTTAATCTACATGTGGTCTTCCTAGGGTGGTATGTAATTCTCCAGTTGAGAGCCTGATGGTGTTTACTACTGTTTCTCTTCCTTAGACAGTCTGAAATCCCACAGGTCCATGATTCCACTAAAAATCTCATTCTAATTTTCATTCACTTTCTGCTCATTTCTTTGCTTTTTTAAAATCTGCACAGCTCAAGGATCCAACGTTGGATTTACTTCCCTGTGTCTCCCTTCTCCCTGTGATTTTAGCCAGGCAAGTTCTGGCTACCTTGGTAGTCTCAAATTTTGATTTTCCTTTCTTTTTTGTTAGGCTCCATGAGATTTTCAAATGTTCTGTTGTCTTCTCTGACCATTGGGTGAAATCCTCCACCTAGTATTTTTAGTCATTCACTCTATGCCAAGATTCATCAAACATTTTGAGAGCCCAGTTTTATATAAATAATCTGGTTTAAGCTTTCTAACTATACCAAAGTTAGATATATTATTTTCATTTTATAGATGTGAAACTTGAGCCTCAGAAAGGTCACATAACTTGCCCACAATGGCACAGGAAGAATTGGAGGCAGATATCTCTCTAATCTCTACACTCAATTCACTACACAAGAATCCTTCCCAGATGTAATCTAAAATCAATGGGGAAAATAATGGTGATAGAAATGTAAATAGGAACTAAATTTATGTAGGTGCTAATGAAATTGCACTTTTTCAAACATTAATGTATTTTATTCTCTAACTGAAAGAGGTAGGAGATAAAGTAGTTTTGAATTTTAAATATTTAACCTATTATTAAAGTTATGGATATAAGCCCCAACAGTAAACAACTTTTGCAAGAAGACCTTTTAATATAGGTGACCTAAGTAGGAATTAATAGAATACCACAATTAGAAAGGAACACAACTCAACCTACAGCCTACCATAATTGGCGATCCCTGCATTGTTCTACCATCCCTTGACATTCCACTTGGAGACAAATTTATTTTTTTTATGCAGAGAAGTAAATAAATCTCCCATGTTTATTTCTATTGGTTGTTTTCTGGGTATTGAAAGTAGATTTGGACAGATGAACATATTGGGGAGGCACATACACATGTGAGGAATATAAAAGCAAACATAGTATATTAAAAGGTTAAAATGAGCTCCAGAATAATAGGGTGCTAATTTTAGCCAGAATAAGTAAGAATCAGTGGGGAAGGCAATAGTACTATGCTGTCACAGTTAAGATTGTGATGCAGTGAGCAAACAAATAGTTCAATGCTGGAATTACAAAGAAAACTAAACCATAAAACAGATCTTTGTGAAGGAGAGTGCAAGAGTAGTTGGTTGTTAAGTTTTGTATTAATATATGTTGAAACTCTTCTATAAGGTATATTAAAATGCAAACAAGAATACTAATATGAATACATTAAAAACTTACAATGGCTCCGATAACATATCAGATTTTGGTATTGTTTAGACAAAACAATCCCGTTAAATTGGATTTTGAAGGATGTGAAGATAGGTATTTAAACTTAATAAAGTTTTGTATAACTAATACTTATTATAACCAATGTTCCCCCCCCATTCCTTATGTTTGTGAGAAAAAAAGAAAACAAATAAGCAAACAAAATAAAACATAGTACTTACAGTTCTTAACAATTTTCCATTTATTCTTTATTTCAAAAGTGAGAAACTCCCTTCTCACTCATTCTCAACATATAATTGATTCTATAAATACTACTTCTTACGTATCTCTCAAAAACTTCCAACTCCCTGTACTGCCATTGCTTCAACTCTAGCTCAGTGCACAGTTAGGTCTCACTTTATCTCTGGCAGTAGATAGTCTTATTCCTCTGTGATTTAACCTTTGCTTTAAGTTGAGAACATGATTTTTTTAGAATGTAACTATGTTTATGTCATATCTCTTTAAATCTTTCATACTGCTCCTACTACAAATTCAAATTCCTTAAAAACTCTTAAAAGTCTGCCTATTTCTCTAGCTCCCCTGTTAATATCTCCACCACTCTTCACTTCGATTTTATGGTTGTGGAGACCCTTTTAGATCTCTGAAATAAAAATAAATACAAATGTCATTCATAACCCAGTGTTATTCCTGGATCCTTCCTCCCTATGCTAGGGATACTCTTTCCATTCCCATTCTCCCATTTAGGTAGCCAACTTTTATTCATGTATCCACACTTCAGGTCATGCCTTGAAGGATTTATTTTGGAGTATTTAGATTCAAACTTATTCTTCAATATTCCCATAGAATTCTGTAATATTTTTACTGTAACCGTTTAACTTGCTTTAATGTCTTTTTTTGTGCCCCAACTTTGAGTTACGTTGAGGAAGAGATTATTCTACCTTGTTCTTTTATTGTGAAATGTACCACTGAAAACCCTTGGTAGAGAATGATTAGTGAGTAATCATTGACTGCATAAACAAACATGTGTCAATAAGTAAAACATCATACAATTATTTTTTCATAGCGTAAAAATAAGTTATTTTTCTCCTTCTAGTTAGAGGTGAGTCTGGGAAGGAGTGGTAGTTATCAAGGAAAAAAAAATCAAGGGATGAAATGAATACTTTTATATTGTTTTCAGAAACACGTGAATGAAACAGTATTCAAATATGGTTGACCTCTAAGTAAATTCTTCATCATTTCCAAGAAAATGTGTGATTGTGGATTCAGTTTCTCAAAAGCCACAGGAGAAAATATTTTAGTTGTATAGAGAGATGAAGATAAGTATTTAAATACATAGGTACCATATATTGAACGTATCAATAACGTTCTCAAGTGTTAAGTACTTCATAATTTACCTCTTGCATTTCACAACATAATACTGAATGTGCGTTATTGTTCTCAGTTTGTAGATAATCAAAATGATGCCTAAACAAACATAACTAATAATTACTACGTGAAAACATTTGTTCCTGGGTCTGTCTGATTTCAAAGCTTATGATTATAATATAGAAATCAAAATTTTTCCATCAAGATAAGTTTCCAGGAGTATAGATTCTTGATAGTCAACTGCAATACAGTTTGAGGTAGGTTTTTTTTTTTTTTTTTAATAATTAGGAAGACTGATATGGTGACCTTTTCCACTATCTGAGTGGAATTCACCAATTTCTATCCATAGGTAAGAAATACAGGGTTATCATAATGCTTTGACAAAGGGAGGAATAAGACTTTAGTACTTGTAGAGGAGGGATTCCCATTGAATGATGATGACTTCTCTTTCTTTGTGGTGACAGATGACTCCTTCTCCCTCAATAAAGAGGGGCTGCATATTCTCCTCTATTCCCAAAAGGTATCGACACAAACTATGCAAATATGTAAACCCCCTAATTTACCTCATTCATGTTTATTTTCTAAGTAGGTAAAAATGTAAAACAGAGTTTTTTTGGAATACAACCTATAATGGGTCCAAATCTTCCCTGGCTCACGAACGCTTCTTTATGGAATGCGAGCTCACCTGACAGCATGCCTCATCCGCACTGCTTTTATGTAAACCTTACTCTATGCCTACACTTCATATTGAGGTGTTGCTTGTCTTTCCACTTAATACATGAATGATCTATACAGAGATACAGACATTATGGATCCCAGTTTACTGTGATATTACCCCTTGTTCACACATTATACCTTACTTACATACTTTTCTACTTGCAATGTGTTGAAATGAGCATAAACTTACACATGGAGTCCCAGATGTGCTTTGTATCTGCTTTGGCTAAATGTGAGGAACACATTTATCTCCTAATTTTCTATACCTAAATGTTTATTTTGAAATATAAGTTTGCTAACATATACAGCAAGACTACAACTGTTACTCACATCGCACTCTGCTGTATAAAATACATATACCTTCTCCAGATCCATAGGTATGCTAATCTTCTCATGAGCCAACATTTGGCTATTTAGAAGGGGGAGACAACAAATACAGTTCTCCAAACTTTGCAATATGCAAGATCTTAGTGCATCTTAGTTTAAATAGTTTATTTTGATGGATTCCTCTGGTTTAGGTAAAAGCTATGTCACTAAGACCTGACCATGTTACCTCTCCAAAATTATGTTTTGTTTGTTTGTTTGTTTGTTTGTTTTAATGAAGAGGTCAGGAATCTGGCAGTGGAGGGAGACAAAGACCATGAACCTCTGTGGTATCTTCTGAATTGTTCAGTGTTTGTCAGAAAATGTCTGATAGGATTACTTTTTTGGATTGGTGATCTCTAAATTATGAGTCATATTGTCTTTTGGATTGTTTTATTAACCCTCATTGTTGGAATCTCTGGCCTTGATGATTGTCTGCATCTTGGATTCCCTACATGTGACATATTCATTATGCACTGTGACTTACGGCTTTTACTGGACCCTGACTCTGATAGCACCTCATTATACCCTCACCAAGGGTTCAGAGATTTCTGAACTAGTCCTTTGGGAAGTCGGGCTCACTTTTTCAATCTCATCTATGCATACCTGTTTCTTCACTATTGTGGCACCGCTGTCACTGCCTCAGGTTAGTCGTTTCCCTGTTGGGTCCCCAGAAAGCTGGCATATCCACAAGACACATACAAGGAGATACGCCCTTCGAGCTCCCTCTGCTCCATTCCAATGTTCATGAGCTTCCTGCATATCTTTTCAGAATTCCAAGTGAAAAAGCTAGGACAGGATGATCTGATCTCTGTCACCAACACTGTTTCCCGTCTTCTCATAAATCATTTTGGTCAGAAAGAGTAGTTTTTCCCCTGTTCTTCTCATACCCAATACCTTCTTATCCTATCTAATACCTTCTCTAAATACACTATATTTTTCCATCTACTTTTGTGCCACCATAGCTGGTGGAATTCACTGTAATGATGAAGAGCACAGAATTTTGATCCAGATTTTCTAGTTTTGATTTCTAACTGCATCAATTATTATATATATGATCTAGGTCCAAGTCACTTAACTGAGCCTCAGTTTTCTTGTCTATAAATTATAGATGATTATAGTACCTATGTCATAGGGATATGACAAGATAAAATGAGTTAATATAAATAAATGGCATAGAATGATGCCTTGCACATATGTACTAAATATATTTTAGCATTTACTTCTGGCATAAATTATATAAGTTTGATTAAAAGAGCATTTAAATCTTTTCCTCCCTTTTAAAGGACTCTTCAGTGCACTTGGCTTCCTCCTATACTTCCAATGTGACTAGAAGTTCAACCCTTGGACATCACAAACACATCCACATATATTATTAAAAATTTTTCAAATCCAGGAAAAACATTAGGCATATCTTGCTTAGTTGCATATATTTAAACTTAGCAGAAAAGTTGTGTTAGTTCCTAACCCCAATTATATGCCTTTTTTTTAATGTTTGCTGGTTTTTGACTCAAAAAACCATATTTAGACACGAGTGTTAGGCTTTTGATTTAACAAAGAAACTGGTGCTAACCTAGTTTTACTCTCTAATTGTCTAGAACTTTGGCCTTAAATACCACAATAAGAATTTTTTTTCTTTTAACTTTTCCTTATCTCCTCCTTCTCCTCAGCCTTCTTGTTTCCTCTCCCTCTCTCATCTTTCTAATTTCTAATTTGATATATTAGATATATCAAATCTAAGATCTTTATCCAAAGCAAAGTCATCCTTATCACATCCCAGGGCCATACATTGTAGCTTGAATTACTCTACCTGAGACTGGGACTCAAATGGAATCCTTTTCTGAAAGCAGTTCAGTCTCTTAGGACATGTAGGTTCTATAGGTGACCTAAACAAATTCCCATGTTTTTGTTTTTTTTTTTTTTTTTTTTTCCCTCTACTGGCCGCCTTGTGTCTTTCTCTTACTTTTTAAATCTGCCTAAGAGTTAAATTCCTGGCCTCATGATAACTTTCAATAGTCTATAGCTTTGTAATTAGTCTAGCGGCTCACATAAATGATGCCTGGTGATTTTGAAAAAAATTGTGTACAAATCTGTAAATTCTGAGAATGTATTTCACCATGGGTCAGTTCCACTTAAGTAGTCAAATTGGAGTTTCACTTTCTACCTTCACTGCCCCTCTGGTTATCAAAAACAATTTTTTTGGTTATTCTTCAAGTGTACTGGGAATTTTATTTATATGTTGTTAATTTCGTTTTTAAATTTCTAAAATTTTTTAGTTTATTTATTTTGAGAGAGGACATGCATGAGACAGTGGGGAAGGGCAAAGAGAGAGATGGAGAGAGAGAGAATCTTAAGCAGGCTCCATGCTACCAGTGCAGAGCCTGATGTGGGGCTCAATCCCATGAGCCACGAGATCATGACCTGAGCCAAAACTAAGAGTCAGACACTTAACTGATTGAGCAACCCAGGCATCCCCATGTGTACTGGGGATTTTAAAAGGCCACATCTCTTCACTTGCTAATCAAATGAGTACCAGCAAATATTTGAAAATGAGTCTTCTCAAAACTGTCTGCTGTAAAAATTGTTTTTTGATATATATTTAACATAAATTTAAATACCAAACTTGATTTTTTTATTGTCTTATTTTCCCCCTTTTTTCTTCTCTTTGCTACTTCCTATCCATTTATCCAACCAATACTCCACCAAATAACTCTTATAAACTATCTAGCATTAAGCCTTTATAAGTATATTTTAATTATTCTAATTATATAGACAATACATAGGGTTTTTATCTTATGTCTTTTAAGTGGAGTCATTTTCACAATCTTTTTGCTATTCTCAGTGTATAATACTTTATGCAAATACCTCCAAGTATACTGGTCTATGTGCAATTAATTATTTTTAACGACTGAGTAATACTTAAAAGTGAAGAAATACCACAATTTACTCAGTTGTTCTTTATATAATAGTCATTTACTTTATTCCCACCTTTTCCATCCACTAAAAATTCTTGCAATTAAACTTTTGATACATATGTAACTACAAAATGTTGTCTTATTTCTGTGGAGTAGTATCCTGGGGCAGGATTGTGTTTGAAAGAAAATTTATTTTAATTTAAAATTTATTTTTCTTAATTTTAATAAATAACTTTTATTTTGTGTTGCTTATTTGCTTGTCTTAAAAACAATTCACATTTTTACAAGGAATTTATGAGAGTGTCATTTTCTAGTAATCTCCAAAAGCAGTAACACCTACAGGCACCTGGATGGCTCAGTTGGTTGAGTGTCCAACTCTTGGTTTCCACTTGGGTCATGATCTAGATTTGTAGAATTGAGTCCCGTGTCAATCCTTACATCAGGCTCTGTGCTGAGCATGGAGCCTGCTTAAGATTCTCTCCCTCCCTCCCTCTCTCTCTCTCTCTCTCTCTCTCTGTCTCCTTCTCTCTCTCTGCCCCTCTTCCTTGCTCACGCACTCTCTCTCTCTCAAAAACAAAAACAAAAAAATGTAAAACTACCTCCCAATCAAAAAATACAAGTAACACCAATATATATATATATATATATATATATATATATATATAATTTTTTAAGCTTGACATATAAATTGTAATAATTTGATACATGTAAATATAAACAAATATAATAATGAGTCAATGTTTATTATCTTTATTTGCACTTTTCTGAATACTACTGTGTTTAATGATTTGGATATTTTTTGATGAACTTCTGATGCATATTACTTGACAATTATGTTCTGTTACATTTTGTCTTTCTCTTTTCAATGTATAAGGATACTTTACTTATTATCTACAATACAAATATATTTTCCATAGCCATACATTTGTTACTAATATTTATGTAAACTTGTATTACTATGTCTCGTTTTGTTGTTTGGTCTCTTTTTCAATTGCTGTGACTATTTTTTGCCTCTCTGTTACAGTTTAATTAAAAACAAATTTTTTAACATTTATTTTTTGAGAGACAGAGAGAGACAGAGCACAAGCAGGGCAGGGGCAGAGAGAGAGGGAGTCACTGAATCCGAAGCAGCGTCCAGGCTCTGAGCTGTCAGCACAGAGCCCGACATGGGGCATGAACTCACAAACCACAAGATAATGACCTGAGCTGAAGTTCAATGTTCAACCGACTGAGCCACCCAAGCACCCCTGGAGTTTAATTTTAAAGTTGTGGTGGCTTTGCAGTGGTAGAATTCCAACTACCAGAAGAATAAGGTAGATTATATCCCCCAGTGGATGTATTGGAATATTCCCACATTTTGTGTTGTATTTGCCAAGAATCACAGAGAGAGGATTCAGCCAAACTATTCAACTCATTTTTATGGGTTAGTGAAACTACTTAATATTATTTTTAAATATTGTTAAAATGTCAATTGGGAATAGACAAGAGGGAAACCTCTTTAAACTGTTTTCCAGGCAACTGCCCCAAAAAAACTGGTGGAGAAAACAAATTACTTGCTCTTTTTTACCTAAAACTCAAGACTTAATGTGCCTGTGAGCTCAAATTATCATGTGATTCAGAAGAATGTGTTCTTGTTGGGAAAGAAAGGAGACAATTTCTGGTGAGAGTCTTCTCAGAATCCCTTCTTTACTCTGTTTTAAGCCATTTTGTTGTTCTTAAAGGGAAAAACTGCTCTGTGATTGATTATGGTTAATTAACATTCTCATGTGATAGCTCTAATCTATTAATTTATACTGCTATTAATATATGACATAAGTACATTTATGGAACACTGCCTAAAACTTTGATCAATTTTTTATAAGTTAATGTACAATTTCATATATTTCCTTTAAATTTGGAAACTGGAAAATCAGGTCTATTTTACAGAGAGAATGTTTTATCCAAGGTCACATAATGAGTTAATTTTTCTTTGTCAATTGGTCTTACATAGTAGCTATAATGAACAAGAGTTTAGGTTGTCACTGTTTCTTTCAGTGATGGAAATACCATTTTGTAAACAAAATACAATTCAGTGAGTCATTAGTGCCTCCAAAACTGAATAACTCCATTACAATGAATCCATTTTGTGAAGAAAAATGACTGACACCATCCAAAACCTCTGAATTTGTATGCATTGAAATTACTGTTCTAGATATGGTAGAGAAGGGATGAGAGGAATTAATCATTTTTATTAATATGATATTCAAAAAAGTGCCCTTTTTCCTCATTTTCAGGACTAACATATCATATCTGACACATTTATTTTTGTCCTTCACAGTGAGTTACATTTCATCTTTTGGGTTATTGGCACCAGAAAAAAAGAGATAGTCTTGCTGAGGGCCATTAAGTGTTTCATATATCACTTTTTAGCTGTGACTCAGCATCTCCATTGCTTAAGTTCAATTTCTGAGCTGTTCACGATTATTCATACACTGGTAGCACAGTTAAGAGAGGTCAACCAACATTTATTCTCCTTCTACTGTAGAAGATTACCAGGAAAGATCATTCTTTTCATGAACCAACATAGAATGTTTCCTAAACATTTTAAATGTGATAAACACATCTCACATCATAAATATAAAATACAGTAATATACTTGTGACCTTGAGCAAGTCACAATCTCCCTTGATTCATTTTATTTATGTATAGAAGTATACATAGTACTAACTATATAAACATACTGATTGGACTGTGGATGTCTTTGAAAAACTTTCTTTTAGGAACTGTTATATTTCTCTGTACCCCTAAAATTAGTATAAAAAGCAGAATTTGACTTTTACTGCCTTTTTTTTTAAGAGAAAGAGAGCACGAACAGGGGAGAGGGGCAGAGGGAGAGAATCTTAAGCAGGCTCCATGCTCAGCACGGAGCCCAATGCAGGGTTTTACCCCATGCCCCTGGGATCGCGACCTGAGCTGTACCTGGGAGTCTGATGCTCAACCAACTGAGCTACCCAGGTGCCCTTACTATTACTACTATTACCAATACTGATTTAAAGACAGATCAGAAAATAGAGGAATACAAATTTCTATTTTCTGATTTGTTTCGTTTGTTCCCAGTAATAGCACCCTTTCCTCTGTAATTCTATTGCCAATGGTGTTATAAGAGCTGAACTACAGTTTACAGTCTTTGTAAAAAATTAAAAAACAAAAACACAAAAACAAGTCAATTGTTTGGACTTTTAATACAATTGTCGTGGGGAACAGTATACTTGTTTGTGTTTCTGAGCATGCAAACAAAATATTCTGTAGGTTCTAATGATTTTCAAATTATGTTTTCAAATTTGTGATGTTAAATCTATGATATAAAAAGTCAGACATTAATTTCCAAAAGGACAGAATCTGAAGGAAAATTGAAAATAGAAGCTTACATTTATGATTAAAGTCTGCCATCCAACATGTTATATACTATAACTGATTTGAAGACTTATGCATGAAAACCCTTATAATTAGAAATGAAAAGAAACTTCTTTAATCTGGCAAATTAATATGTAAATAATTAAAGCAAATATGTATACCAGTGAAACATTGAAAACCTTCTCTTTACATTAAAAATAAAGTGAATATTACTACTATCACACCAACAGTCTGTTTGGAAAGATAAGATTATTTTATAAATTATAATCATGATAAAATAAGTGTATATTATTTTCAAATAACATATTGCATACACAAGAAATTCAAAAGACTTAGAATTAACAAGAGAGATCAACAACTTTGTTAGATAAAAAAAAATTAAAATTAATTATTATATATCTACTTGTACTCAGAAAATAAATTGCAAGAATATACTCTTTACACAAGCAATGCAAAATAACTTTTCAGAATAAATATGATAATATACTTATAGGACCTCTATGGAAAAATTTAAACATTGTTTTAAAGAAACAGTATAAGAACATTAATATTAAGAAAACTATATGATATCCGTTGATGTTCAGAAGACCATATTTAAAGGTGCTGGTTCTCCATTATCACAAAAATAACATTTCTCCCCATATTAACTTATAAGCCTGATGAAATTAAAACAATGTCAATAATTTTGGGTGGATTTGATACAATTCAAAGCCTAATTATAACCAAGGTTGTCCTGAAGAAGAATAAAGACAAAACTAAGGGAATTGTTCTATCAGATTTCAAATATTTTGTAATCATATTTACTAAGACTGTGTAGAAGGATTCAGGATAGACAAGTTGATCTGCAAAAGAATGCAGAGGTTCCAGAAATAGTCTCAGAAATACATGAATACATGGGACTGCAGTATGATGCACCTGATTATGAAATGAGAGGTGGTAGATCACTTGGAAAGAAAATCAGAACTCTATGTAACCATGCTCAGAAAATTTGTTTGATAATTAAATTAAAACTTAAGTAAAAAATTACAGTGTATAAGTGAAAAATTACAGTGCATAAAATTTTAATGTGAAAAGAATGTCTTTAGGATCTAGAGTCGTATTTTACTATATAACAAACCAAAGAAAAACTTAGTGGTTTCAACCAAGAGTGATGTGTTTGTTTAATGATTTTCCTGGTCAGAAATTTGGACTGAGCACAAATGGTTTTTTCTTCTCATTTTAGTTAAACTCAGTGCATCTGCAGTCAGCTACTGGTCAGCTAAGTGGCTCTACTTTTGGAAGTTGGTTGGAAATATTAACTGGGTCAAGGAGGGGATGACTAAGCTACATGTCTCTCAACATCCAGCATTTATGCTGAGACTGTTCATACGGCAGAAAGGCAGGATCCCAAGAAAATGACTGGGTGAACTCAAAGCCTCTTAAGGCCCTAATATGGAACTCACATAGTATCACTTTCAAAGTAACAAACTAATTAAAGATAGCACAGATTTGAGAAGTGGGAATATACATTGAACTTTTTGTTGGGAGCAATTACAAAGTTACACATATTGCAAGTGCATGAATATGGGAGGAAGAACAATTGTAATTGTTTTGGCAAATAACCTACCACAATCTAAATTCAAGTTAGAGAAAGGTATTGTAAACAGGGCATAAATGTTCAAGCCATGAAAAAAATATAATAAAATTAATCCAAATGAATAAATTAGTAATAAAATACATTGAGAAGTAAATATAATAGACATTTATAAACCCATACATCTGAAAAATAATTGATATCAGAATTATATAATTTGCTTGACATCACTAATCATCAGGGGAATGCAAATCAAAACCACAATAAGATATCACCTCACATCAGTGAGAAATGGCTACTATCAAAAAGACAAAAAAATATATAGGTGTTGGTAGGGATGGGGAGAAAAGGAAGCCATCATTCACCATTGGTGGAAATGTAAATTGGCACAGCCACTGTGGAAAACAGTATGGAGTATCTTCAAAAAAAAAAAATTAAAAACAATACTGTATCAGTAATTCCACCATTGGGCATTTACCGAGAGGATATGAAACACTAATTCAAAAATATTTATGCATCCCTATGTTTATTGAAGCATTATTCACAATAGCCAAGATGTGAAAGCAACCCAAGTGTCCATTGATAGATGACTGGATAAAGAGGTGGTATATATGTATATATATACATATATATGTATATCTTCTTCACCTATTTCATCATCTCCCAACCCACCACCCCTGTGGCAACCATCAGTTTGTTCTTTGTATTTATGACTGTTTTGTTTTTTAGATTCCACATCTAAGTGAAATCATATAGATTAAATAATACATATGTATTAAATAATACATAAGTATTATGTAATATTAAAATTGAGAGGTGCAAACATCCAGTTATAAAATAATTCATGGAGAGGGAAAGTACAACATAACCAATACAGCCAACAATATTGTAATAGTGTTGGACGGTGACAGATGGCAACTACACTTATCATGCTGAGACTTAAAGAATGGAATAGAATGGTTGAATCACTATACTGTACACCTCAGACTAATATAACACTGCATATCAACTATAGTTTGATAATAAATTTCATTAAGAATATAATAAAAAATAATAAAGAATTTATAAGCAAAAGATACAAACCTAATAAAAAACAGGCGAAAGACTCCAGTCAGCATTTAACAGTAAAGAAAACATAAGTGACAAGTCAATCTATAAAAGGATTCTTCACATAGTAATTATCAGGTAAATACAAAGTATCAGCATAGTGTGATACCATTTTATTGCATCTAGATACTTAAACATTAGTAAATTAGATCTTATTAAGTGTCAAGGAGAATATGAACTGTGTTATACAGTGTTACTACACACATATTTGGTGTGAAGTATCCCTCTGCAAGGTAGAATAAAACATCCCTTTCCTATGGTAATAGGTATGGTCAGGTGACTTGCTTTGGCCTATGAAATATGAGTGAAATTTAAGATTGGGGCAACTCTATCCATTAGATTCCCAGAGTGATATTATCATGGAGTAGAGCCACAACCATACCATAATGGATATATAATGTGAATAAGGAAGAGACCTTTTTTGTTGTAAACTCCTGAGATTTGGGTGTGGTTTGTTATGACACCATGTCCACGATGTCCATGCCCTTGTGTAATTCCCTTCCAGATTACTCAGGGCTTGGCTCAATGATTTCGACCGACAGGAAATCAGCAAGGATAATGCAAACAAGCTTGATAAGTCTAGCTCTTAGAACACTGCCACCTTTTGAACTAATGTAATCTATCTTAAGGATGTGATCCCATGTGAAGACAACCTGGGGAGAGAAGTCAGCCATCTTATCCATTCCAGAAATTTGAGCAGGAACAAAATATGTAAACATTACATAATGTTAATGCAATAGCAAATGATAAAAATAATTGACCTTTTAGAGGTCAATATAGAAAAACATTTCAAAATTAATTTTATCTGTTCTTGGTACCAATATTAAATATTGATAATTTTAACTACTTATATATGCAAACATTGTACACAGTTAAGTGTTACTCTTAGAAACTAAATGCTACAAAATGTCATCAAGGAAAATTAAAGAACACAAATTAAATGAAACTGTATGAAGGCTTCATGTATTAGAAGGCTCAATATTAAGATGGAAATTCTCCCAATTGATCAGTAAATTCAATGTAATTACACTCCAATGCTAATAGGCTTTTATTTTTTAAGATGCAAAGCTAATGTTACAATGTATATGTAAAGGCAAAGTATCTAGAATAGTCAAAACAAAATGAAAAATAAAAATAAACTGGAAGGAATGATACCCCTGTTTTGGCAGGGGTAGAGAAAGGCTATTGTAATCAAATCATTATAGTATTAGTGAGAGGATAGATTCATAGACCAAATAAATAGATTATAAAATTCAGAAATAGACTCACTTTTAGGTAGTCAGGGTATTTTTGATAAAGATGTCAAGGTATATTGTTTAATGAAAGAAAACTTGAATGTGATTATTTTTATTAGAGTTCTACAACTAGAGTTGTAGAAAGTTAAAAAGAAGGTTGGAATTCTTGGTTGATAAAAACTAGGTTTTAAATTTGAAAAAAATTTACTTTAAAACACAAATAGCTATTAATAGCTATTATTAAGTTCAAAATCTCCTACAGTCTTCTAAAAACTTGCATTCAGAGACTACACCTTCTAGACTCCCGGAAATCATTCCCCCAGCTGTTGGAAGTGCTAGCTGCTGCCAGGACCCAGCTGAGTGCCTAAGAAATGCCCTGGGCTAAACAATCTGCACCAATGACTGGTTATTAATGTCTAACCTAGTAGGCTCAGTGCAGAACAACTCTGTAGGGTCATGCCAATTCCAGAACCCCCCAGCTACTTTCTAACCCTTGCTCACTGGTGTTAATCCCAAGGATTGCCCCAGCAAACCCCCCTGCATGCAAATCTCTAACTCCAAGTTAGACCCCCAGCGATACTCATCTACAACAAATTTTATTCTAGGATACAAACTCCAAATCTCAATCCTTGTGTTTTAGAGTCACGAATTTTTTAAGCTTTTAAACTGTGAGTCAAAGACAAATTATATCTCTCCTACTCACTGTGTAAGCTTTTTGCTCTTAGACATGATGGCTTAATATTTCCTACCATTTGTTCTGAGTTACTCATGTGACTACTTAATATCACAGTTCAGTGTTTCTAGGCACACAGCCAGATTACAAGTCCAGCTATAGATTTTTAACATTATACTCCCCCAAGCCAAGTAAGCTTAAATGACTATTTAATTGAATTAATTAGGAAATTATCACTTAGTTTAAGTAACCTAATTGTTCTCAGCATTGGCAAGAATCCCAACATTTACAAACTGAATTAAATGTGATACCAAGACTAAGGCAATGTAAATTCAACTCAAAATGTTGAAGCATAAATTAAGTGTTGTTAAAAGAATTATAAAGCTGCATGCATAGATAGATAGTAGATGAAGATATATTGTATATGAACTTTAAGTACAGCACAAAACTAGAGTTGTAACTAAAATGTACATTTATCTATTGCATCTGTTATTCTTCAGAAGGTGTAATTTATTTCTACAAAATCAACATCTATAATGAAGAGTGGAGTTCTTTATCTTTTCTTTTAAGAGTCATGTATATTAAATGTCATTCAACATGTGTCATATTTAAAAATATAAAATGCTTTATGAGCAGATGTGGTTTTAATTTACAAAAAGGTTATTGCTCTATAGATAAATTCTATTTATTACTTTTATAAAAAACACTTGCTTTTAAAAACCTACTCATTTAATTGCTTGTAACACCAATTTAAAATCTTTAATAGCTGCACAACACTACTTTGATTTACTTAACTATAGCTAATTTTATATATCCAGTATTAAGTATAGGTTACCACCAACATAGTACTAAGTATTTAGTATTTAGTATTAAGCATTAAGTATTAAGTATTTACATATCCAGTATTAAGTATAGGTTACCACCACCTCCAACATAATTATGACAGAAATATCTTCATGCAAGTTTCTTTCTTTGCTTGTATGAGAGTTATACTGAGATATAATCACAAATAGGATAATAATGTACCGATTTATGGAATTTTAACAAATTTAATTTTATTAGCTGCTGACTCCAATTTTTAAAATGGCTGTGCTACAAAAGGCCATATTTCATTTTTTCTCATTGCCACGTAGTATTCCATTGTGTATATATACCACAATTTCTTTATCCATTCATCAGTTGATGGACATTTAGGCTCTTTCCATAACAGAGAAAGACAGATACCATATGGTTTCACTCTTATGTGGATCCTGAGAAACTTAACAGGAACCCATGGGGGAGGGGAAGGAAAAAAAAAAAAAAGAGAGGTTAGAGTGGGAGAGAGCCAAAGCATAGGAGACTGTTAAAAACTGAGAACAAACTGAGGGTTGATGGGGGGTGGGAGGGAGGGGACGGTGGGTGATGGGTATTGAGGAGGGCACCTTTTGGGATGAGCACTGGGTGTTGTATGGAAACCAATTTGTCAATAAATTTCATATATATAAAAAAAAAATAAAATAAAATGGCTGTGCTATTTTACACTCCACCAACCATGCATGCCATTTTCATTTCTCTATATTGCTATCATCCCTTCAAATTTTCCAAGTTTTTAACATTTTATTCTTCATCTAGAGATGAATGTGTGTGTGTGTAATATGATATAATGTTATATATTTTAGCATAAACTATTTTAGCATATATGATATCATATATGTATACATGTATCGTGTTTCCTAATAATGGGAGACTGAATATATCTTCATAGTAAATAGCACTTCCTACTTGCTTTTCATTTAAGATGTAGCCTAATTCCCTCTATTTATGAAAACTTTGTAAAAGTAATTGTTAAAATTTGTATACAATCCCACTTTAAGAGCCATAATTTCCTAATAAGTATTCTCTGATTTCATAGGATTTTAAATTTATTTTCTGTTATGAGGAATTATGTGATGAGTATCTTGATATGAACTTCTTTTCTATTACTAATTATATCCTTTAGAGAGAAGAGTTGTATAATTTTGCTTACCTTTCACATTTTGAAGATTTTGTGCATATTACACACATTCACGTTACATTACTTTATGGTTATGTCCCCATTGTTAGGACTGTTTGTCTCATGGCATTTGTCAATTTTTCAGAGTTGCTAAGTTACATTTGGAGAAGGCAAGAATTGTAACTTTTGTGAGGGTCATAACTTTCAATAAGTTTTCTGGGACAACTTTTCTCATTTGTGATTACCCAAGAAGAATGTACTCCCCAATATGTTCAAAACGTTCCCTCAGAAATATTTTTTAGGGGCAGCTGGGTGGCTCAGTTAAAGCAGCTCACTTCGGCTCAGGTCATGATCTCATGGTTCGTGGGTTCAAGCCCCGGTTGGGCTCTCTGTACTGACAGCTCAGAGCCTGGAGCCTGCTTTGGATTCTGTTTCTCCCTCTCTCTCTCTCTCTCTCTCACTCTCTTTGTCCCTCTCCCACTAGCATTCTGTCTCTGTCTCTCTCAAAAATAAATATTTAAAAAAATTAAATGTGTGTATATAAATAAATAAATATACATATACATATATACATATATATGTACATATACATATACATATGTGTATATATATATGTGTGTGTGTGTATATATATATGTGTGTGTGTGTATATATATGTGTGTGTGTGTATATATATATATATATGTGTGTGTATATATATATGTGTGTGTGTGTGTGTGTATATATATATATATATAATGGACAAGTATTCTATCTGTCCACTAAATAAAATAAATTTTAATTGAAAAAATATTATCTATTTCATTTTCCATATTCTTTAAAGAAGAAAAATTCTTGCTTACCGGTGGAGAAACTACTTCATTAGACCTAATGAATTACTAACGAAGTGTTGGGGTCTTTTCCACTGAGGCCTACGGGAGATGCCATCTGAGCAGCTCTGAAGTTAAGAGAACTGGTAAAGGCAGGAAGTTCGGCAAAGAAGTAATATGGCAGCATAAAGTGAATCTCCTGTGTAATCCTAAAACTCAAAAATTAAGTCATTTTGAATATCTTCTGACAATATCACGGTTTTTTGTTTGTCTGTTTTTGGGGTGTGTGCGTGTGTGAAAACTTGAGACCTGACCTATGCGCTGCTGGGTTCATTAAGATACGTTTGTGAGGCAGAACTTAAAATATTAGGGCAAAAAACAATTCTTTAATTTTATACACTCATTGGGTGATGCTGAAGAATTATTATTGTTATTATTATTGTTGTTGTTATTATTATTATTTTGGGTGGGATATATCTATTTACACATTCACTTAATTTGCCTTTGATGTTTTGTTTTTATTTTTAAAATCCAGTCTTGTTTGTTCACTCCTATCTCATCTGTTAAAGTTAGATAAATGACACAGCCCCACACCAAAAGATAGTCTGAAAAGCCAGAGAAACCTCTCCCCTGACCTATAATGCTAAATTTTCTATGTAATAGTAAAATCCATTTTATGAAATTT
This sequence comes from Lynx canadensis, assembly GCF_007474595.2. Lineage (NCBI taxonomy): Eukaryota > Metazoa > Chordata > Mammalia > Carnivora > Felidae > Lynx > Lynx canadensis. Next base: position 154,870,928 of record NC_044306.2, on the reverse strand, counting down.
CTGATAAAAAAAATGTTCAGAATAAAGAGCCCTTAAGGTTGTTTTGAAATAAAGGAAGATACAAAGGAAAAAGGAGAGGCGGTATAAATCCAATTAAGAAAAAAAAATGTTATTTGTATTCTCATGAGATAACAATTTTGTAGTAATTTAATTTTGACTTGAAGAATTAAGATATTTATTCAAAACTATTTTAGCATAAAAAGAACTAGAGGAAAGATGTTTTGTACTCTAAGTGCTATTGCATACAATATTTCACATAACAGTCATATTTGAAGAAGCTTCTCATAAAATCCTTATTTTACAAATACAGAAATAGAACATGAGAGATCTTTGCTAACCAACCCAGTACCAAAGGGGAGACTCCCCCAATGTTTCTGACTGCACATTGAACATTAATATCTATGTTATGGAATTAATTATAGAAAACTCTTTAGGAACCGAAGTTACTTTATATTATGAATATTCTATAACTTCTGAATATAAGAGGAAGATGTTAACTATATCTAAAATCAAAGCAAGTACATTTTCTATTCAGCATCCTAATAATTAAATGTTGCTTTTCTCCACTCTGAAATGGTGACATTATTTTTCAATAAAATTTGTATCTACAGTTTCTGTCCCCCCACAAAAAAATCTGTGAAAACCATCACTTTTGTTCTTATATTTGACTGAGATTAAGATGTTAGAAAAAAGTTTACTTTCTATATGACTAGATCAAGAGTAAGACCAAGTAATGATGTTTTAAGGACATAGAATTAATTATTTTCAATGTATAAAAGTTATGAATTTGTTGAAGTATCAGATAGATTTGTAACTTAGAAACTAGGTCAAGAATTATTTTTCGACATATCTTCTTAAAATAAATTGAATATTTTATGCCCAACATAAGTTAATTTTTCAACTGAGTAGAACTCTTACAAACTTGATGTAAATAAATATCCACGTGTGGTAATTTACAATAGGAGAAAACTCTTACGAGGTTTTTATTTTTTCTTTTGCTCAGCTACCATGGATTGAGATTTCTCTGAAATTAGGCTCCAAACTGCTTTCCTAAGGTCTGTTTTAAGCATCAGCCATAGCATTCAAGCTAAATGAAGTTTATATTCCTGATGAGACATTTTAAACAATTTTGTCTGCTAATATTAGTCTTATGACAAATATTTTTTCACATTGCAAGATTTATTTCTATTGTTTAAATTTTAATTTCTAAAGACAAAATAACTATATTGCCTGGTATTCTCGGTATGCTTGACGGTTTTTGGAAATTTACTTTTTCAATAAGCAAGGGATTTTTTTCTAATGCTACTCAGAATTTTTTTAGTACATAATTTTTAATGTTTATTTATCTTGAGAGAAAGAGAGCAGGGTAAGGACAGAGAGAGAAGGAAAGAGAGAATCCCAAGCAGGCTACATGCTGACAGTGCAGAGGCTGACAAGGGGCTCAATCTGATGAACCATGAGATCATGACCTGAGCTGAAATCCAGAGTCGGACATTTAACTGACTGAGCCACCCAGGAATCCCAGGTTTTTTTTTGTTTGTTTGTTTTTGTTTTTTTATTGTAATGGTATTTCTTATGAATGCATTATCTGGTTGTCAATTTCACCTAGAATAAACAGGAAAGAGTTTGCTGTTTTAAAACACTGAAAACTTCAAGAAAATAAAGTCCTTGACCTAAGCACTGCTTTGGTTTCTATCAAATATGACTATAGAAAAAAGATTTTTTTGAAATGAAAAACAAGAAAGTCATCTAAAAAGAAAGCTTATCGAGGCGCCTGAACAGCTCTGCCCCTCCCCCATTCACACTCTGTCCCTCTCTCTCTCAAAAATAAATAAACATTTAAAAATTAAAAAAAACAAAAAGAAAAATAAAGCTTATATATCTTGATTATATAGCATTCTTACTTGTATTGTGCTAACAGCAACAACAAAAAGAAAATAGAAAATTCTGTTATTTATCATATAAAACTCCTGAATGTGTATGAAGGAACCTGAGTAAATAACACTTTGCATTCTGTGTCACAGTAGTTTATGCAGTTAATAAATCAATGAAAAATTCAATGAATGAAACACAGTGCTAACCCCTTAGATAAATATTATCAGTTATAATATTCACACTAACTCATTGGTCTAGGCATTATTATCAGTTTACACAAATGGGGTTCAAGAAACTTAAGTGACGTGTCCAAATAATGTAGCTAGAATGTGACAATAAAGGTATAAAAGATACAAACTTGAGTGGTGCACCTACAAGTATGCGATATCTCTGCTACACCATGTTAGCCCTCAGATACTCTCATCCAAGTGATGTAACAATTAGTTTATATCTACACTCACCCCTGCAATGGTTGGTTAGTAAAGCCAGAAGACAAATGATCTTCAGTACAGTCAGTGATGATAAAAGAGAAGCTGAAATTAAAGGATCAGATGACCTAAGGTTTCTATTTAAGGAATATATGCATAAATAAATAAATAAATAAATACATATATAAATTTCAGACAGCATTTAAGGTTTGAAATGAAAATACAAAAGAAACTGAATCTCAAGTAGCATAAGACAATGTATACAAAGAAGGTATTTAGAAAAGAGGAATTGAATGTAAACCTGTAAGAATATGTGTATTTATTAGTTTCTCCATATAGTTCCTTTTTTCCTATCCTTTTATATTATCTGACTGTGACCATGATGAGTATACTCCACTGATCATTAGAAATACATAATAGGATTCAGTCAGGACTAGTCCTTCTTGTACACTGAAAACAGTCTCAATATTGACTTTTTGTATAGAAACTATTAACTATGACGAATCAAGAGCAGGGGATGGAATATTTTTGGAATATTTGTAGTGCTTAAATAAGAATATTTAAGGATATGTTTTTATTTTATTTTTATTTTTTAATACAGATACTACACTTGTCTGTATTATTTTGTGAGGCAACATCATCCATACACACTTTTCCTTGTTTTAAAATACTTTCACTAACTTAAACATTATTGATGTGCTCTCAAATTTAGTTAAATGATAACACTTGTTAGTTCATGAGTGGTATGTATTTTATTTTAAGTAGATTACTTTCCTTAATAATTTGAGAATAGTTTTCTGAACAGATATTTTCTGATTACCTGTTTATACTCTCTTCTCTGTATTCAGTATATCTTTTTAAGGAAAAAAAAAAGCACTGCTGTATAAATGCAATCATTTCCCTTTAAAATTTGATGAAAATGAGCTGACTCCATTTAGAGAAAGTCACTGAATATTGTGCAATATTCTTACCTTCACTTTTAATGCTTTTCTATTTCCATTTGAATGTATACCCAAAGCTGTCATCTGAAAGAAAAAAAAAAGTAAGAGAAAAAAACTCTAATGCAAAGATATAACCATTCTGTAGATACATTCAAGGATAAATAGATGATATTTTTCATCTGGACTGATAAAGAGTATAGGAGAAATATGTTCTTTCAAGAAACACTTCTTCTAGGCCATGTCTGCCCAGCACATTTATGATTCTCCTTTTTCTCTTATAAAGAGAAAAATTCATGTGATGGAATTTTCCCCATAGTTCCATAATTAGGAAACATATTGTATGGGCATAACCAGTGTTTTTATTTCTGTTTTAGAATTATGAATTTCCTTTTTTCCAAATGGACTTTAACATTGGTTATCCCCCCCTTTTTTTAATAACATAAAGGTACAAGAATTAAAGCAAAGAGAATACATACTGATTAATCACTAATTTTGGCTAAGTACAGATTATGATAATCGGAAACAAACTATCTTACTTTCACTTAAGAACATTAATCCATATAAATGTAGACACAGGACTGTCCACAGTAGTTGCCAAACTTAACTGATATCTGTCTAAAATAGCTGTTCATTGGAAATGTTGGGGTCAGGAGTGAACGGTCAAGAAAGAATCCTGGAGGTGTCTTCAGTGCAAAGAGGTGTTTTTTTTATTAAAGCTTGGGGAGAGGACCTGTGGGCAGAAAGAGCTGCGCTGGGGTTGCGAGGAGTGGCTGATTTTATTCTTTCAAGTGGATGGGGGTAGGGATAGCATAAGTCTCCAAGGAAGTTGAAAGCAAGGTTTCCAGGACCTTGAGTGGCCGGGTGTTGTTAGGAAAATGTTATTTACTACTGTCAAGTAAAACCTTAGTCATGAGACGCTTCAGATATATATTGGTGGGCCATATGCTTGGAGGATGATTGCTAGCATATATCTTGAAGGATAGAGACAAGGAAATTTCCAAAAGAATTTTATATATTAAAGGGAACTTACAGGATCCTGGAGGTAGGGCTAATAATAAGTTAAAGTTGCCTTTTGGCCTAGGCAAACTATTAACATGAGGCAGTTGAGTTCCTAGAGGAAGGTCACTCTGCCTGTCTCAAGGATTGACAATGGGCTGTGAGTTGTAAGACATTTAATTTTTCTCTTTTTGCCTTTGTTCTACACATCAGCTGTCATGTCCAAATTAATGCTGAACAATAAATGAATTCAGTATAGAAAATTATAATACATTATGATCTTGGATTCACACATTTATTCTAATTTATTACTGTTTCTGACAATGTTTATTCCTATATTGATATTCTTCTTTATGTAACAATATATTTAAAGAAGCATCTATGTTCACAAGTTATATGTTGTACAACTTTCAACAATTAATAATCAAGATTTTTTTTTAAACCTAAATATATATAGGTATAATGAATGAAATGCAAATTTAATTTGTTCCTCAGGTAAGGTAGCTTCAAGAGATCTTAGATGGGCACAGAATTGTTGGGTTCATGGTTTTGGTCCATGGCCGTGGGAATCTTGGCCAGTGTAACCCCACTTTTCATGAAGTTAACCAACAATGTTTACTAGGAACATATGTGTTGCTCAAAAAAATGCAGGTTTAATAATTTTACTGCAGTAAGGATGATACACTGCAGGGGAATAAGGCGGCATCTTGTTATGGCAGTAGAGAAAAACTCTATGTTAATAAATCACCACAATCTTGGTGGCTTAACAGAATGCAATGTATTACCTTTGCTTTCTATAGATTAGAACTTCTGAATGGGCCCTCACTGGGCTGGGATAAAGTGTTGGCAGCTCTGTGTTCCTTCTTGAAACATTCATGTGATTGTCTTCTCCATTCTTTTGGTAAACTACGTCCTTGGCTTGAGACCGTTCCTCTGTCTCCTAAGCCAGCAGTCATATCTTCTCTGACACGAACTCTCTTGCTTCCTCCCTCATGCTTATAAACATCCTTGTGCTTACATGGAGAACACTGTATATCCAAGTCACCTTTCATATCAAATCTTTAATTTAAGCACATCTACAAAGTCTCTTTTGCCATGTGATAGTAATATGTGTATATGTTCCAGGGATTAGTTATTGGACCTCTGGAGGGGGTCATCATTCTGCCTAATACCAGGCCTCTTGCCGGAACTCGAGCTTTTGCTGCACTCAGGAGGATTCCATAATTAAGAACCAGTTCTGGATTGGATACTGTTAAAAAGTGAAGGAAATTCTGTCATCATGTATATATCTTAGGAGTTTATTCAAGTGGTAACATGATGAAAGCAGGAACAGAGTTATCATTTGCAAAATAAGGAGATGTTAAGCAGAAAAAGAAAAATTTATTCCCATTTCTATGCATGCGGTTATAGAAAAAATCTCAATCTAGATAAGAATACAATTATTGTTGCTGAACTTCCATTAAAAGAATACAAAGGAAGACACTAAAACATCTAGAATGTGAATATTGCCAATGCTTTTTTACTGTGTTTGGGATTTTATCAGAGAATTGAACTATAATCCAGTTATCTAACATATTATCTGTGAAATCATAGTTTAATGTGTTAGTTTATATAGATTCTAATAAATACATAAACATATTTTAAATGTCAAAACGTTTACTGTCACAGATCACTTTTAGATTGCCACTTGTACAAAAATTACATTGATGAGACATGATCAGGAGAAAGTAAGTAGCATTTTAAAGGCAGTTTCAGAAGGGTGATGTTCAAAAACAGTTGGTTATAAAGTATAGTGAGACAGAAAGTTTGAGATAAAATTGTGGTAAATACTGGATCATTTTAAGTACTGGATTTCTGATAGTCCACGATAACTGAAAACTGATCACATTGAGATGAGTAGTAATTGTAATGAAAATGTTATTTAATGAAGACTGATCCAGTAGTGTCATTTGTGATAAATTAGAATGGACTCCAATAAAACACTTAGGATAGTACTATAATTATGCATATATGAAGAGCTTAATGCCTTCAAAACTGAGTTAGACTGGAAAGGGAGTGACAAATGTGAGTGATGTTGGAAGAGCAGAACTTTCAGATTTTGATACAAGACTGCATATATTAGAGTAGTGGGAAAGATAATTCAAAGGTGATTCTTCAGTTTGGGGAATAAACGGTTAAACACATGGGCATAACCATGGTTAAAGAATAAGAACAGTTTTAGCCTTTGGTTTTAGGCACATTTGGACAGCCAAATAAACTAAGTAGAACGCTTTTGTGTATATGTTAGGTGCTCATTAGGCAAAAGAAGAATGAGGATGTAGATATTTTAAGATATACTCAACCTATTAATAAATTTAATAATAGACATAGGAGGCATACAATAAACATGATAGATATACAAAACGTGTGATCCATTTTGGAGGTGTAAGAGGTAGAGATGTCACTGGAAGGGAACATGGAGAGGCATGAGGAAAACTGGAGTCTTGAATATATCAGTAAAAAGGGAATATTCAGGTATAGTAAAGACTTCAATAAAGCAAAGAGAAGCATGGTTTGTGGAAATACCATTGATATGTGACAATTTATCTATTAAACTAATTGCACTAAAGTTTTTAAAAATAGATTTCCTTTCTCTGCTTTCTGTTTGCCTAACCTAGTTAATAAATAATATCTAGCAAAATATTAAACTGTAGAAAACTAATGGAACTAGTGTAAATTATTATAAAAAAGATAGAGAAAAGTTTTCTCGATCAAAAGAAAACTGGGTAAATGGTATTAAGTTTAAAACTGTCTGAGAAATACTAAAGGCCATAAAATATGAAAATTTTCATGTATTTTTGTGGATTTTAAAGTAAATTGGAGGAATTTCTTGTAATTGAACAGTGTATATTATTGTGGCAATTTTTCCAGTTATTAAAAATTTTTTTTTATTTAAATTTTTTTTTCAACTCCAGTATTAAAAATTTTAACAATATCCAGCAAAATGAGGAGCGACAAGATAAATTGGAAAAGAGATCTTTTCACTTTATATTATCGGTTTTGTAAAAGTCAATAAATAATGATACTGTTGGTTTCCATTTGTAAAATGTACATTCCAGGGGTGCCTGGTGGCTCAATCGGTTAAGTGTCTGACTTCGGCTCAGGTCATGATCTCATGGTTTGTGAGTTTGAGCCCCGCATCAGGCTCTGTGCTAACAGCTCAGATCCTGGAACCTGCTTCAGATTCCGTGTCTCCCTCTCTCTCTGCCCTGCCCCCACTTGTACTCTGTCTCTCTCTCTCAAAAATAAACATAAAAAAAATTATAACGTATATTGCAAACCTTCCTTTCTGGGCCTTTATGTTGTTTTCAGACTAGTAGATCAGAACAAACTCATTCCTACAAGCTCTTAAAAGCATGAAATAAAACTTTTTGCACTTTTAATCAAGTTTTGAAGGACTGATTGTCTTTTCCTTGAATTTAACCTGCCTGGGTCTCAGCACATTCTCAACAATTGCAGGCTGACTAATAAAAGTGTGTGTGATATGCAATCTTGGCAGATTTAATTGCTTTGAAGAACAATTATTTAAATTTCTTTACATTGGAAGTGATTATTAGAAGAAAGCTTCCCTTGAAAGAATCAAAGTAATAAAGTTAAAATAATATACATCTGAAGCATGAACAATTCAAAAACAACATGTTTTAAGATTATACAAAAGGATTAATTTCACTAATAGATTTGCCTTATTTTACTTACTAAAATTTGATTCTGTATTTTAAGGACTTCAAATACTGCTTTATCTTCTACTCTGGAATATTACAATGAATATCTATCTTTGATGAACAAAGTTAGTTAATGACTACATCCAAAACTTTATCCTGTCAATTTTGTCTTGATTCTAATTTTTTTTATTGATAAAATAGACTGAAGTTCATTATGACTACAAAACATGTAGTTTATGTGACATTCACCTAAATATTCAACCTCAATTCATCTTACTTTTGAAACCTGTTTTACCGTGTGTTTCCTGTATCTATTAATAACACAGTCGTATCCCACTGTTGTTTTTGACTCCTGAGTGTTTATTCCTCTCCAGGCCATACTCATTTTTCATTTAACCTCTTGCTTGGGACCATCTATTCCATGCATAATGTCTTATATCTCCATCCACTTGACCAGTACCCTAATGTAAGTTGTCTGTATTTCAATTTAATCTCAATTCAGTAGTCTTTCTCATAAAGAAACAAAACAAAACAAAACAACCCCTCAGAATTACCCTTGGAAATAATTCAAGAGTAATCTTCCTATAACAGAGCCCTGATGGTGTATTCCAGAGCTCCAACCTACAGTGTCAAATGCAAAGGATTTCATGTCATAGTTGTAATCTCAAAGTTTTCTCTTATGAAATAATTTTGCATGTTCTTTGCTTACATATCATTTATTCTAGGACTTGCCCTATTCACATATATGTCATGTAATTCTCATTTCCATGATACATTTTACACGCTGTTCTCTTTTTTGAAATATCCTCATTGGTGCCCTGTATTTGCTAAGATTGGGTTCAAACAACTTGCACTGGATATTTGGCTACAGTTTTATTAACAAAATACGTATTTTATTTTACTCACTTCTGATGTCTAGAAGGTAGTAGTATAGGCTTTGTGCTACGTAGAGATGTTATGCACAAATATGCATCTCTAAAATACATAGAAACTGTGTATTTATTCCTGGCATGAATGTTTGCCATGGTTGGCCTGGGATAGGCTTGGTTTATGCCTCTTCTCCCTGTACAGTTATTCAGAGTCCCCCTTCACTTTCATGAAAGTATCATTTTGGAAGATAAATTAACTTGCCATGCTACGCATTTCCAACGTAAAATGAGCTATTCAAATTAAATGTACTTTTCTAGGTAACTGAATCTTTTAGTTTCAGTGTTTGGGTCGTTATTTATTTTAAGTATGTTGAAATTTTACCCCACGCTGCCAAAAACCCACTAAATAATTTCCTTTCTTCTTAAATAGTAAACTGAAAAAGAATTAACTGACTTATTTTTATGTAGTCCTTGGATATTATTGTGGTATTTGTATCTTTGTCCCTATTATATAAATTTGACTTTTAATTTTATTATGATTGATATGCTAATTGTTAATTGCTTTTATTCTTAGCAATTAATGTTTATTCCTATCAATAGTGTATCTACATTTAGTGATTGTTTTCTAATGCATTCATTTTAACCATCTAAGACCTTGAGATATTTTATCTTGAAGTTAAGGGTTGCAGAGATAGAAGACCTATGTGGCAATTCTGATTTGCAATTTTTTACCCATGTATGTTTAAGCACTTTCTTTTTTTTTTTTAATTTTTTTTTTCAACGTTTATTTATTTTTGGGACAGAGAGAGACAGAGCATGAACGGGGGAGGGGCAGAGAGAGAGGGAGACACAGAATCGGAAACAGGCTCCAGGCTCTGAGCCATCAGCCCAGAGCCTGACGGGGCTCGAACTCCCGGACCGCGAGATCGTGACCTGGCTGAAGTCGGACGCTTAACCGACTGCACCACCCAGGCGCCCCAACACTTTCTTAAATATTCTGAGTGTCAGTATCTTCACTTGGAATACTGTTTTGTTTTTAAAGTAGATGATCTCTGGTATCTTGTTAGCAATAAATATTCAGATTGACAAATTTCTTAGCGGAGAGTTTAAAAAAATAATATCTTCAGGTTGTGTCTCTCTTTAATGAAATATATCACAATATTATTAGTTATCTATCTTTAGAACTATTTTACTTATTTTTATTTCTCAATTAATTATAATGGTTAACAATGTTGAAATAGAGTATTCATTTATTCGCCAGTTTTATATACTTCTCACTATAATGAGCAATGGATATAAAAAGAAGGATATATTATTTTTACCTTTTAAAGTTTTTATTTTTAACTAAACTTTACACCCAACGTGAGGCTCAAACTCACGATGCAGAGGTCAAGAGTAGCAAAGTCTTCTGACTGAGCCAGCCAAGTGCCCCCATATGATTTCTACTTTTTTAACATTCATACTATTATGAGGAAGAAAAGTATAAAACATGTAAAAAGCGTCACTTGCTTTTAACAAAGGCCTGCTTAGTGCTTAACACATGTCCATTCAAGCACACTTCTGTGTGTGCATACAAACCACATACATGGAAACAAACTCCACTCTTATACTATAATCTAACAATTTTGGACCATGGAACTCTCTATCTATATACCTATCTTTGCTGATTGATTAAGGTCCATTATGGGTTACTGTGGATCTTTGAGAAATTTTGTAACGCATGATGGAAGCACAGAAAGCAACATAGAACTGAAAGAAATACTTTAAATTAGTTTCTTTGTGGTATTCTGTAAATAATTTGAAAAGTATTGTATCTAGGAGCTATTGTCCCTGACCAAGCTAATCAGGTGATTGTATCTTCAGGAATAAAGTGACTACAACCCAGTAGAATGTGTGACTGACACTGGATTGAGGACCCTGATTAGTGATATGCCCAGAAGTAAGAGTACTTGGTTTGATGATTTACTTGTAAATATTACCTTATCACAATTGTGTTTATTTTCAGTAAATTATCCTTTTTATTTTTATTTTTTTTTAATTTTTTTTAACATTTATTTATTTTTGAGACAGAAAGAGACAGAGCATGAATGGGGGAGGGGCAGAGAGAGAGGGAGACACAGAATCGGAAGCAGGCTCCAGGCTCTGAGCCATCAGCCCATAGCCAGACGCGGGGCTCAAACTCACGGACCGTGAGATCGTGACCTGAGCCGAAGTCGGATGCTTAACCGACTGAGCCACCCAGGCGCCCCTAAATTATCCTTTTTAAATGCCAATCTATAAATTTCTCTCCTAGACACGTAGCTGAAATGAACAACATAAGATAATATTAAATTATAATAAAAATATGTTAAAATATGAGACTTTAGTAGCAAGAGTAATCAATTTTTTTTAATCTTTTCGAATGCATCATAGAAGACATTACAAAGCAGTTGATAAAGTTTATGAGAGCAATTCTCCAGGGAGAAGAGGAACATTTTAAGAAGGATATTCGTAGGTCCTAGCTTAGGTCATTTGAAAATGAAGCGTCCTAAAATCACACAGGTGCACATGCGTATACTTTCATACATTCTTATGTAACATTAAATATATTTAAACTCTTTCTTTCCAATATCTTTTTTTTTTTTAATTTTTTTTTTCAACGTTTATTTATTTTTGAGACAGAGAGAGGACAGAGCATTAACGGGGGAGGGGCAGAGAGAGAGGGAGACACAGAATCGGAAACAGGCTCCAGCTCTGAGCCATCAGCCCAGAGCCCGACGCGGGGCTCAAACTCCCGGACCCCGAGATCGTGACCTGGCTGAAGTCGGCGCTTAACGACTGCGCCACCCAGGCGCCCCTCTTTCCAATATTCTAAGTGAGAATTACCATTTATTGAATCTTCATCTGATTTAAAATCTTTATACACAAATACTATACAATATTGCATTAAATTGGTATTTTCAATATTAGATTCAATTTTTATCTATATTGCTCTTGGCACTATTTTGCATTACATAGAAGTTTTTGAGAAACAAAATATGGCATATTTGAAATAAGAGCTTTACTTCCCATTCTTGTTTAATCTTATTTGTATGTATTTCAACATAGCCGAGATCCCATTTTAGCTTTCCTCTATTTATGATCCTCAGTTTTTTGCCTTTGTTTTTAACATACATATTGGAATTGAGAGCAATAAATAAAAATATTTATTCTGAGAAATATTGTTTTAGTTTATTAATGTAAAGTAACATGGCTAAATCCTGTTAAATTACTGCCATTACCTGGCACGTTACCACTCGTCATTTTCTCTAAAGATTATAGAATGTAATATTAGTCAAGATGAATATACTGTTTTCTGTATTAAAGTATATTCATTTAAAGGGAAAAAAGTTCTGTTTTATGTATAATATACTAATCTCATTATTTAATATAAAGTAAATTGTGTTTTTGTTTTTTGTTTTTTCTGATTTCCATTAATTTATTGTTTCCCTTTGGAATATTTTACTTTCATTTTCATTTTCCCTAAAAGGGATTGAGTCTAGAGAGGCGCAGGAAGAGTGCGGCGTAGGAGGACGCTGGGCTCACCGCGCATCCTGCTGATCACTTAGATTCCACCTACACCTGCCTAAATAACCCAGAAAACCGCCAGAGGATTAGCAGAACGGAGTCACCGGACCCAAGTGCAGACGAGAGGCCCACGGAAGAGGGTAGGAAGGGCGGCGAGGCGGTGCGCGCTCCACGGACTGGCGGGAGGGAGCCGGGGCGGAGGGGCGGCTCGCCAGCCAAGCAGAGCCCTCGAGTCCGGCTTGCAAAAGTGGAGGGGCCTGACGGACTGTGTTCCAACAGCAAGCGTGACTTAGCGTCTGGGAGGTCATAAGTTAACAGCTCTGCTTGGAAAGCGGGAAGGCTGGAGGACAAAGGGAGGGTGAGCTGCGGAGCCCCCGGATGACAGAGCTCAGTTTGGCGGGGAACAAAGGCGCTCGCCAGCGCCATCTCCCCCGCCCATCCCCCAGCCAAAATCCCAAAGGGAACCGGTTCTGGCCAGGGAAATTGCTCGCTCCGCGCAAACACCCAACTCTGTGCTTCTGCGGAGCCAAACCTCCGGCAGCGGATCTGACTCCCTCCGGCTGCCACAGGGCCCCTCCTGAAGTGGATCACCTAAGGAGAATCGAGCTAAGCCTGCCCCCCCTCCCGCTGTGCACCTTGCCGATCCACCCCAGCTAATACGCCAGATCCCCAGCATCACAAGCCTGGCAGTGTGCAAGTAGCCCAGACGGGCCACGCCACCCCACAGTGAATCCCACCCCTAGGAGAGGGGAAGAGAAGGCACACACCAGTCTGACTGTGGCCCCAGCGGTGGGCTGGGGGCAGACATCAGGACTGACTGCGGCCCCGCCCACCAACTCCAGTTATACACCACAGCACAGGGGAAGTGCCCTGCAGGTCCTCACCACACCAGGGACTATCCAAAATGACCAAGCGGAAGAATTCCCCTCAGAAGAATCTCCAGAAAATAACAACAGCTAATGAGCTGATCAAAAAGGATTTAAATAATATAACAGAAAGTGAATTTAGAATAATAGTCATAAAATTAATCGCTGGGCTGGAAAACAGTATACAGGACAGCAGAGAATCTCTTGCTACAGAGATCAAGGGACTAAGGAACAGTCACGAGGAGCTGAAAAACGCTTTAAAGGAAATGCAAAACAAAATGCAAACCACCACAGCTCGGATGGAAGAGGCAGAGGAGAGAATAGGTGAACTAGAAGATAAAGTTATGGAAAAAGAGGAAGCTGAGAAAAAGAGAGATAAAAAAATCCAGGAGTATGAGGGGAAAATTAGAGAACTAAGTGATACACTAAAAAGAAATAATATACGCATAATTGGTATCCCAGAGGAGGAAGAGAGAGGGAAAGGTGCTGAAGGGGTACTTGAAGAAATAATAGCTGAGAACTTCCCTGAACTGGGGAAGGAAAAAGGCATTGAAATCCAAGAGGCACAGAGAACTCCCTTCAGACGTAACTTGAATCGATCTTCTGCACGACATATCATAGTGAAACTGGCAAAATACAAGGATAAAGAGAAAATTCTGAAAGCAGCAAGGGGTAAACGTGCCCTCACATATAAAGGGAGACCTATAAGACTCGTGACTGATCTCTCTTTGAAACTTGGCAGGCCAGAAAGAATTGGCACGAGATTTTCAGGGTGCTAGACAGCAAAAATATGCAGCCGAGAATCCTTTATCCAGCAAGTCTGTCATTTAGAATAGAAGGAGAGATAAAGGTCTTCCCAAACAAACAAAAACTGAAGGAATTTGTCACCACTAAACCAGCCCTACAAGAGATCCTAAGGGGGACCCTGTGAGACAAAGTACCAGAGACATCACTACAAGCATAAAACATACAGACATCACAATGACTCTAAACCCGTATCTTTCTATAATAACACTGAATGTAAACGGATTAAATGCGCCAACCAAAAGACATAGGGTATCAGAATGGATAAAAAAACAAGACCCATCTATTTGCTGTCTACAAGAGACTCATTTTAGACCTGAGGACACCTTTAGATTCAGAGTGAGGGGATGGAGAACTATTTATCATGCTACTGGAAGCCAAAAGAAAGCTGGAGTAGCCATACTTATATCAGACAAACTAGACTTTAAATTAAAGCTGTAACAAGAGATGAAGAAGGACATTATATAATAGTTACAGGGTCTATCCATCAGGAAGAGCTAACAATTATAAATGTCTATGCGCCGAATACCGGAGCCCCCAAGTATATAAAACAATTACTCATAAACAGAAGCAACCTTATTGATAAGAATGTGGTAGTTGCTGGGGACTTTAACACCCCACTTACAGAAATGGATAGATCATCTAGACACACAGTCAATAAAGAAACAAGGGCCCTGAATGAGACATTGGATCAGATGGACTTGACAGATATATTTAGAACTCTGCATCCCAAAGCAACAGAATATACTTTCTTCTCGAGTGCACATGGAACATTCTCCAAGATAGATCATATACTGGGTCACAAAACAGCCCTTCATAAGTTTACAAGAATTGAAATTATACCATGCATACTTTCAGACCACAATGCTATGAAGCTTGAAATCAACCACAGGAAAAAGTCTGGAAAACCTCCAAAAGCGTGGAGGTTAAAGAACACCCTACTAACGAATGAGTGGGTCAACCAGGCAATTAGAGAAGAAATCAAAAATATATGGAAACAAACGAAAATGAAAATACAACAATCCAAACGCTTTGGGACGCAGCGAAGGCAGTCCTGAGAGGAAAATACATTGCAATCCAGGCCTATCTCAAGAAACAAGAAAAATCCCAAATACAAAATCTAACAGCACACCTAAAGGAAATAGAAGCAGAACAGCAAAGGCAGCCTAAACCCAGCAGAAGAAGAGAAATAATAAAGATCAGAGCAGAAATAAACAATATAGAATCTAAAAAAACTGTAGAGCAGATCAACGAAACCAAGAGTTGGTTTTTTGAAAAAATAAACAAAATTGACAAACCTCTAGCCAGGCTTCTCAAAAAGAAAAGGGAGATGACCCAAATAGATAAAATCATGAATGAAAATGGAATGATTACAACCAATCCCTCAGAGATACAAACAATTATCAGGGAATACTATGAAAAATTATATGCCAACAAATTGGACAACCTGGAAGAAATGGACACATTCCTGAACACCCACACTCTTCCAAAACTCAATCAGGAGGAAATAGAAAGCTTGAACAGACCCATAACCAGCGAAGAAATTGAATCGGTTATCAAAAATCTCCCAACAAATAAGAGTCCAGGACCAGATGGCTTCCCAGGGGAGTTCTACCAGACATTTAAAGCAGAGATAATACCTATCCTTCTCAAGCTATTCCAAGAAATAGAAAGGGAAGGAAAACTTCCAGACTCCTTCTATGAAGCCAGTATTACTTTGATTCCTAAACCAGACAGAGACCCAGTAAAAAAAGAGAACTACAGGCCAATATCCCTGATGAATATGGATGCAAAAATTCTCAATAAGATACTAGCAAATCGAATTCAACAGCATATAAAAAGAATTATTCACCATGATCAAGTGGGATTCATTCCTGGGATGCAGGGCTGGTTCAACATTCGCAAATCAATCAACGTGATACATCACATTAACAAAAAAAAGAGAAGAACCATATGATCCTGTCAATCGATGCAGAAAAGGCCTTTGACAAAATCCAGCACCCTTTCTTAATAAAAACCCTTGAGAAAGTCGGGATAGAAGGAACATACTTAAAGATCATCAAAGCCATTTATGAAAAGCCCACAGCTAACATCATCCTCAACGGGGAAAAACTGAGAGCTTTTTCCCTGAGATCAGGAACACGACAGGGATGCCCACTCTCACCGCTGTTGTTTAACATAGTGCTGGAAGTTCTAGCATCAGCAATCAGACAACAAAAGGAAATCAAAGGCATCAAAATTGGCAAAGATGAAGTCAAGCTTTCGCTTTTTGCAGATGACATGATATTATACATGGAAAATCCGATAGACTCCACCAAAAGTCTGCTAGAACTGATACATGAATTCAGCAAAGTTGCAGGATACAAAATCAATGTCCAGAAATCAGTTGCATTCTTATACACTAACAATGAAGCAACAGAAAGACAAATAAAGAAAATGATCCCATTCACAATTGCACCAAGAAGCATAAAATACCTAGGAATGAATCTAACCAAAGATGTAAAGGATCTGTATGCTGAAAACTATAGAAAGCTTATGAAGGTAATTGAAGAAGACTTAAAGAAATGGAAAGACATTCCCTGCTCATGGATTGGAAAAATAAATATTGTCAAAATGTCAATACTACCCAAAGCTATCTACACATTCAATGCAATCCCAATCAAAATTGCACCAGCATTCTTCTCGAAATTAGAACAAGCAATCCTAAAATTCATATGGAACCACAAAAGGCCCCGAATAGCCAAAGGAATTTTGAAGAAGAAGACCAAAGCAGGAGGCATCACAATCCCAGACTTTAGCCTCTACTACAAAGCTGTCATCATCAAGACAGCATGGTATTGGCACAAAAACAGACACACAGACCAATGGAATAGAATAGAAACCCCAGAACTAGACCCACAAACGTATGGCCAACTCATCTTTGACAAAGCAGGAAAGAACATCCAATGGAAAAAAGACAGCCTCTTTAACAAATGGTGCTGGGAGAACTGGACAGCAACATGCAGAAGGTTGAAACTAGACCACTTTCTCACACCATTTACAAAAATAAACTCAAAATGGATAAAGGACCTAAATGTGAGACAGGAAACCATCAAAACCTTAGAGGAGAAAGCAGGAAAAGATCTCTCTGACCTCAGCCGTAGCAATCTCTTACTCGACACATCCCCAAAGGCAAGGGAATTAAAAGCAAAAGTGAATTACTGGGACCTTATGAAGATAAAAAGCTTCTGCACAGCAAAGGAAACAACCAACAAAACTAAAAGGCAACCAACGGAATGGGAAAAGATATTTGCAAATGACATATCGGACAAAGGGCTAGTATCTAAAATCTATAAAGAGCTCACCAAACTCCACACCCGAAAAACAAATAACCCAGTGAAGAAATGGGCAGAAAACATGAATAGACACTTCTCTAAAGAAGACATCCAGATGGCCAACAGGCACATGAAAAGATGTTCAGCATCGCTCCTTATCAGGGAAATACAAATCAAAACCACACTCAGGTATCACCTCACGCCAGTCAGAGTGGCCAAAATGAACAAATCAGGAGACTCTAGATGCTGGAGAGGATGTGGAGAAACAGGAACCCTCTTGCACTGTTGGTGGGAATGCAAATTGGTGCAGCCGCTCTGGAAAGCAGTGTGGAGGTTCCTCAGAAAATTAAAAATAGACCTACCCTATGACCCAGCAATAGCACTGCTAGGAATTTATCCAAGGGATACAGGAGTACTGATGCATAGGGGCACTTGTACCCCAATGTTCATAGCAGCACTCTCAACAATAGCCAAATTATGGAAAGAGCCTAAATGTCCATCAACTGATGAATGGATAAAGAAATTGTGGTATATATACACAATGGAGTACTATGTGGCAATGAGAAAAAATGAAATATGGCCCTTTGTAGCAACGTGGATGGAACTGGAGAGTGTCATGCTAAGTGAAATAAGCCATACAGAGAAAGACAGATACCATATGGTTTCACTCTTATGTGGATCCTGAGAAACTTAACAGGAACCCATGGGGGAGGGGAAGGAAAAAAAAAAAAGAGGTTAGAGTGGGAGAGAGCCAAAGCATAAGAGACTGTTAAAAACTGAGAACAAACTGAGGGTTGATGGGGGGTGGGAGGGAGGGAAGGGTGGGTGATGGGTATTGAGGAGGGCACCTTTTGGGATGAGCACTGGGTGTTGTATGGAAACCAATTTGTCAATAAATTTCATAAAAAAAAAAAAAAAAAAGATATCTCTATAGACATATCTCTACCTTTATCTATACATAGATGTAGAGAGTTATAGATAGAGATCAGGATATCTTTAAAAACATGAAAATGCCTTTGTGATAAATGTCATGACCTAATAAATTGCTTCTTCCTGTCAAAAAAAAAAAAAAAAAAAAAAAAAAAAAGGGATTGAGTCTAGAAATTCCCACATTTTGACTAATTCATAAAAAAGCAGATAAATCTAGCTATGTGTTATTAAACTTTACTAGCACTCATAAGCTATTTGGAAATAAATATAGTCAGTTATGGAAACTTCAATATAGGCAATTTTATTTTGTTCCAATAAATAGATTCATGCTACTGAGAGGGAAGTAAATAGCAATCCACTGATCTATTTCCTGAACCTCTTTAGAAACATCATCATCTACTTATTAAGATGTACTTAAGTGATGTATTTTGTATTATTTTATTTATTTATTTATTTATTTTTTTTTTAATTTTTTTTTCAACGTTTATTATTTTTGGGACAGAGAGAGACAGAGCATGAACGGGGGAGGGGCAGAGAGAGAGGGAGACACAGAATCGGAAACAGGCTCCAGGTTCTGAGCCATCAGCCCAGAGCCCGACGCGGGGCTCGAACTCACGGACCGCGAGATCGTGACCTGGCTGAAGTCGGACGCTTAACCGACTGCGCCACCCAGGCGCCCTTTTTTTTAAATTATGCTTACATGTCATAATCCTTGACCTTGCACAAATCTTTACTAAATTTAATCATCCTAAAAAACTCCTGGTCCTAAAAAACAAGGTCAATATACATGGTTTTTATTTTCTACATTCAGGATCCACCTATTAAGCCATTGTGTTTATTTGTCATGTCTTTTTCATATCTTTAATATAGAAATGCTTGAAATGTCTCACTGTGTGCTTATATATGTGTGTGTCTTTAATGACATTGATATTTAAGGGACCAGTTGTTCTGTAGAATGTCACAATCTGAA
Source organism: Lynx canadensis (assembly GCF_007474595.2). Lineage (NCBI taxonomy): Eukaryota > Metazoa > Chordata > Mammalia > Carnivora > Felidae > Lynx > Lynx canadensis. Next base: position 154,851,688 of record NC_044306.2, on the reverse strand, counting down.
GCTGAGTAAATCTTTGCTCATGATTATGTTCAGGTTAACATTTTTCTCCCCTAACATTATTTACTTTTCAGTGTATCACATTAGGAGGCATACTGTGTCAATTTATCTTATTAGTAATGTTGAATTTGAATATTTGATTAGAGTGGTCTCCCCCAGAGCTCTCTATCAAAAAGTTGTCTTTGTATTCTCTTTGTTACATGAAGTATTTGAAAGAGTAATAATTTTGAAAATTTACAATGATGATTTTCTAATTATATTCTGTCTTCTACATTTAGTAGCTAACACCCTTCTATAAAAAGTTCCCTCTCTTCCCAATTTTCAAGTGTCACTGTGAATTCATGGGCTTTTTCTTTAATATATTATTATCCACATGGCCTTTTTTTTAATGGTCAAAAGCCTCAAAATTGGGAACCAGTTCAAGCATTTTCCCATATTGTTTATGTTTTCTATAGTCTTCTAACACGTCTTTGCTTTCTGACAGAACAAGGTAGGCCTCATCCATCTTATATTTTCCCTGCCCCTGACATGGAATTTGCCATATATTCAAAGTGTCCTGATTTCTTTTAGTCAAGAATTACAGATAACAAACATATAGGTTATATATGCTATTAGAGTATTATAACTTCAAGTCCTTTCAGAGGACAAAGCTAGAAATATATACTTTTAAATATGGAGAATTCATACCACTATTTCCAATTCAGATATAAAAATCACAGTATTCTTCCTTGTCTTCCTCATATCCATTATTGTAACTTTCTTTTCTCAGAATAAGAAACTTGATTCCCCAAAATATCATATATTTACTCATTTGTTTTATCCTACAACAACACAAAATTTCAAAATACTATAGTAATGCTATGACAAAGAAAAAGCTGTTAACATGCAAAATATTTTATATTATATATATTTTTTTTCCATAAGATAGATTCACACTATGTATATCCTGGAATACTATGTATTCAAATTCTACTTGAGTTATATATATTTTTCTGTGTAGTTACATTATTAATTTGATAAAAAAGGAAACTCATTTTTTCGTCAATTTTACAGTTTATCCAGTTTTAGAGTTTATCACAATTTTATTTAATTTTATTAATTAATTTTATAATTATATTATAATTATATATTATATTTTATTATATATTTAATATATATAATATATTAATAATATATATAATTATATATTTAATATATTTATTTAATATATATTTATTTAATGTGTATATTTATTTAATAAATTTATATTTATTTATTTATCTATATTTATTTAATAAATTATATTAAATTTATAATATAATTTAATTATATTTAATTTAACTTTATTTTATGTCTTATATGTAGTATAAGATTATGATCAAAACAAAAGTACATGTAACTAAAACTACATTAAAATTATAGATATATCCATCATTCCTTAGCCTATCCTCACTCACCCTATATGGCTAAGTATTTCCATTTGATTCTGATTTATCTTTCCTATGCTTACTCTTGAAAATAAGCAAATGTATTTTTATTTTCTCTCCTTTCTTAAACAACAGGTTTTGTATTACATATTATGTATACATTTTTATACTAACCATCGTGTTACTTTTTCTTACCAGTATATCCTTGATATCACATCGTATTTCTCATTGTTTTTTATAACTGTATATTTCTCTATTATATAGGTGTTTCACAGTTTAAATAGCAAGGTTTCCATAAATGAGTATCTAAGATTGTTACCAATATTCAATTATTACAAGTAATCCTTTCATTGATGATACGTGTGGGTGTGTGTGTTCGATAGAGAGTATCTCCAGAGTTTACTTCTAGAAGAAAAATTACTCTTTCAAGGGGTAAATTAATATATAGTTTTGTTAGATATACCAAATCCCATTTTATAGAATATACTACACTACACTTCTAGTTGTCACATGTGAGTTTATCATGTAGCGGTTTTAGTTCCATTCAACCTGTAGAGAAAATAATTTGATTCATTCATGCCCAATTAAATGTGAGCAAAGATCTAAGTAGACATTTCACCAAAGATAAAGAAATGGCAAATAAACATGTGAACATGTATTGAACATTATTTTGTCTTTATGGAAATATAAATTAAAACCACAAAAAGTATCACTTCATACATATTGCTATATTTAAAATATATGTCAATAGCAAGTGTTGGCAAATATGAAGAGTAATGGAAATTCTCATAAAATGGTACAGTTATTTTGGAAAACTAGTTTGTACTTCATAATAAAGTTAAATATATATCTACCATATGATTTATCTTACACCCATGTAACTAGGTAATTACTTATTTATCCCACATTAATTGAGAAAATTATATTTACACAAAGCCTGTACACAAACATTTCTTAATGATTAATGATGTGATTATTCACCATTTATCTACTTTGGGCAAAAGACCACTTATATGATTTGTCTCTGTTTTTATTGGGTTGTTTGATTTTATTATTGACTTAAGAGTACTTTGTATTCTGAATGTAAGTCTTTCATCAGATATATGGTTTGCAAATATTTGTTGCATTCTGTTGGTTTCTTTTGATTTTCATGATAGTATTGCTTGCAGCACAGAATTTGTTTTTATTATTTCAGTGCAGTCAAATTTATCTTTTTTTTTTTTGTCTTTTGTCTTTTGTGCTTCTTATGTCTTATTTAAGGATCAAGTGCGAGGGCTCTTAGGTGGCTCAATCAGTTAAGCGTTTTGACCCTTGATTTTGGCAAGTTAATGATGTCACAATTTGTGGGTTCAAGCCCCATGTCAGGCTCTGTGATGACAGCATACAACCTGCTTGGGGTTCTCTCTCTCTCTCTCCCTCTCTCTCTGCCCCTTCTCCTCTCCCTTTCTTTCTCTCTCTCTCTCAAAAATAAATAAATAAATAAATAAGATTAAAAGAAAGAAAGAGAGAAAAGAAAAAAGAAAAAAAGAGAAAGAGAAGAAGAAAGAAAGAAAGAAAGAAAGAAAAGAAAAGAAAGAAAGAAAGAAGCCAGAGCCTAACTCAAAGTCACAGTTTCCTCATAAAACTTTCTTCTAGGAAATATTTTTCTGAGAATATTTCTTCTAAGAATACCTTCTAAGTCATATTTTTTATCTCTTGCATTTGGATCAATGATCCATTTTGAGTTAATTTATGTAATCTTTAAATGTGACTCTAACTCACTCCTTTGCAGGTGAGTATCCAGTTTTTCCCAGCATCATTGGTTAAAAAGATTCTTCTACCTCATTGAATTGTCTTAATATGTTATTGAAAATTAATTAACCATAAATGTAAGAGTTTTATTCTGGAATCTGAATTCTATTTCATTGATATATCTATCTACTCCTGCTATCACTATGTCTTGACTAGTGACATAGCTTTATACTAAATTTGAAGTCAAAGAAGTATGATTCCTCCAATTTTTACTTCTTTTGGGGGCAGAATTTCGCAATTCTGGGTCCGCTCAATTTTCATATAAATGTTAGTATCAGCTTGTCAATAATTACAAAAATTCTTTTGGGATTTTGATAGTGGTTGTGTTGAATCTGTAGATCAATTTGGAGAGTACTGTCATTTTGACAGGATTAAATTAGAATCATTTTAATATTTAGTGTGAAATAAAGATAGTTTACTTGAGCCACATTCTTTTAAACCGTTTTTAGTTTATCATGAATCTTCTCTAGACCTGCACTGTCCAGTATATGATGGTCATTAGCCACATATGAGATTCAAGTGTGTCTAGGGCAGAAGAGGAACTGTGTTTGTAATTTTATTTATTTTAATTAATTAAAATTTACATTATAGACTCATTATCCAGCAATTTAAAAACTTTTAAGTGTGGTTGGGAGAAACTTGGGTATGTGATTCTATTTTATTCCCTGGAAAAATTTGACCTCTAAAGAAAGAGAAAAGAGTTCTGCAAAAAATTTTGCATCCAAATTGATGCAGTGTTTGCATTAGTATCATATACACCCTGGATTGAAGACTTAGTACAGAAACAATAAAAGAGTAAATACCTAATTGAAATGATCATGTTAACTGGATGTGAATATATTATTATTTTGGATATATACAGATAAATAAAATGTTATCAGAAATAATTTTAGTTGTTTATTTTAAAGTTTTTAGTTGTTTAATATAAGGGTTTAAACTGCATAGTATGTAACTCATGTTATACTTCTCTTGGATAGTGTTCTAGATTCTATATGTGAACGAATACTAACTTTTCAAGATCGCTCAGTATCACCTTAGGTGGAGTCAATAACCCTATACTGGACTATTAATTAATAACAGTAGTTAATAACTTTAATAACCATGAACACTAATTAATCTTATATACCAACTGTACTAAATACATTTTTGGGCATTATACCTATATTATGTTATTATGCTTATCCTTTAGAAACTCATTCACTAAATATTTAATGAGTGTTTACTATGTTTCATTTTCTGGAAATAAAGATGGCTCTGCCACAATTCCTTTCCCTTTTTGCAACTTCTTTCCAAGAGAACAGGCTGAGGTCTATTTCATTATAATTCCCGTAGACTCCTGGAGGGCAAACTGGGACTCATTTATCTTTTTACAATAATATTAAGCAAATATTATAAGAGATACTTAATGCTCAAGGTAAATATACAAATTAGTATTAAATTTTCATAACTAAAGTATTAGTTGCCCACCAATGTGTGTTGCTAACATGCGGGGAAGAGAGTTTTCCTTAAATGTCAGGCAAATTCCTATGAAATAGATACAGTACTAGTTGATTAAAGAAGAAAAGCATAAGTCAAATACAATACAGGAATCCAGTGGTAATTAAATGTATGCTTCTTGAAAAGTAAAGTATCTTTGCTTCTGAAAGAAATGCTCTCAACTTAAAATTTCTAGATTCACAGTTGAGATATTCACGGACTATGCAGTGTTAAATAACATCAACTGCATGTTTTCCTCATGTGTTTTGGGTGACTAATAAGAGTAATTTAATCAATAGAGTGTTCCAGTTCTCATTGAATAAACTGAAAGTAATCAAGAAATTTTGAGAAAAGTTTAATAATTTTCCATTCTTCACGTACATAATTACCATCATATATTTGAAGTTAGCATAATTTATCAGTATTTACTCAGTATCAAGACGATGTATTAAAATTCAATGGTGATTAATTGAATCAGTGTATTCAATAGAGTTTAAAAAGGTATCTCATGGGGCGCCTGGGTGGCTCAGTCGGTTGAGCGGCCGACTTCGGCCAGGTCACGATCTCGCGGTCCGTGAGTTCGAGCCCTGCGTCGGGCTCTGTGCTGACAGCTCAGAGCCTGGAGCCCGTTTCCGATTCTGTGTCTCCCTCTCTCTCTGCCCCTCCCCCATTCATGCTTTGTCTCTCTCTGTCTCAAAAATAAATAAACATTAAAAAACAAAAAAAAATTTAAAAAAAAAAAGGTATCTCATATTTCCAGATTTTTTTAAATACAGAGGATGCAAAGCAAAAACTTCTTCAAGGGCTATTGAAAGAACAATAAATTCATTTCGACAAAGAACAAAAAGTCCTTCAGAAGAAATGATGGTTTTTTTCTAGTTTCTTTTTTTTTAATGTATTTTACTTTATTTTTTTAATGTTTTCATTTATTTTTGAGATAGACAGAGTGTGAATGGAAGAGGAGCAGAGAGAGGGAGACACAGAATCTGTAGCAGACTCCAGCCTCTGAGCTGTCAGCACAGAGCCCAATGCAGGGCTTGAACTCACAAACCGTGAGATCATGACCTGAGCTGAAGTGGGACGCTCAACCGAGGGAGCCACCCAGACACCCCTCTAGTTTCTTAAGTACAGCAACAATATCTGAAATATATTTGTTTATATTACATTTATTTATTCATATTTTTGGGAAAAGAAAATGAGGACTGGAGGAAGAAACTGGTGATAAAGATTAAGAATTTTTGTTCATAATACTGACAAATTAAGCTTCAGACTGACAATATATATTTGCTACATATTTTAATATGTATATGTATATATTTGTTCCCTATATATGTGCATATATTAATGTGGTTACGTTCATTATCTACTTACCTATCTAAAACCAACAAATAACTTCTGTTTATAATACTTAAAACACATGTAATTAATGAATAGGGAGACAGAAAACCCAAGAAAAGTGGGCAAAATTTAGATAGCAACTTCAGAAAAATATATTTACAGATAGTTAATAAGCATAGGAAAGACTAATTCAACATCAAGAGTTATAAAACTAAACTTGCAGTGAGGTACCAGTCACTCACTGACGTGTACAAGATATGTCCAACGATGCTAAGTGTCATGTGAGGAGCAAGACAAACTCTTATTTTGTTAGTAGGAATGCAAATGAGTTAAACAATTTGGAAATCTTTCTGTTGGTATTTACTAAAGCTTAAGCTATTCCTATCCTATCACATAGCCATTTCACTCCTAGGGATAGATGCCTCAAGAATGAATGGCAGCATCCACTAACAAACTTGTAGAAGAATGACCGCAACATCTGTATTCACAATTGCCCATCCATTTTTTTTTTACAATGGACATAGATAAATTAATCATGGTATATTTATTAGAAACTATATAGCAATAAAAAACAAAGAACTCTACACACAACAGCATTGATGGGCTCATGTACCTAGTATCGAGCAAAAGGAGAAAGATGCAAAAAGATACATGCACATAATTCTATTTACAAGGATTTCAGAAATAGGCAAAATTCATTTATTTTGATAGAAGTCAGAATAGTTCTTACCTCAGGGGATGCTAAATAAGAATACGGTAGAGAAGCATCCTTTGAAGTGCTATGTAGTTTCCATATATTGACCAGAGTGGTAGTTTTACTCTTAACTTTGTGCACCTTCATGTGTTATATACCTCAATATACCTTAATAAAAAATCCATTCTGGATGCCATATAGAGAATGGATTGTAGATAAACAACTGAGAAACTCTAGTAGCAATCCAGGTGACAGTATACGGTAGCTTACATTGAATAACAAATCAACAGAAATGGAGCAAAGTAGGAAGATTTGTAAAGTACTTTTGAGATGGTACTGTCAGGAATTTTGTAGGACGATGGCATGGGTTAGGCAGGTGAAATAAAATGCGCAGTCAATATGGGATGGTTGAGGAGGGAATAGAGACAATGAACTTTTTAACACAGAGGAATAGTAAACATTAGATAGGAGGTTCTTACATTTTGTTTGCTATTTCCCAAAATGAGTACTTATATGAAATGGATAAAAAAGACGAACAACTGGTAAAACAACTCCTAATTCCAAGTTTTATAGCATATATATTCTAATATATTCTGGTACTTAATTTACATTTACAATGTAATTAAGTTTCCTGTTTGCCTAGTTATGTGCTTAGTATGCTTATATCTTTTGTGATAAATTATCAAAAACACTGCACAGCTGGCCAAAGCTTTTTTTCACAAAAGCACCTCATTAGAAATCAACAACTTACCTTTAAATTCTTTGAACATGTGGTGCAAAATCTGAATTCACGTAGCTATGTGTTAGCTGCAGACAGCCTGCCTCACTGATCTTACTGTGTGATAGATATATTTTAGGAACGGGTTGTGGAGAATGATGATTTTTGCCTATTGCTATTTAAATATTTTATGATTAAAAGATCTTTTTTTCTTTAGCACAGGAGTCAGTAGAATATTTCCCAAAAGCTTTGTTCATGATGTTGATAAGCTCTGATGCAATTTAAAAAATTAGTTTCCCCCCTTATTTTTTATATTTTCTCATCTCTTATTTTTTTTAGAATGACCATATTATGAACTATTAAGTTTCCAATTAGTTTTTTTTCTGCTGGTTATAAGATATATGTAGATACTTTTAAAAGTATATACTTTTAAAAGAACGCTGTTATATAAGTAAAAAACACTTTCTTAATTCTTCCAAAATACAGCTAGTCCACTCTATTTACTTTAATATGTATCCCATTTTTGTAACCTACTGCTAAAACCTAAAATCGTTTTTTTTTCTGATTGAAACTCTTTAATTTTTTTTTATTTTACTTTTGAGAGAGAGAGACAGCGTGAGCAGGGGAGGAGCAGAGAGAGTAGGAGACACAGAATCTGAAGCAGGTTCCAGGCTCTGAGCTGTCAGCCCAGAGCCAGATGCGGGGCTCAAACTCAGGAACCCTGAGATCATGACCTGAGCTGAAGGTCAGACGCTTAACCAACTTAGCCACCCAGGCGCCCCAAAACTCTTTAATTATTATCCACATTTGATTAGTTTTTCACTAGAGGGGTTATTCAACAAAAATGTTTATTTAAGATAAATGAGACTTCTTTAAGTAAAAAAAAATTAATACAATCAATTTTCCCTGTCTGGTCTTTACTTATAGAGTGGACACATTTATCTTACGGATTACATATGCCAGTCATAATTTAGTAACATCGAGTTGATTATAAATCCAATATCCTTATTAAATCACTAGAACTTAGTATCTGCATTTATTAATGAAAAATATAAGAAGATTTATAAATCTGTAACTGTAAATTTTTGACTTTTAGATTTCAGGTCTATTCCTCACTAAATGCTGTCAAAATCTGATGGTTTGGCTCATTGTTTTTTTCTGCTTTGGTCAGTATTGCAATATTTCCCTACCTCCAACATTCAGAAATAGAACTGCATCAATATGAATTCCCCATTGATTTCTTCATTTCTACAATTTTCTTCATTTTTACAATTGCATTACATAGCGATGGTTGAGATTATTGATTATCTAAACTACCTGGAAATAGTGTTCTAACTCAAATGCCTTCACTACATTAAAAATTTCCCCTCAAAGCATTTTTTTTCACATTATAGAAAGGAATTTTTTAAAATTTCAGACCCTATCATGTTATTCTTTTGCTATAAATCTTAGTGTCCTTCTCACTGCTTTAAGGGAAAAAAAAACTTAAGAAGGGCTTCTCAATATGGTCAATCGTAGGTGGTGGAGACTTTTCTACATCCTAGGCTGTGTCTCTTTCTAGCCCCATCTTAATTCACACCATGCCTCTCTCTATATTCCAATATAATAATATTTGAAATTCTTAATGTCAGTGCTTATTCAGGACCATGAACTTTCCAAGTGTTCTTCCCACTACCTGAAAACCCATTGGGTCCATCATCCCCAGATCCCTCTTGACCTAATTATTCTACTTAGCCTTCATATTTAAAAGCAACATTTCTGTTCGTAGCGAAGTTTATCATAGTGCTGCAGCTTAACTCAGCTTGCCTATTAATGTGTTTACGGTACATTACAAGATTCTTTATAGCACTGATCATGTTTATTTTTTATTTTTATTTCATTTTTTATTTTTTTGTTATGATTATTGACATCTCCCATCCTCCTAAACTGAAAACTTCATGAGAAGAATCTTGTCTCTTTTGCTTATCATTTTCTGATATAACTAGCAGAGTGTCTTTTATGTTTTAAACCTCAGCCAGTAGTTGTTGAATAAATGAGTAAATTGAAATCATGTGTACTCTAAATGTTTTTTTCCTATTTTGTATAATACGGTTACAGCAAGGTATCCAATATAAGTAAGAAAAAGTATCTCTTTCATATTAATAAAATTTGTCTCAGGCTTCATAATAAACAATCCATATCAATTTTTAGAATATTCTTAATTAACACTAAATATCAGAACTATTTAAAAAATATTAGAGTTTTAAAGTAAGGTAAGGCCAAAATCTGTAGTATGTGGAACAATGCTTATATTAAGTACTCAATAAATATAAGGTCTTGATTTTTTTTTTAAAGAATATAGTTTTGACTAAAAACAAGGAATTTAATCACATTAAAGAAGTATTTTCATTAGGTGGTTTACTCTACAACCCCAGTTCTCAGTGGTTTGGGGCATGCTTTTTCTTTCCCTGCAGCACTCGTTAGTAAAGTGGGTCCTTTGTATGGAAATAATGCTTCCTCAGCTCCAACACAGCAGCACTGAACCCTGCCGTGCTTCAGATCTATCTGTTCATTGATGGATGAGGATCACAGAGGGTACAGAGGATATACAGCTTATCAGAGGAGTAAAAAAGTTGAATGTCTTTCTACCACCTCAGCCTATTCAGGCAAAACACCGAACACAAGGTGAACCCCAAGGGTGCATGCTGTGTGCAAACAGAAAGCGCAGCATCAAAGGCAAACTATAGAACTAGAAGCTAAGAATACTGACTGCTCTAACAGTAGTACCAATATAAATATTGGAAAACATGTTATTCATTGCTCTATTTTTGCCCTATCTAAAAACAGCCTCCATATGTTATCACAATTTATGCATATGACCCTCATGTTACTGTCCTTGTTATGGATGATTTATCTCCCTCAAAATTCTTATGTTGGAACCCTACCTTGCAATGGGGTAGTATTAGGTGGTGGGGCCTTTGAGAGATAATTAGGATTGCACGAGTTCACAGGGTAGACCCCTCATGAATGGGATTAGCCTTTACAAGTCACAGAAAGACCTTGAATCCCTTCTCTGCTTGACCACATGAGGATACAAGGAAAAGTTGGCAGTCTTAAACCCAGACAAGAGCCCTCACCAGAACTTAACCATGCCTGCACTCTTGATGTTTGACTTCTAAACTTCAGAAATGTGAAAATAAATTTCTGGTTTTTTTAAGCCACTCTACCTGTGATATTTGTTATAGCAGCCTGAACTAGGATAGCCACTATCCCCAGTGGCTGAGAGAGAGCACCCAGTGTAGTGTTCCCTCACTCATAGCCCAGGGGTGAGATCCAAATCTCCTTGGAGAAGGCATGGCCATGACTCATTGAATGGAAGAGAAGTTGTGCTGGTGCTGTGCTGGAGGAACTTTCTGAAAGTCCTTGCTCTGGAACTTGCTGGGAACCTGTCTTCCGGGGTGCCTGGTGAAGCCACCCACATGGAACTGCTGATGCCAGCAGGCTGGGTCCGGGGACCAGAGGGCTTCCACAGAATCAGCCAAGAGGGGTAATGGATGCAATGCAAAATAGAAATCAAACATGAGTCAGCAGGAGGTGGAAAGCAGAGTTTATTGAAGGTATAGAGACAGTGCAGGTGTGGGCAGTGTCTGGGAGACTCAGAAAAGAAAGGAGAGAGTCTCATCTTTGCTTGAGGCCTGGGAGTTCTTACTGAGGACTGTAGTCTGTGTACCAGTCCTCTCAGGTGTCCAAGAACCAGTTAAAACAAATGCGAGGAGTTCAGGTGTTCTTCCTTAGAGCCAGAGGTCTTGGTATTGAGGATGTCTAATCACTGGTGGTCTGAATACACACATGGTCCATTCCATCTGGTCATTTTATCTGTTCTTCCTTAGACATTATCTATTCTAAGAAATCGTTAAGTCCTTGCCCCGTTACAAGGAGGACATACACTATTTGCATTATGAGGCTGTGTAAAATGGAGGTTGAATGTCCTGGCAAGAATAGAAACTAGAAGGAGAAAAGCAGATTTTTATAAGGTCCTTTAGTTTTCCTACCTCAGTGCCACTTCTCAGAGTTTTCTGTGAACCAAAACAAATGGATGCCAGGGAAAACTGTTTGTGGCTGAGTGCTGCTGGCTGCCTTGAACTGCAGAGCCAGGAGCTATGGAAGCTACAGCTGAGAGGAACACATCAGAACCAGGAAGAGAAAGCCCCTTCCTCCTATAGAATATCTACTGGCAAAGTGCTTTACTGGCGACCTTCACATTAGTTCAGCTCACAAAGGGAGAAATAGCACAGCTGAGAAGCAATAAATGGATCACTGTCATAGTTATTTATCTTATCAATGAGTATATTCTTTACCTCCTCTCCACTTCTAACCAGAATTGTATGCCAATTCTGTTGCTTAGCTTTGTTTTCCTTTCTTAATGGAATACAAAATGTATAAACTGTAAGCTCTTTCACCTTTTTTATTGTCTCCAGTTTCCCCCATTATGGTTAACTGAAGAAAGTAAAACTTTACCTTTATACAGTATTTTTCAATCTTGAACAAAGTTTACCAATGGCAACTATAAGGCTGATTTCAAAGCTTTCTAAATCCTCATTTTTTAGTAATAATCAATATACATATTTTATAATACTATATGGATTTAAAGCACTGCTGGCTGTTAACAATTGGAGAGTTGTCAACAAATCAGATTTATATTGAAAGGATCATCCTGGCTTCTCTTTGTATAAAAGGTTTTGTATGATAGCTAGTGAACCAGAAGGAAAAGGAAGTAGTCAAGGAATAGATATAATGTTGGCAGCAGGGCAAATGCTGAGAAAGTATCAGATTAGGATATATTTTAATGATAAGTGTGACAGAATTTTCTAATGGATTGAATTAGAGTGTGAAAGAAAATGAGATTCAAGAATGATTTCAAAAATTGTAGCTTGATGAGTTCATTTGTCTAAAAATACTTGAGGTAAGTGATTTATCAAGATAACACATACACGCACATTCAAAATATGTACTGAAAGCAACATACCAGTTGCTTTTTTTTTTTTTTTTTGCCTAAGTCATGTCTTTCTTGAAACCTGATAATTATTCTAGGCAGATATTTTCTCATGTATTTTCAATAGAGATGAATGATAGATATTAAAACATCTGTATTTCACATATACTATAATTCTTTCCTGTGAAAAAAATTAATAATATTTAGGGAAAGCACGTAGTACAAAAGCTTTATTTATACCAAATTCTTTGATCCTTTACTTCCTAAGTAAAAAGAAGGTAGAAGGAATCAAAAAAATTATAGCTGAGGGGGGAAAAAAAAGCCAACTGCTGACAGTGAAGATATAGGGAATGTTCTGGGCTAGAGGAGATTAGGCAGAGGATGTTGTGACAGGTCTCATGAGGATGACCATGAGGGTCTGAGGAAAATTCATAGGATGCTAGAAGCATCTGATGAATCTCTGGATAAACACTTCAGGTCCTATTTAGGTTGATGTTTAATTCATTTAAATATTTATTGATAAAATATTTGTTATGTGCTAAGAATACAAACAAATAAATCATCTTTCCTGATCTTATGAACCTATAATCAATAGATAGCAAGAGAAGGCACAGAAAGCAGGCTTATTGATGGATCATTTTAATGTAGTTTCCTAAGTGATAAGCTATACACATTTACCATGCAATATTTTGCTTATTTTTCTTTATATTGTATGTATCTACTTTTCTGCGTACCTTCACTATAGTATGCTTCATCACTACAAACATAAATAGCCTTGGGATTGCTATGGATAATTGAAGAGCATTTGTAAATGTGCTTGAGTGGTCACTGTCTTTCTTTAGAGGCAGGGATAGTGGTAATCATATTTTATCAAGAAAAGTTGCTAATCTTGCATTAACAAGGAGTCCTAAGTATTAATGATTAGCAGAGTGAGAGTAAAAGATCAGAATACAGGAATGTGTCCAGGACAAAGCCTTTAATTCCTTTCATTCCAATTGGTACCACTAGATGGGGATCCTTGAAGGGAGATCATATGTGTTCATATATGAATGGAGATTATTAAGGGTGATTTGGATTACAGTAAACAAAATAACAAATAAAAGTTATTCCATATTTATTATGAGCAAAGTATATCCATTATTTTATTTGTTCTCACAACAAACCATTTTAGTTATTTGGTAAACATTTGAAGCTAAAAGTTCCCTTCCAGCAGTGCAGGGCTTGGCTTAAAACACAAATAATAATGTCACCATAATTAGTGAAACTAGTATTCTTACCTGGGAAGTACAGTATCATGTTTTCCTTAAGCATAATAATTATAATTAAAATTAACTAATTTTTGATTATTTGTTCAATGTCTTTTTTTTTTCTGTTTGATTCTAAGCTCCATAATGGCAAAGGTTATATTTGTCTTGGTTCCTATTTTATCCTCTATACCCCCATGACATACTCTTAATAAATAACTGTTATTTAATGGATGAATGAGTTAGTGAAATTCATTAAGTGATAATACTATGAGATATTTATTACTATCTGCATTTTATTTTATTTTTTTAAGTTTACTTATTTAGAGAGAGAGTGACAGACAGAGACAGAGACAGAGAGTCCACACACAAGTAGAGGAGGAACGGAGAGAGTCAGCTCTGCCCTCCCAGAACAGAGCCCCATGTGGGCTTGATCCCCTGAACAGGACCTCATGACCTGAGTCCAGATCAACAGTTGGACGTTCAACCAACCCAGCCACCCAGGCACCCCCCATCTGCATTTTAAACACAAGGGGAAAAAAGGCCCAAGTTTTGCTCAAGTTTGCATATATTAAGTGACAAAACTAGCATCCAAAAACTAGGGTTGAACTCCCAGACTCCAATATCTCTTATTCTACCCAAGATGTTTACTGTCCCTTAACTCATACACATGGTGAGATATTGTCAAAGGTGACCATATAATTCATAATAGCAACAATTAAAATAATAATATCAACAGTTAAAAAAATAATAACAAGAGTTAAAATAATAATAGCAACAATAATTTATTGAGTGTCATTATGTCCCAGTTATGATGAAAATTGCCTTGCATGAATTATCACTAATATTGAGAAAAATGTCAAGATCATTTAACTATGATATTGACAAAAGACAAAATGGGTCATATGGAACCCTTGTTCATTCAACCAGTGAAGTCATCAAAGGCACCCATAAACACAGCGTGAGTACAAATGGTACTGTTTACCAAAAAGAAAAAATTCTTTAACTCTTTTTTTCAGCATCTTAGTAGTCCATCTAGATAGCCCATAGTTGGGGGTACCTGGGTGGCTCTGTTGGTTAGGTTAAGCATCTGATTCTTGACTTGGTTCAGGTCATGATCTCAGGGTTGTGAGATGGAGCCCCATGTGGGCTCACCCTGGATGTGGAACCTACTTAAGGTTCTCTCTCTCCCTCACCCTCTGCCCCTTCCCTGCTCATGAGTGTGCATGCATGCACATGCTCTCTCTCTGTCTCAAATAATAAGTAAATAAATAAATAGCCCATGGTCAAAAGCATTTGGATAGTTGTAATTGACTGAGCAGTGTAGAGAAACCAGTTAAAATCAGAAGCTTAGTTAGCATGTAGCTCTAACTGATCATCCAGGAGTAAAGCATTCAAAGATAAAAATCAGCCTTGAGAGATGATGAAAATTAGGACACAAAACAGAAGGGGAGGAGGTGAAACACCAAACCTAATATATAAGATAATGCAGAAATAGGGAACTTCAATAGAAAGCAAAATAAAATACTTTGTACATAACATACAGCATGCAAGAATTAAAAAGCAGACAATAAATTGGAGATATGTCACAAAATGTATAAATATATGATACAAGAAATACAAAGAAACATACAACTTATAGGTTTAATATAACTTAATAGATTAAAAAAAGATACATAATGTACAAGTGGAAATACAACTACATAATAAAATATGAAAGAGGGGTGCCTGTGTGGCTCAGTCGGTTAAGCGTCGACTTTGGCTCAGGTCCATGATCTCGCGGTCCGTGGGTTCAAGCCCCTCATCAGGCTCTGTGCTGACAGCTCAGAGCCTGGAGCCTGTTTCAGATTCTGTGTCTCCCTCTTTCTCTGACCCTCCCCTATTCATGCTCTCTCTCTGTCTCAAAAATAAATAAATGTTAAAAAAAATTTTTTAAAAATAAAATATGAAAGAATGTTCAACATTAAATGATATTCAAAGTCATCAATAAGAAAGTAAAAGAAAATTATGCCATCTTATATTATGTCATCATATTAAATGGGAAAATGTTTATATAAACAATACTATGCAATATTACAGTGGTTCTGGTGAGTAGAGGTCCTCATATCCCTAGCTTTGGATGCAAATTGTTACACTAGTTCAGAAGTAATGTGGCAATAAGGTACCAAGATTGCTAATGAGGTTTTTGTCAAGTTATTCCACAAGTGGGAATATAGCCTATGTAAATAATTAGAGAAATGGATGATAATTTGTATTCAATGATTTAATTTGGAATCCAATTAAACTGCCAGATTTTTGTCTGTTTTAAGCTTCCAGAAAAAAAAATCAAGTAGAAAAAATAAGAAGCTAGAATTATGGGAATTTTAATATCAATGCTGAAAGTATATTAGTATCAAAACTTTCAATGATCTAAATGAAAATGATTTCATCCTAGAAGTCCCTATTAGCTAAATATCAATTAAGTGTAAGATAATATAAAGGAATTTAAAGAAATGAAAACTTTAAAAATAATTGCTTTTACACACACTTTTACAAATAACACTATTAGAGATAGTGGGAGTGAATAAAAGAAGGTGTGTGATACATAGTGAATTCCTTTAGTTAAAGTGAAAGGAGTTCTAGACATGTAGCAGTGCGACGTGTATGACGTGACTACAGAGGCTGGCTAGATCTTTACTAAGCACGTACTTTTTTCTGGCAAACAGCTAACAGGCAGTTTTGTAGTCCTCTTATAGCTAGAAGGGAGTCATTTGACTGTTTCTATCTATTGGAACATGGCCTGAAGTGACATTCTACACGTCCCGACCTTTCCCCCTGAAAACACTTCATGCTTTACAACCCTTTCTCTCCCTTCCTTCCTCCAGTAGTCAGCCTTGTAGACAATCCAGCAAAAGCTTTGAACTTTTGCTTGAACTCATATCTCAGTAAAGAACCAGCCAGGAGATATATTCAGCTAGGATTGCATGATTTAGACAATGCATGAGTATGATACCCTTCGTCCACAGGTGACATGCATAAGACTTTGGATTCTAAGGGTTAAAAAAAAATGATCTTTTGGTGGTAGTGGCGATTTGCCAAATAAAGTCCCACCAAAGGAGACATGTTAATGGCCCAACACCTATTATTTTATATAAAGGTGTGCTGCAGCATAAGAGGTCTTTGGAAATAGAATGTTTGGCAGCTGTGACCTTTCTTGGCCAGTGAAGGGTCTTTGCCTGTTCCCTTCTCCCACCTTGCTTTTGCTTCTTAAAAGGAAACATGGGAACAAAGTGGGAAGCTGGGGTACAAACTGACTGGATCTAACTGTCTGGGTTAAGATACCAGCTCCTAGATGGTAGCTGACTGCGGTAATCCTGCTGCTTAGTTTCTCCAAGACTTGAAGGACTGTGGACGTTGCAGCCTGTTTCACCACAGAAAGCTAGCAAGTGTCAAAGTGCGAGAAGTTGAATCTGAGTGCATTTCTGCTATAAGAAGAAAGTGGGGGCCCAACACCCAGCTGGCTCTTTGTGTAGCCAATCAACAGTGAGCTCAAGAATCATTTTTGGACAATCCTGCTTTAAACAATACGGTGAAAAAATTTTTTTGTTAAACTATTGAGATTGGGGATGGCTTATTATAACAGTTTATTGTAACAGTTTATTATAACAGTTACTGAGTGACAAGAGAAAAACTTAGATATTTCTTAAAATGAAAGATCAAAAAATAACAGTATTATATTTTCTAATTCTAGTTAAAATAACCAGAAAATACCGAATGTAGCTAACAGGTTTGGAAGTGATTGGACTTGTGCAGAGTGGGTCCAAGGGAGAAAAGAGAACAGGAATGCTGTGCTTTGCATAATAGACCTGTAGGATCGTTTGGCTTTGAAACCTTTTTTTCACATTTTTCTTTAATAATAAACATTATATTTTAATAGGAATAATATGTTTATCACAATTTTTTTTACGAAGTTGAAAGCATGCACACACTTTATTCCATAGCAGAAATGATTACATGTATTTCTGAATATCCAGATAACGACTACTACGCAGCCGAAAATGATAATCTTCCATTAACATAATACGAGAGGGAAGTTTACACCTATGAAGTAGAATTATGGATATTATTGATGTATGCTACCAGAATACATTCTATGAAATTAAGCAAAATACAGCTTAGGATCTTTGTTGAATTTAGGTTATAAATGTTTCTGTTTATGAGCATTTTATAATTTTCACAATTCTAAAACACCATCTAAATGTGTATGTGTGTGTGTGTGTGTGAGAGAGAGAGAGACAGAGAGAGACAGAGAGAGACAGAGAGAGAGAAAGATTTTTAGAAATTAAGAGTGATTTAAATTTTCTTAGAGATCATCAGGCCAGTAGTTGAATGAATAGGTATTTATTAATGGCCAAGAAATGATTATTATTGAAGGAAATATCATATTTAGACTCTAATTTTATAACATTTTATGTAATTATTGATAAGTGGTAGAATGATTTATCTGATGGAGCACTGAGTCACTAGTCACATTATATTCTCCTTAAAGAAAAATACCATTTCCTTTCCAGATGTCTTGTATTTCCATAGTGGGTTTTGTCTGTTTTGCTTTTCAACTAAAGGCACGAGTAGCTCCTGCCTCAAAGATTATTATTTTTTTTTGAAATGGCAATCAAACAATTTTTAGTTTCAAACAGGACATAATTATTTAGTATTTTTGCATTTTCAATCAAAGCTCTATCAATATCTGGATGGGTGTGACATTAGCAAGGATATAATGTTCTTCTCAAATTAAATATAATCTCAACTTGAATATAATATTCACTTGAGCATCCCATATCTTGGATTTAGAACATGTTCTTATATCTGAAAACATAATTAAAATATAGAAGTGAAAGAAGTAATTGCATTTAACAGTAAGGCTCCAGGCCTTTTAAGAGAAGATGTGTACTAACAACTGGTAGGGGGGAAAAAAAAGGAAAAAAAAAAGTAATAGGAAACATTACTCACTGGTAACATCAAATCTAGATGACAGATCAAAGAGATACAAATTTAACCACAGAAAAAAATGAAAGACAAAAAAACCTTATTATCCTGAATACTGAATAATTGTACCACCGCATCCAGTGCTAAAAATGATGGGAATAATGAAAGTCATGTTTAAACTAAACAGTATTTGTACATTTCAGAACTCCAATTTAGAAACTTGCTTGTTTGATCCTTCTCCCATATGGTTTCTAGTAGAAGACTGTCCTGACTAATAATCTTAAAGCCACCTAAATTCATCAGGCCTCATATTCCATCAACGATGATATTAACTGCTGCAGTTCTCACCCTTACTTATTTAACCCCTCCATTAACCTCATTCACATGTTACTCTGCATTTACTATTTTCTAATCCAATTCCACATTAATTCCATTTACAAAACTTTGCATTGTGCCACCTGGAAACTTCCTTTCATTGTTATTAATGTCAAATTTAAAAATCTCATTTTCTTTCTGTATATTCCTTTCACTTTATGATCTTTTCTGAAGTCTAAATCTCTTCTATGTCTAATCATTACTCTTCTACCTTGAGTAAAACAAACAAAAAAGTTTCATGTCTTAGGCAGTTCATATACAACATCTCCCTTATTTGACTTTTATCTACTACATTACTTGAAAATTTTGCTACTTACTGTAATCTTCCTCTCCAGCTCAAGTCTGTCAGTCATCCTAAGTGGTTCTACAAATGTGGATAAATTCAAAATTCAGCTGTGTCAGTTCCTTCGCTTCCTTTTAAAATAAGTTATATTCACTTCAATTTCACATTTCCCCCATTCCCTTAGCAATAACATGGATCTTGTCTTCACTTGAATCTCTTCAACCTGGAAACGATTAATTCAGTCATTCTATTCTTTAATTGCTGCTTCTTTGATTTCCAATTTTTTCACATTACTAGGTTTCATCTGCTTTTAAAAATCTCATATTATTAAATCTCTTGATAATTTCTCCCTAGTTGTGACCTCTTTTATTATTGACATTACCCAGTATAGATTCCATGTTTCATAACTGTAATGGATCTGTCCCTGGTAAATATGCTTAATTTATTTCCCCTGTAGTACTACTGTTTTGCCTACTGGGCTATCTAACATGTGCCTAAATCTCAGATGTATAATCACATAAACTAGTAAGTCTAGAAATCCATAATATTCGAAGGCTGCATAACTCAACTCTATTTTCAACAGATACTTTTTTTTACAATGTTACAAAGAAAAATATAAATAAAAACATCTTTACTTTGCTATTATTGAAGCTATGTATTAAACTTCGGGGTTTTTTCTTTAACTTTTCTTTGTAGCATTTTTCTAAACATTTAATTTTCTTATACCTATGCCTTTGTATTCCCATTCTTTGTTGAGAATTCACAAAACACTTCCCTTAATTTTACATTTCTAATACCTCCTATATTATTAGTTAGGAACATATCCTGGATGTTCTTCTCTTTCAATTCCACACATTCTCTTCAGCCACTTCCAAGAACTCAATACACATTTCTATGCTGATAATTCTGTAAGATATATTTCTTTTTTTTTTTCAACGTTTATTTATTTTTGGGACAGAGAGAGACAGAGCATGAACGGGGGAGGGGCAGAGAGAGAGGGAGACACAGAATCGGAAACAGGCTCCAGGCTCCGAGCCGTCAGCCCGGAGCCTGACGCGGGGCTCGAACTCGCGGACCGCGACATCGTGAGCTGGCTGAAGTCGGACGCTTAACCGACTGCGCCACCCAGGCGCCCCTAAGATATATTTCAATACAGTGTTACGTGCATCTGATTCGTCCACAGACATATGAAACTCACATGAAACATGCTAACATTCTTCTTCAAACTTTTCTTTCCTCTTTAGTACTCCTAAGTGAGAGGCATCATTACTGATGTAGTTTCTCAAGCCAAAATGATAGTTATCACGTTTGAGCTTTTTATGTCTGTATTAGTCTGCTAAAACTGCCATTACAAAGCATTACACAAACCAGAGGCATAAATAAAAGAATTCATCGTCTCAGTTCAAGGGCCTGGAAGTCTGATCAGACTGTCAGCAGGGCTGGCTTTGTTTGAAGCTGTAAGAATCTGTTCCACCATTCTGCTAGCTTCTGGTGCTTTACTGGCAATCTTTGGAATTACTTGGCTTATAAAAGCATCATTTCTGATCTCTGCCTTCATTGTCACTTGATGTTCTCCCTGGGTGCAAGTCTGTGTGTCTAAATTTCCTCTTTTATAAGTACTCCAGTCGTATTTGTGTAGCGGAGACCCTAATGACCTCACTTTAACTAATTACATCTGTGACAACCTTATATTCAAGTGAGGTCACACTCAGACATGCGGGGTTAGGATGTCAACATATGTACTTTGGTAGGGAAATACAATTTTATTCATAACTCTCTCCTTCATTATTTTACCCAACAAATATCCAGAAATTCACCGAAGCCTAAATAGATCTTGAATTCATCCCCTTCATTCCATCACCAGTTGGCCTACCCTAATCCAGAATACTTTTGCCTAAATTATTAGCAGAGCACTTTCACTCCTCTCTCTACCCCTACTCTATAGGCAGTTAGAGTCGCCATTATGAAATGAAAATCTCACTGTTATATTCTCTTATTATAAATTTAATTACTTCCAATTAACTTCACAATGTTTTAGAGAGTGTTTACCACAGTTTTAAAGCCTCCCCTCCCCTCCAAACTCTTCAGACAAATTACATCATCCAAAATGTATGCTCCAAATGTATGGAACTTGATTCTATTCATCTAATATCCTATGTTGTGTTTTGTCTCTCATCATCAAGTCTGTTGTTTCCACCGTGGAACCTTTTCCCTCCCATTTTCTTTCTTTTCTTTCTTTTCTTTTCTTTCTTTTCTTTCTTTCTTTCTTTCTTTCTTTCTTTTTCTTTCTTTCTTTCTTTCATCTAGACAGTGCCTCACATTCTTCACCTCTCAATTTAGACATCACTTCTAGAAAGTTTTTTCAAACTCCTCATGTTCTAATTACATGCAACTTTTTTTTAAGTTTATGTATTTATTTTAGACAGAGACAGCACAAGTGGGTGAGGGGCAGAGAGTGAGGGAGAGTGAAAATCCCAGTCTCCATGCTGCCAGCACAGAGCCTGATGCAGGGCTTGAACTCACGAAAACGTGAGATGGTGACCTGAGCTGAAACTGAGTCAGCTGCTCAAACAACTGAGCCCCCCAGGTCCCCCCAGATGCAATTTCTACAAGGTGCTGTGGATCCCTGCATTCTCTGCCTTAGCATTTCCCAGATATTATTAGAATTGAGAGCTAATAATCTCTGAGTGTAGTGAAGGTAGGAGCTATATATCCTTTATTATTTATTTACTTATTTATTTATTTACTTATTTATTACATTATTTGAAATGTAGTTGACATACAGTGTTATATTATCCTCAGGTGTGAAACACAGTAATTCTACAATTCTATACATTATGCAGTGTTCACAATGATAAGTGTTATTATCTGTCATCATACAAAGTTATTATTACCTTTCTCCTATTATGGAACTCCAAGTACATGTGGGTTAACCTGCTTGATATTGTCTCCAAAGTCACCAAGTCCCTGTTCTTATTTTCAGCATTTTTCTCTCAGTTTATGCATCAATTAAAACAAAAAAATCAGGGGCGCCTGGGTGGCGTAGTCGGTTAAGCGTCCGACTTCAGCCAGGTCACGATCTCGCGGTCCGTGAGTTCGAGCCCCGCGTCGGGCTCTGGGCTGATGGCTCAGAGCCTGGAGCCTGTTTCCGATTCTGTGTCTCCCTCTCTCTGCCCCTCGCCCGTTCATGCTCTGTCTCTCTCTGTCCCAAAAATAAATAAACGTTGAAAAAAAAAATTTAAAAAAAATAAAAAACAAAAAAACAAAAAAATCAAAGGTACAATTAGAAATGAATTCATTAGAAAATGACTTCAAAACCAAAGAAACATAAACAATTTAAAAATTAAATAAAATCTCTCAAAAATCCGTGAGTCAGGCAGAAACAAACAAACAAACCTCAAAGCTTCCTTGAAAAAATTCTTGATATGAATGGAAGTGAGAATACTACTTGTTAAAATTTGGAGCATAGGAGGAAACTAAGACTTCACTTAAAGAAGAATTCATAGTTATAAACACATTCATTGCTAATTGAGGTAAAACAAAATAAAATGAATTAGCATACAAGAAGGTAAGAAGCGACTGGAAAAGAAATAAAAAAAATTAGCTCAAATCCCCAAATAAAAACAAACACATGAGGTATAACAACAAACACAAAACAAAACAAACAACAGTTTAAGAACAACAACAACAACAAAAATCAAACAGCCACAAGTATGTTGTGTATTAAGTTATATTTATCCCTGCCATATCCATATTAATGTATTTCAATTCTGGATAAATGGATGGCTTTCTTGGAACACATAAATTACTAAAATTTAGTTCAAGATAAGATAGGGATACAGACTTTGAGTCATAGACAAAATGGAGAAATCCATTAAATAGAGTCTTAGGAAAAAAATAATCTGGTTTGGAGTGTTTTTTATTTAATATTTTCTCTACCAGAGATTATAAATATTTATTTTATATTCGATGTCAAAATGTTATCAGTAAGGCAAAAAGCCCTTCTCACTTTTGAATATAACTGCTCAAGTACTAAAACAAGAAAAAAGCTGGCAAATTAAATCAAATAATTTATTAAAATGGCTTACTTTTGACCAAGTTAAATAATGCAATTTACGAGTGCCTGTATCAACATTATTGATAATATTTTCAGTATTAGTGTGCAAATAATACAAAGTTAATTTAACAGTATAAATTTAGGTATATAAATCATAATTTATAGTTTTAATAGTCAAAATGAGGAAAAATAACCTAGCTTTATTAATGTCAGAGCTATTTGTTAAATACATAGTCTGTTTCTGATAAAAGGGTTTAGTTTATAATATATCTGGTAAAATCTCTGATAAATAATGTGCATGTGTATGTATACACATACACACATACAATATTTGTAAATATGTATGCATTTATGCACACATATAATATCATATATAACGATAAAATTCTAAAAACAATCCCATTATATTCTATTATATTAGGGTCTAACAATATTTTTGCTTTCATTACCATTATTTGATTTTTTTCAACAACTGGTAAAATCATATTTAATGTGTAATAAAATTATTTCATATTTAACTATTCATATACTCATTGAAAATGAATAAAGGTGCTTCTTTCTGAAAACCTTTACCTACAATTAACCATAAATATTTTAAAATTCACCAAAAAATACTGGATTAGAAATTACATTTTACTTTTGTTCCAGTCTGAATTTTTTTTGGATATACTAAATGTCCATTATGTTTTTACTGAAAAATACGGTTGTAGATTGATAGGTGCATTGTGGTCTCAGTGTCTAAATCAACTGCATGTTTATTGCATGCAAAATATATGACTGATTATATTTATACTTATTTTTACTTAGTGCTGGTGTGTAGCTTGGGAGTATAGCAAAAGTAAGAACTATATTACAATCATTATTTTCATCTTGAGGAGTTTTATAAAGCTGCAAATAGCTGATGTATATTAAGTTACATAGTTCCATAAAAATTTGTTTTCATGGAAGTTACTTTTTCCCCTTGTGGATTAGGTTGAATAAACTATGTGTAAACACAATTATCATTCTTCAGGGTATAAATGTCTTGTCTCCTGCAGTAGCCTTCAATTAAATATTTTAAAAGTTGGCATGATTTAATAATGTGAGGGGGAAAAAATCTCCTTTGTGTTGCTGGGTAAATATTTTTTGAACAAATGGATGGTCATACTGTGATAAAAAGAAGTTTGCAAGAATAATAGTGAGGTAGCATTACTGTCTTTGCTTTGGGAAAAGTAATGAAACACTAAGATTCTATCAAAGAGGTGCATTTTTTTTCTTTGTTGATGTCACTACTGGAAATAACGTGCTTTGAACAATAATTGTTTCAGAGAGCTGGGAAAGTCAGGGTCTGGCAGATGTCAGTAATGTAATTCTTTGATGTAACACAGATTTTTATAGCTTCCATTTCTACTGAGTTACTGCAATGTGCATATGCTCCTAAAAATATAAATAGTAAAATTATAGATTTCCTTTTCTCTCAAGCAAACAGTTTTAAAACCATACAAAGAGAGTAAATTCTTCTTTAAAAAAAACAGTATTGGAAAGCACAGTTTAGATCATGCACATAAAACTTTTCTGTATCCTATTTAAAGGCTTTTTACTAAACACTTTAGAATAAACATGCTTTGTTCTTTAATTTTATGGATTAAAGAAGTGTGTAACCTTCCACAGTGAGACTATGTAAAACAATTCAGTAGTATTATCCAGCATTGTTTTTAAAAAGGGTATTCATAGTAAAAGGTTGTAAAAATTTAATTTCTCATAAATATTTGAATTACAACACATTAGTTTGGAGGGCAACGTTTGAAAGTCCACTTTCAAAAGTGTGAAAAGTCCACTTTCAAAAGTCTAATGAGAAAGTGTGCCCTCTTTTTCAGATTCAGCAGTAATTACTATTACCATTTTGATATGAACCTTTAAGGAACTTTACAGCACACCCAACACATACGCACAGATATTTTCCTCATAGATATGATGCCCTCTCCATCTTTCAACACTTGGCTCTCTAACCCGTGAGGATAATGTAAGTGGACCACATCAGTCAGTCACTAGCCTGCTCTATAGTATATTGATCACAGAGTGGGAAGAGTAAGATGAGTTTTATATTTCACTATATCCTCCCGTCAGGTGGACAAGAGTTGGGATACTCCCTTTGTAAAAACCTCCATCATTCTGCCAGGTGGCCTTTTTTATTGTTCTTTTGAAAGGTTCTTGGGGTAACAATTTCTTGTAGGCATCCTACTGCCCCTTCCTTTATTGTTTCCCCAAATTTTCCTACACATTTACAAATAGTCTTTTTGGGGCACTTGGGTGGCTTTGCTGGTTAAGCATCAGATTGTGCTGACAGATTCTGTGTTTCCATCTCTCTCTGCACCTCCTCCACTCACTTGCGTGGGTGCTCTCTCTACCTCCCTCTCAAAAATAAACATTAAAAAAATAAAATAAATAATAAAAATGAAAATAGTCTTTTAATTATGTTATCCTTAATTATCCAATTTTGCTGTTTCATCTGTTCCTTGCAGCTGGGACCCTTCATCTATATCTATCTGTCATCTAATGATACACGTATATATCAGATATATTATCAGGTATATACAAGTATAATATTCTGTCTTTATCTCTGTCTCTATTTTTTTCCAGTCTTTTCTAATACAGTATTTCTACGATGTAAATGATTAGAAATTGTGGAAAATATGTCATTATAAGCACAGTACCTGGAAGTCAGGTGGTTTTTCAGGGGCAATTTTGCAAAATAGCAGAAGTCATATACTCTCCTTTAGGAAAGAAACAACAACACATCTTGACTGCTGCACTGGGAGTAGGACTATTTGGGTTATATTTTAAGGAAATTACAGTCGCATGCTTGCATCCAGAAGTCCTACCTCAGAGATGTTTATATAATCTTAGAAAGTTTTGGACTCGGGAGATTACACCGAACTTGCCCATCTTAATGATGGCCCCACTGTCCTGAGGCTAGCTCCATCTACCTTGCCCAAGAATTTGCCCTGCTTGAGTTAAAGGACGGCCAGAATTTCCGCTCTACTCTTTTGTTTTTGTCAATATCTATTAAAGCAATTTTCAGCCTTGCTGGATGGTCCAAGTTATCTTCCCAATGCCTAGTACTGCCTTTGTTATGAAAGTTTCAGTGTGTTTTTAGTATAGTAGTCCCCCCCTTATCTGAGGTTCACTTTCAGCTGATTAGCTCTGTGCCCTTTCAGTTACTGTGGTCCAGAAGCAGATGATCCTTCTTTTGAAGAATCTTCAGAAGGTCAATAGTAGCCTAATGGTATGTCACAATGCCTACATCATTTACCTCACTTCATCTCATCACACAGACATTTTACCATCTCACTTACGAGAAGGGTGAATACAGTGCAATGATATATTTTGAAAGCGTGAGAACACAATCATCTTTTATTATAGTACATTGCTATAATTGTACTATTTTATTATTTATTATCATTGAACTCTTACTGTGCCTAATTATAAATTAAACTTTATCATAGGTGGGTAAATACATGAAAAACTATAGTATATATAAAGTTTAGTACTATCTGTGGCTTCAGACATCCCCCTAAGGGTCTTGGGATGTATCCCTCCTGGATAATGGGACTACTGTACTTTTGCTACAAAACTGCATAGCATTTGATTAGTATATATTGTTTCTCTTAAGCTCTGTAATTTTAATTCATAATTTTTTAAACTCAAAAATTTTTAAGAACATACATAACAAATGATCAAAAGTCTGTATACATCTACCTATAAATATGTCTGTGTATCTACCTATCCATCCATCCATATTCATCCATCTGTCATCTATTTTTAATGATTTCTTCATTTTCTGTTCTTCTCAGGAAGGTCTAACTTAACTGATAGAATATTTTCATCATGTGTTCCACTATAATTGCATAGATTGCTTTGTTTTGTTTTAATAATATTGAGTTCTCAAATCTATTACTCATTTTTTTTTCTAACTGATATGAAGTGGGAATTTAGTTTTCATTATTCTTCCAATTGAAAGACAATTGTTTCAAAACAATGAACAAATCATTACTTTCTATGGATTTAAATGCCATTGTTATGGGAAACAATATAGTATAGGAAAGTAAATTTAAAAAAAGTATAAGGGGGGGCGCATGGGTGGTGCAGTCCGTTCAGCGTCTGACTTTGGCTCAGTCATGATCTCGCGGTTCTTGGGTTCGAGCCCCACGTGGGGCTCTGCACTGACAGCTCAGAGCCTGGAGCCTGCTTCGGATTCTGCATGTCTCTCTCTCTGCACCTCCCCCACTCACTCTCTCTCTTCCTCTCTCTCTTTCACTCTCAAAATAAATAAACCTTAAAAAATTAAAAAAAGTATAAGGTAGTCAATTTTTATGTTGTTATAGGATCTATCTCTTTTAAACTAGAAATTGTTATATAGATGTAATATTTTGTATTCTTATGCTAATTCTGACCAAATGCTAATTTTGCCAATTGGTAATGTAACTCTTCCTCTTTTAAAAACAATGTATTTTCTTCAAATAGTATCTTCCAAATGAATGTCAGGATACTCTATCAAGTTACATAAAATAATGCTGTTATTTGACAGGGATCTTTGAGTTTACAGGTTAATTTGGGTATAACTTGAGCCGGTAAAATATACAAATATAAACACAGACACACTATGCCCGTACATACACATGAAGGTCAAATAACATTTTGTAGACCATAATTCAAGTAGGTATTGTGCATCTTACCAATTTTATTCTTTGTGACTGTATTTTATTTTTTATTATGATTTTTTAATATTTATTTTATTTTTTTTGAGAGAGAGAGAGAGAGAGAGCATGAGCGGGGAGAGGTAGAGAGAAGGAGACAAAGACTCTGCGCAGTCAGCACAGAGTCCCATGTGGGGCTTGAACCCATGAACCGCAAGATCATGACCTGAGCCAAAGTTGGACGCTTAACCAACTGAGCCATCCAGGCACACCTGTGACTGTTCTTATTTTAAATTGTTATTGTGAACAAGATATATAATATATTTATTAATTGGATATTACTGTTGTAAAAGAAGTTATCATTATGACTTGAAATTATAACATGCCAACTGTATCAGCTAAGACTTTGCATAGCTGAAAGTAAAAGAACAACCTTATAATGGCATTCACAAGGGTCATGCAAAAAAAAAAAATTAACAAACACACCCAGTGTGCTGGAGTGTTTATGAGAAAAATTCATGGAAACAGAATCAGCAGCAGGTATGCATGGAACTTCTTTATCAAACATCACCATCATTAGAAACACACTATAGCCTAAAAATTCCAGACATATTTGGGAGAGAAGATGGGAACCTTGGGCTATTGGTGTTTAATCTGTATTAATCAGTACAATAGTATTGATGGCTCCTTTGACATTATCATGGGCCAAGATATGGCTCTATCACAATAGCACAATGTTGGCTGTGGTTTAGCATGAGTCTGTGTACTAACAGGTTGGACATTCAGCCATAGCAGTAGATAAATCAGCTGTGGTAAAATTGCATCTATGCTAATGGCTTCATGTTATAAGTAAATTTTTACCAAAATGGCTAAAATTTATATAGACTCATTGTGCAGGTCCTAGTGTCTGCAAGGACAGAAGTTTGTTGATTCTTCTATTTGGTTAATCAGTGTCTCCTTGGTAGTGAATACTGCCTAATGAATATTGTCATAACATAAAAAGATATGCACAATTTAGGTCCATTTCCATGTATCCAGTCCATTTCTATTTTGAAACTTCTTGGTCTTGACACTTCTTATCTTGACCCTTACAGACCTTTGACCAGCCATCCAAGTCATTTACCACTATCTAGGAATGTATATTGTTCCTTCCATATGTAATAGGACCAAATTCTGTTGTACAGTGGATTTCTGCTCTAAATAATTATTTGTGGGGTTCACAAGACTCAAATTAAGATTACAGTTCTGGTCACATAATTCCATCATAGGTCATGATCTAATGCTTGTTTTCCACTATAGTGCTATGACATTCCAGGAATTCCAGGGGCTGCTTTTCTTTCTTTCTTTCTTTCTTTCTTTCTTTCTTTCTTTTTTTCTTTCTTTCTTTGTTTTTGATGAATACTTCTCTACTGTAGAAGGTGTAACATTGTTCCAAAATACTTTAAGTCCAGACTTAATCTTTCTTTTAGTGTTCTCCATAATATGTTTTTATCCACAAAAGAAATCTATAGCACCATCAATATACCAGAGTAGTGCTGTTTATATTATAGCCTGAATCCTTTAAAAAGTCTGAAGAGTTTTCAGATATAATTGCTCACTCTAAAGTTGATAGCATTCTGAGTTGCCTAGTAAATGAATCAGAGTGACGTTCCCAGGTATGTGGTATACTACATCCAAAATCTGAGTATGCCAACCAAATTCTGTGCCACTTTCCTAAAAATCAAAAAAGCAAGATAAAAAATGTCCTTTATCTTGGAAAGGATATCTTAGAATGACTCAGACCACCAGACCCTTAACATTCCAACAGTCTCACAGGCTTTAGAATCTTTTTAGGATTTACCTTCTAAAAAGACAGACCATATCCTCGGTCATAAAGCAAACCTTAACAATTAAAATAAAGAAAATTATACAGAGTATGATTTCTATGATCATAATGGAATCAAACTACAAATTAATAGAAGAAATACAACAGGAAACATAGAAATTAAGCAACATATTATAAATAACCCATGTGTCTAAGAAATAGTCTCATAAAAAAATATATAGAAATAAATGAAAATAAAAAATAACATATCAAAGTATGTGAGGCACAGAAAAAGCAATGGTAAAAGGGAAATTTATAGCACTAAATGTTTACAGTCAAAAAGAAGAAAGGATTCAAATTAATATCTAAAGACCTTACTTCAAAAAACTAGAAAAAAAAAGTAAACTAAACTCAAAGCAATTAGAAGGAAGGTAATAGTGGAGAGCAGAAATCAAAGAAATTAAATCAGGAAAACAATGAAGAAAATCAGTGAAACAAAAAGCTGGTTCTTTAAAAATATTAAAATTAATAGATCTCTAGCTAGACTGGCAAAAATAAAAAGACAAGATACAAATTACCAATATGGAATAAAAATAGGGATTTCACTTCAGATCCTGAAGCCCTAGGGAGATACAATGAGCAACTTTATGTTTATAAAATCAACAGTTTATAAAAAAAAATGGATTAATTCCTTGAAAATCACAAATTGCCTGTGGTAGACAGAATAGTACACCTCTACTAATATGTGTACCTTCTAATCCTTGAAGTGTGTAAATATATAATTTTTCATGGCAAAAGAAAATTTGAAGATGTGGTTAATTTAAGGATCTTGAGATGGGAAGATTATCCTGAATTATTCTAGTGGTCACAGTAACTCTCAAAGAGTCTTTATAAAAGGGAGGCAGGAGTGTCAGTTTCAGAAAAGGCAATGTGACAATGGAAGGAAAGGCGGTAGAGAGATTTGAAGGCACTATAATTTTGGATTGCAGCAAGAGGAAAGGTCCATGAGCCAAGGAATGCAGGAGACCTCTAGAAGCTAGAAAATATAAGAAAAATGTTTCTCTCCTGTAGAGGATCCAAAAGAAATGCAGTCCTGATAATATCTGTCAAGACTGTAAGATAACAAATTTGTGGGTTTTTTAAGCCACTAAGTCTGTGATAAATTGGTTTAGAAGTAATAGGAGGCTAATACACTACCAAACTAAATCAAGATAAAAAAAACAATCTGAACAAATTTATAACTATCAAGAAAATTGAATAAGTAACTCAAAAGCTCTCAATGAATCTGTATTCCAGATGATTTCACTGGAGAATTCTATCAAACATTTAAAGGAGAATATTGCAAATTCTCTTCCAAAAGATAGATTTCCAACTTGTTTTAGCTGGCTAATGTTACCATGATACAAAATCAAAGATAATAGAAAAAAAGAAAAAAGAAGAAGGAACAAAGAGGAGAAAGAAGGAAGGAGTGGAGAAAACTGTAGGTCAGTGCAAAAATCCTCACCCAAATATTATCAAATCACTTTCAACAATGTATAAAAAACAGTTGTAAGCTATTATGTGATTGGTTCAACTTCAAAAGTTAATTAATCCAACATATTAAGGGACTAGGAAGAAAATAAGATGATAAGAAAAAAATATGTCAAAATACCGTACCTAGTCATGATAAATACTCTCAGCAAACTAGAAACAGAGAAACTTACTTAATTTGAGAAAAAGCATCTACAATAATATCCTACAACTAACTTCATAACCAATAATGATAGATTCAATGCCCCCCCCCAAAAAAATCAAGAGCTAGGCAAAGATGTAAAAGGCATGGCTATATCTTTGCCAGATTATTTTGTCATATTCATCTTGTAAAATGTTTTTGCATAATATTCTCCTTTGAATAAATCATGAGAGAAATGAGATTAAAGATAAATCTTGTCAATTCAGTGTTTTTTCCCTCATAATATTACTTACAAGTTACCAAGTTTAAGGTTATGCACTTCTGAGTATGTACAGTCTGACTGCATTATACATTATATCAGAATAAAAACTGTTATCCACATTGGGCAGATATGTAGGGTCAGCCTGCAAAAGAAAACTCTAGTGGGTTATGCTACATTATGTTGTAATGAGAGGAAACAAAATATATCATGAAGAGTGGTAAAATGTGTGAAAAAACATAAAGGAAATTTGGAGCAGATAGTAAAAAGGAATGGTCTATTTCACAAATACTTAACTTTTCTATATACATTGATTTATTAAGAAACTCATTTTAATTAGATCTAAGGTAAACACCATTGCCTGAAACCTTCCAGAAGGTACATTAAAGACATTTTCTTGAACTATAAAGTTCCCCTGGAACAAATACATTATTTATACACTTATTTGAAGATAACCTTACTTATCCTCAGATATTGAGGCTTTCTTTGTGACCAGATATTCTCTTGTGGTGTCATGATATTAGTTTCAAAATATAATTTTCATAAAGGAACTATGTATGGATCTCATATTTTAGATTACACTAATCAATGTGATAACCAGAAATTGTTACCTATTTAGTCCTTATAAATTCATTTTAAAAACAATAAAAACACCATTGCCTTTAAAAAATCCTATAGTGAACTTTATATTTAATAATGAAAGATTCAATGTTTTTTCCCCATGAAATCAGGAATTAGACAAAGATTACTGCTACTCCTATTCAATAGAATACTAAAACTTTTAGATTCTACCAAATGTGGAATATGACTTGTAGAGATTTTTAGAATTCTTCTTAAGTGTGTTAATTTTGACATATCAACCTTGCCCCAAAATGACCATTGTTATTCAGAGAAAAGTATAACTTTGCCATTTTCCAAGGTAAGTGTAAGAGTTTTCATTCTATTAAAAATGCATCTGAGAAGAATGATTTCTACCAAGAGTGAGTTACAGATTTCACATAGATAAATCCATAACAAAAAGGAAAAAGGCTGGAAAAATATGTCAGAAATTGATGCTCATAAACATTCTTTTGGAATTGCCCACCAAACAGGCTTTAGCGGGACAATACGATCATTGACTTAGCTACTATTGATTCTGAAATCTGAACTAAATAAAACAATTTTCTTGCAAAATTTGTCAAACAAGAATGTTTCACAATAGTATTTTAGACACCCGAGGCCAAACTTGACCAATTACCTTTGCATGAATTGTTTGTTGGTCTAGTCTGCCTTTAGCTGTTAGTCTTAAGGGACAGGTTGGATTGTAGATTTAATAATTTTATTTTACCTGTTCTCTATGGAGTGTAAGCATTCAAAAAAGAAAAAAAAATCCAAATATACAGGAAAAAATCCAAGACAAAACTGAACTGCGGGGTGTTTTTCTTTGTACAAATAGTCTCATACCAGAGACACAAAGAGCAAAATCAAGGCAAACAATATTACACCAAGCAGGTTAATAGCCCACAAATATTTACCAAATGCTACACATACAAATGTAAATTTCTACACAAAGACCCAGTTCTAATTATTTAAACATAGTGCACCTCCCAACAAAAAATCAAATCACTTTAACACAAACAAATTTTATAATCTATTAGTGACAATGTCTAGAATAAGACAACAAACTAATAGATCACGTTTTAGAGCAACTCATAAGCAAACTGAAAAGACAAAAGGCATTTGAATATAGGGGCTGGAGAACATGCCTAGTTTCAGTTTATGCGAGGGCATCATGGAATGATGCCAAACAATGGTCTCCAATATGATGTTGAGGGAACATCCAGAATTATCAAGGAATAAGTATATCTCAATATGTAAAATGATAGGGTTGTATTTTAGCTTACTTGGATAAAGGAGAGCTGGTTGGATGTGAACTCATTAAGCAAAGCAAACTGCTAATTGTATATATATTGGACAAAGAGTTCGTTTTGGGTTATATGCTTAAAAACACAGGAGTGGTTGATATCAGTGTAAAATCATGATTTATGTTGTATAGAGAAGATGTGTTTAGTGTTGGTTTAAAGCAGATGTATGTTGATATTCCGTCTTAGAAGTGTGTTCACTGGAGTGTCTACCACAATGACTGATGTTCAAAGTGTGAGGCCGCACCAATTGGCTGGTATGGTTACTGAAGCAAGTTGTCATTGATTGATTATACCGGTTTACAATCCATCCTGGTGCCTACTTGTTACTTGTTACTATGACTATAGAGTTGTCATTGATTGATTAAATAGTTTGAAAAACATTCCTAATACCACTGGCTATTATGAGTTGTCAGTCTTTCCTAGGAATATGGGGACTACATTTTTGTTTTCATTTTTTAATCTCAGTGTTACTGACACTGAGAACTTGGTCTTGTCAGGAAACTAATTTACAGATAATTTTTCATTGTCACAATTGACATCATCCTTTGCTTACCCACTCTTTATATTTTGGTTATAAAAGTTAAGCAATGCACTTAATGACTTCCTATCTATCTCATTCCTAGAGACAATGGTTTCTTAACCACTGACAAATTCCTGTGTCAAGTGAAATTAACAGGACTCTATTATCTTTAGTACTTGGGAGTCAAGTTCATAGCAGCATCCTCTACAATCAGTCCTGACCCAGAGAGGACCACCAAGATTTTCAATAATACTGTTGCTCCTCTCAGCAAATTCCCTATCAATCTAGTAAAGGGAGTATTATTTTTCCTCTTTCTGGAAACAGTTTTTTGTGATTTTCTGGCCTTATAGCATAACATGTATATCACCCTGGGCACTAAAAAAATTTTTTTAAAACTCATTTTTTTGAGAGAGAGAGAGAGAGAGAGAGAGAGAGAGAGAGAGAGAGAGAAAATGCAAGTGGGGAAAGGGCAGAGAGACCAGGCGACAGAAGATCCAAAGCAGGCTCTGTGCTGACAGCAGTGACCCTGAGGTAGGGCTCAAACCCACGAACCAGGAGATCATGTGAGCCAGAGCCAGACACTCAAGTGACTGAGCCACCCACTCAAGTGACTGAGTCACCCAGGCACTCCTCACTTCCCTTGGCATTTAAAAACCCTTTATTTTTTATCTACCAAGGAAGTTACAGAATTTCCATTTTATTTGCATCCTTTTCCAACTTTCAAAGAGCTATTCCAGTAGCAAATTAGAGTTGACACAAAGTGACATTACTGGGTTATTAAATGTTGAATTTTAAGAATGCCTCTTAAATACATTCTCATATACAGTTGTATACTGTGCCACTCCACCTATTCTAGCCCTTTCGAACTTCAGTCCCAGGTTCTGCTAATTCCAGATTCTGCACACTAGTATGGTTTTGCAACTCTTTTGTGAATAATCCTGTTCCTCTCATAACATGAGCAGAACCTAAATGAACTACATTATGGAATTCATTGGACTTTCATTAAGGCCTAATATATGAACATTTAAAATTTCTTTTATCAGCCTTTAAAACATATATATATATATTTTTATATAATATATTATGTATATATTGTATATATAATATTTTAGGAGTAGAAATTGTCATTCTTTGTATATATTAGGAAATAAATAGAAAATTGTGAATGGCATAATTTGAAAAACTACAAAATATTGCAAAAAGAAATGTAAAAGTCTTAACTACATAGACAGTATCATTCTCATGGGTTGGGAGAGACAATATTTTGTAGAAGTTAGGTCCCTACAAACTGACCTAGAGATTCAGTGCAAATCTTATCACATACCTTGAGAACCACATAAAATTGTTTTAAAAATCTTATCTGCCTTTCAGGAGAAATTGACAATCTTATTTCAAATTTTACTTGGAAATACAAAGGACTTAGGGAAGCTCAAATGCTCTTAAAAAAGAGAAGCACATTGGGGCGCCTGGGTGGCGCAGTCGGTTAAGCGTCCGACTTCAGCCAGCTCACGATCTCGCGCTCCGTGAGTTCGAGCCCCGCGTCGGGCTCTGGGCTGATGGCTCAGAGCCTGGAGCCTGTTTCCGATTCTGTGTCTCCCTCTCTCTCTGCCCCTCGCCCGTTCATGCTCTGTCTCTCTCTGTCCCAAAAATAAACGTTGAAAAAAAAAAAAAAGCACATGGTTGATGGATATGTACCATATGATTGCAAGATTTAATATAAAGTTGTAATAATCAAGACAATGTAGTACTGGTGTAAGTAAATACAAATATTTAATCAAACAAAATAAAGTACAGAATACTCACATTTATATTTTCAATTGATTTTCAGTAAAGATGCCAAGTTAATTTGATGGGGTAACACCAAATAGCCTATAGTTTAATACTTAGAGTTACTAAATGAATAATTCAAACTTGCTAGTTACAAGATGCGTATACAAAAATCAATTTCATTTCTGTGAATGCAAATGTGTTTCAAGTTTAAAATACATAAATACACTATAGTAGAGTCATATAATGAAATATTATACAGCAATTACAAATGAAGAGTGCCATAATATTGCAGTAATATAAGTAAATCCCACAAGCATACTGTGAAACAAGAGAAGGCCAGAACTAAAGAATAAATACTCTACATTCCATTTAAGTGAATTTGCAAACGTCCCAGATTAATATGTGGTGTAAAATCAGGATAGAATTTAATTTGGGGGATGAGGAAAGTTTGATGTTTTGGAGAAACCGTTTCTTTTTTTCTCTCTTTTTAAAAATTTATTGTTCAATTTACATCCAAATTAATTAGCATATAGTACAAGAATGATTTCAGGAGGAGATTCCTTAATGCCCCTTACCCATTTAGAACATCCCCCTCCCACAAACCCTCCAGCAACCCTCTGTTTGTTCTCTATACTTAAGTCTTTTATGTTTCATCCCCCTCCCTGTTTTTTATATTATTTTTGCTTCCCTTCCCTTATGTTTATCTCTTTTGTATCTTAAATTCCTCATATGAGTGAAGTCATATGATATTTGTCTTTCTTTGACTAATTTTGCTTAGCATAATACCCTCTAGTTCAATCCACGTGGTTGCGAATGGCAAGATTTCATTCTTTTTGATTGCCGAGTAATACTCCATTGTATATATATGCCACATCTTCTTTATCCATTCATCCATCAATGGACATTTTGGCTCTTTCCGTACTTTGGCTATTGTCGATAGTGCTGCTATAAACATTGGGGTGCATATGACCCTTTGAAACAGCACACCTGTATCCCTTGGATAAATACCTAGTAGGGCAATTGCTAGGTCATAGGGTAGTTCTATTTTTAAATTTTTGAGGAACCTCCATACTGTTTTCCAGAGTGGCCGCACCAGTTTGCACTCCCATCAGCAGTGCAAAAGAGAGCCCTTTTCTCTGCATCCTCACCAACATCTGTTGTTGCCTAGGTTAGCCATTCAGACAGGTGTGAGGTGGTATCTCATTGTGGTTTTGATTTGTATGTTCCTGATGATAAGCGATGTTGAGCATTTTTTCATGTGTCAGTTGGCCATCTGGATGCCTTCTTTGGAGAAGTGTCTATTCATGTATTTTGTCCATTTCTTCACTGGATTATTTGTTTTTTGGGTGCTGAGTCTGATAAGTTCTTTATAGATTTTGGATACTAATCCTTTATCTGATATGTCATTTGCAAATATCTTCTCCCATTCTATTGGCTGCCATTTAGTTTTGCTGATTATTTCCTTCCTTGTTTAGAATATTTTTATTTGATGAGGTCCTAATAGTTAATTTTTGCTTTTGCTTCCCTTGCCTCTGGAGACGTGTTGAGTAAGAAGTTGCTGCGGCCAAGATCAAAGAGGTTTTTGCCTGCTTTCTCCTCGAGGATTTTTTTTTTATATTTGAAATATGACTTATTTATTACATTTGATTTATACAACATATTTATAATAGCTTTTCTTTTTTTTTATATATATGAAATTTATTGACAAATTGGTTTCCATACAACACCCAGTGCTCATCCCAAAAGGTGCCCTCCTCAATACCCATCACCCACCCACCCCCCCCCCCCCCCCCCCCATCAACCCTCAGTTTGTTCTCAGTTTTTAACATTCTCTTATGCTTTGGCTCTCTCCCACTCTAACCTCTTTTTTTTTTTTTCCTTCCCCTCCCCCATGGGTTCCTGTTAAGTTTCTCAGGATCCACATAAGAGTGAAACCATATGGTATCTGTCTTTCTCTGTATGGCTTATTTCACTTAGCATCACACTCTCCAGTTCCATCCACGTTGCTACAAAAGGCCATATTTCATTTTTTCTCATTGCCACGTAGTATTCCATTGTGTATATATACCACAATTTCTTTATCCATTCATCAGTTGATGGACATTTAGGCTCTTTCCATAATTTGGCTATTGTTGAGAGTGCTGCTATGAACATTGGGGTACAAGTGCCCTTATGCATCAGTACTCCTGTATCCCTTGGATAAATTCCTAGCAGTGCTATTGCTGGGTCATAGGGTAGGTCTATTTTTAATTTTCTGAGGAACCTCCACACTGCTTTCCAGAGCGGCTGCACCAATTTGCATTCCCACCAACAGTGCAAGAGGGTTCCCGTTTCTCCACATCCTCTCCAGCATCTATAGTCTCCTGATTTGTTCATTTTGGCCACTCTGACTGGCGTGAGGTGATACCTGAGTGTGGTTTTGATTTGTATTTCCCTGATAAGGAGCGACGCTGAACATCTTTTCATGTGCCTGTTGGCCATCTGGATGTCTTCTTTAGAGAAGTGTCTATTCATGTTTTCTGCCCATTTCTTCACTGGGTTATTTGTTTTTCGGGTGTGGAGTTTGGTGAGCTCTTTATAGATTTTAGATACTAGCCCTTTGTCCGATATGTCATTTGCAAATATCTTTTCCCATTCCGTTGGTTGCCTTTTAGTTTTGTTGGTTGTTTCCTTTGCTGTGCAGAAGCTTTTTATCTTCATAAGGTCCCAGTAATTCACTTTTGCTTTTAATTCCCTTGCCTTTGGGGATGGACAAATTCCTGAACACCCACACTCTTCCAAAACTCAATCAGGAGGAAATAGAAAGCTTGAACAGACCCATAACCAGCGAAGAAATTGAATCGGTTATCAAAAATCTCCCAACAAATAAGAGTCCAGGACCAGATGGCTTCCCAGGGGAGTTCTACCAGACATTTAAAGCAGAGATAATACCTATCCTTCTCAAGCTATTCCAAGAAATAGAAAGGGAAGGAAAACTTCCAGACTCATTCTATGAAGCCAGTATTACTTTGATTCCTAAACCAGACAGAGACCCAGTAAAAAAAGAGAACTACAGGCCAATATCCCTGATGAATATGGATGCAAAAATTCTCAATAAGATACTAGCAAATCGATGGGGCGCCTGGGTGGCTCGGTCGGTTGGGCGTCCGACTTCAGCTCAGGTCATGATCTCGTGGTCCGTGAGTTCAAGCCCCGCGTCGGGCTCTGTGCTGACAGCTCGGAGCCTGGAGCCTGTTTCAGATTCTGTGTGTCTCCCTCTCTCTCTGCCCCTCCCCTATTCATGCTCTGCCTCTCTGTCTCAAAAATAAATAAACGTTAAAAAAAAAATTTAAAAAAAATAAAAAATAAAAAAAAAAGATACTAGCAAATCGAATTCAACAGCATATAAAAAGAATTATTCACCATGATCAAGTGGGATTCTCCTCGAGGATTTTGTCTTCCTGTCTTATGTTTAGGTCTTTCATCCATTTTGAGTTTATTTTTTGTGTATGGTGTAAAAAAGTGGTCCAGTTTCATTCTTCTGCATGTCGCTGTCCGGTTTTCCCAGGACCACTTGCTGAAGAGACTGTCTTTATTCCATTGGTTATTCTTTCCTGCTTTGTCAAAGATTAGTTGGCCATGTTTGTGGGTCCATTTCTGGGTTCACTATTCTGTTCCATTGATCTGAATGACTGTTTTCGTGCCAGTACCATACTGTCTTCATGATTACAGCTTTCTAATATATCTTGAAGTCCAGGAGTGTGATGCCTCCAGCTTCAGTTTTCTTTTACAAGATTGTTTTGGCTATTCAGGGTCTTTTCTGGTTTATATAAATTTTATTGTTTGTTCTAGCTCTGTGAAGAATGCAGGTGTTTTTTAGGTATTGCATTGAATATGTAGATTGCTTTGGGTAGTACCAACATTTTAGCAATGTTTGTTCTTCCAATCCAGGAGCATGGAATACTTTTCCATATTTTTGTGTCTTCTTCAGTATCTTTAATAAGCTTTCTATAATTTTCAGTGTATAGATTTTTCACCTGTTTGCTTATGTTTATTCCTAGGCATTTCATGGGTTTTGGTGCAATCATAAATGGGATTATAAATTATAAATTGATTTCTCTCTCTGTTGCTCCATTATTGGTGTATAGGAATGAAACCAATTTCTGTGCATTGATTTTATATCCTGCGACTTTGCTGAATGCATGGTTCAGTTCTAGCAATTTTTTGGTGGAATCTTTTGGGTTTTCCATATAGAGAATCATGTCATCTGTGAAGACTGAAAGTTTGACTTCCTCCTGGCCAGTTTGGATGCCTTTTATTCCTTTGTGTTGTCTGATTGCTGAGGCTAAGACTTCCAATACTACGTTGAATAACAGTGGTGATAGTGGACATCCCTGTCGTGTTCCTGACCTTAGGCGGAAAGCTCTCAGTTTTTCCCCATTGAGGATGATATTAGCAGTGGGTCTTTTGTATATGGCTTTTATGGCCTTGAGATATGATCCTTCTATCCTTACTTGCTTGAGGGTTTTTATCAAGAAAAGATGCTGTACTTTGTCAAATGCTTTCTCTGCATCTATTGAGAGGATCATGTGGTCTTCTCCTTTTATTGATGTGATGTATCACATTGATTGTTTTGCAGATATTGAACCAGCCTAGCATCACAGGTGTAAATGCCACTTGCTTATGGCGAATAATTCTTTTAATGTATTGTTGGATCCGGTTGGCTAGTATCTTGTTGAGGATTTTCGCATCCATGTTCATCTGGGAAATTGGTCTATAGTTATTTTTAGTGGGGTCTCTGTCTGGTTTTGGAATCAAGGTACTACTGGCTTTATAGAAAGAGTTTGGAAGTTTTCCTTCCATTTCTATTTTT
The DNA here is from genome assembly GCF_007474595.2 of Lynx canadensis. NCBI lineage: Eukaryota > Metazoa > Chordata > Mammalia > Carnivora > Felidae > Lynx > Lynx canadensis. Next base: position 154,810,915 of record NC_044306.2, on the reverse strand, counting down.
TGGAACAGTTTCAAGAGAATAGGGGTTAACTCTTCCTCAAATGTTTGATAGAATTCCCCTGGAAAGCCATCTGGCCCTGGACTTTTGTTTTTTGGGAGATTTTTGATTATTAATTCAATTTTTTACTGGTTATGAGTCTGTTCAAATTTCTTTTTTTTCCTGTTTCAGTTTTGGTAGTTTATATGTTTCTAGGAATTTGTCCATTTCTTCCAGATTGCCCATTTAATTGGTGTATAATTGCTCCTAATATTCTTTTATTATTATTTGTATTTCTGCAGTGTTGGTTGTGATCTCTGGGAGAAACCATTCCTTGGGGACCAACTGAGTGCTGGCAACATTTCAATTCCCTACTTGCATTTGTTTAGAGTGTAATAATTCATTGAATTCTTATGATTTGTACAAGTTTCTGCAGGTAATTTATATATCAATTAAAATGGCACCATTTTTGCATATCAGATTATTACCAGGTTGAAACTTGGCAGTCTCAATTTTTGGCAAAAGTGTGGAAAACCGGTATGTATATATGCTGTTGGAGGTTCTCTTAATTGGTATGGCCACATTGTTCAATAATGTGGATAATCTATCAGATTCAAAGTGATTATTACCTTTAGCTTAGTAGTGGGATATTTATTTCAGCACTGTTTGTAATAGTAAGAGAGAGAGTTGTCTAAGTACAACCTGGTATATAAGCACAAAAATGGTATATTTTTGCTATATTCTTCAACTGTTAAAAATAATAAAAACTTTGCAGACTGGCACAGAATGAATTCCAAGAGAAATAGTTGAACAAAAACAGCAAGGATCAGAATGATGCAAACATAATGCCACAAAACTAATAACCTGTGGCAATAAACTGGTTCAAGCTACAAGATACTCTTACAGTTTACACAGCTGAGTGATGTTCATCAAGCACATTTTTACATTACATAATTGCATATTTTTACATTGTATATATATATATTATATATAATATATATATATTTTTTTTTTTTTTTTACCCTTAAGTAGGAAGGGTAGGAATACTCTGGGAAATAGGATAGTATTAGTTCCAGTTTGCCAGTGAGGAAACTGAGATTCAGTGTAGTGGAGACAGAGAACCAAAACCACACAGTGATCAAGTGAAGATTTTGGCTTTTCAACTTAGTAACTAAATGAACGCCACACGTTATACACTGCATGAAAAGATTTCAAGATCTATCTGAAAAGCAAGGGCTTTGGGAGAACATCAAATCTAATATATAAAATGAGGCATCTTGAAACACACTTCGATTGTTACTGTGTAAGCTGAGTCTCTACCGTCACTAACTTCTCCAGAATATTAGAATGCTAAACATAATTTCATAATTCATGAAGAGCGAGGGTGCTTTTTCTTCTTGGTTTTAGCAAATATACCTCCAGGTATACATGGTTGTTATCATCAGTGATCTTCTCTATCGCTCCAGATAGCTTTTTTTTTTTTCTCCTCACAAATAGGAGGTAGAAGAGAACACTTTTGCCGAGCAGTTTGTACGATCCTGTTCTTACTGTTGCCAGGGAAGGGCTGTTTTGAAAGATAAGGCTTAGGGAAAAGACAGTGGTGACATTTCATCTACACAGATCTTAGGGAAAAAGTTGTCTCCAACTTACTGGTTAAAAACAAATCAACAAAGATAAGACCTTGACCAAAGGAACTCCTCCTTTTGTAGCTCCTTCCTGTGGAAGGACAGGGTTTAGAATTTAGGTTTCTCCCGGGTGGCTTTGTGTTGTTACCACAAGCTGACAGAATAAGTGGAAGACTTTTCTAAAGCTTTTGAGCAGATAATTACTTTCTCTGATATCCCAATATTATAGTTTTACAACTAAATGGCAGATCTTACATTTAAGAGCCAACTCCATTTAAAATTACAAAGTACATGTCTGAACTTTTGACACAGACATTTAAAAGGCCCAGTAAAATAATTATTGCCATAAAATCCACAAGCCTGGGCTCTTCCTCTTTAGAATTTTTACAAGCTTGCTTTCTTTCTTTGTGTACAAAATCCATTCATATTATTTGGTTTCTTTGAATTTTTATTAGTATTAATTATCCTCGTGTAGTATCATAGTATCTTTTCTGGTTAAGTATTGCCAGTTGTGACAAGTGGAGAGTGACTAAAATAAATTTGTTTCCCAAATTGATTTTGCTTAATTTATCTTCTATTTTTTTTTTTTTTGCTTTAACTCTGGTTGTCACATTTTGCACATTGACCATTATCATTATGTTATGTTCAAAAGAAAAGAATATCTTAACAAATGTATTTTAAAAAAAGATTATTTTTGGTAACCCGTGAGTCTTGAAAGTAAAAGAAAAAAGAGAGGTAAAATTTATTACGATTCATTTTATTCTTTCTTCCTGTTGCCGAAAGAATTGAATGGTATTTATGTATCTTTCTGAAAATGAAGACCCACCTAAGCAGTGTCAGGTATGATGTTCTACCACATACTTCCTTTATGCTAAAGTTTGATATTTTGATTGTGCCTACGAGAGTAGTCCAACTATAGAAGCTTAATTCTGAAGTTAGTTTTCTATTTGCATGCCATGGCTTAAAAGCAATTTTTAAAATGTCATGCAAACAATGATAATCATTTTCATAGAATTGCTCCTAAAGTGGGAAAACCACTTTGATATTTTACAGATGTGATGACCCAGGTCAAAATAGGCTAACTTGATTTGGGCCAAGTTGTGAGAGTTCATTTTAGCAGTTAGAATATCTCAAGCCTTCTAACTCTAGGCAATAGGATTTCTTTTTCTATTTAATGTTTCATCCAAATAAAATGCCAAATAATTTTATTTTTTTGTTTTTTTGTTTTTACATTTTTAATTATCTTCACTCAAGCTTACAAAAATGTGTCTGTACCCGGCAGGTCCTACAATGGATGATGAGCAAAATGGATTTTGGCAGTGTTTACCCTTTTCATTTGCAAACTCCATCTTAAGAAATTCCTATCAATATTTAATCAGCAGTATTCACTGACATCCATAGCAAGCTATTTACTTTTATATAACCTCCATTTTTTATCGTTGATTTTTTTCACACACTGACGGTTTTCCTATGGAAATAAAGTGAGATTATAAAACACTAATCTTGGGAAGAGACAATATATTAGCAAGAATGATTCAAAATATACCTCAATACTCATAGTAATAAAACCAACTACAAAATTTGCTTGTAATACCCTGAAAACGAGAATTTAGTGTTTACAAGCTCATACTATTATTAACCCTGTCTCAGGTGTAGTTCTCTAGAAGTAGAGCCTGAGACTGGGATTCTTAAGCAACGTATTGGAGAAGTGACTTTAGGGGAAATTGAATAAAGAAAACACAGAAGATGGGGCTCCTGGCTGGCTCAGTCAGAAGAGCATCAACTCTTGATCTCAGAGTCATGAATATGAACCCTACATTGTGTGAAGAGATTACTAAAAATAAGAACAATAATATTAATAATAATAAAAGAAAGCACAGAAGGCAAGATAAGAAACTAAGCAAGAATGTGGTCTCAGCTGGAGACTATATTCAAGCTGATCCCATGGGAATAATCTGGGATGCAAATTACACCAAGGAATTAAGCTCACGTTTAAGGACACATGACCAATCTTACATACCCCATGAGAGTCAGTCATTGAGAGATGCCCTGGTATGTCATTATGGGGAGTATAGTCTTGTGAGAATAGTGCCTCCCACTTGGCAAATGGCCATTCTCCAGAAAAGACAGCACTATGAGTTATTCACGATGGCTGGCGTATAGGTGCATAAGCTGGGTGGGGCATCAACAACACCCACGATAACCCATGCCCTGCACCACCAAGATACATTTGCTTCTTATACTAAATTACATAACTGAGGCAAAGTTTCTCCAGGCTTATAGATTTATGGCTGACCACAATCTGGGGGAAACCTACAAGGGGGCTAGTTAGACAAACAGTAATCCCCACTACTCTATTTGTTCCCAAAGCCTTGGCTAATGTTCATCACTGTTTTACTATTTCTACCACCCATTCTTGATAACTTTCAATCTCAACTTGCATTTCCATTGGTTTAGGTGGCATTTCTGGTGAGTTGACCCAGATTCTCATCTCTGAGCGCCTTAAATTTCTATTCCCAAGCCCCTATTATGCAACAGTTGCTGTATTTGCTCTTTTACAGTTAAAACTAGACATTTTACTGAATTCATTTTCTAGTTCCAAAAGGTTTTGTTGTTGTGGAGTAGTTAGGGTTTTCTATACCTATAAGCACGTCATCTGTAAACAGACCACTTCCTTCTTCCTTTCCAATTTGGATGTCTTTTATTTTTTCTCTTCTAATTATTTTAGCTAAGACTTCCGTACTCTGTTAAATGCAAGTGGTGAGAGTAGGCATCCTTGCTTTGTTTCTGATCTTAGAGAAGAGATTTTAGTTTTTTACCATTGAGTATGTTTGCTGTGGGCTTTTTACATGTTGAGATAATTTCCTTCTATAGCTAGCTTATTGAGTGTTTTTATTATGAAAGTGTATTGAATTTTTTATATGTTATTGTTCACATCTATTGAAATGATCATGTGATTACATCTGTTCTTCATACCTCCAGTTTTTAAAAACCAAAAAAACACAATATTGCAGTCTCTTGTGTGCTGTCCATCTATCTGTCTCTGAGAAACATTATATTCCCTTTGTCACTTCTATAGGTCTCCGGGTATTGGGCATTTTTGCCTGCCATTTTGAATTTTTGACTGATTATAGTATCCCTCATGTCATGACTCAGTGCCCACTTACATGAAGAAGTATAGATATAATAATTTAAAACATGGAATTTGAAGTCAAAGAGAATTGAATCTTGACTCTATCATTCACTAACTTCTTCAGCATTATCTACCTTAGCCATTGCTTGACCTCGTGCATTCTTTATTTATTTTTATATTTGGGATAATGGTAAATATTTTATAAATTTATAGTAATGATTACATAAGTTTACAAATAGTTTTAAGTTCCAAAAGATACAATAATTTATTCTAGTTAGTGTTATTGTCAAAAATAGAACAAAATGGTAAAAATATGTGTCACACAATATTTGAAATTCATTTTGCAGAAGTCTATGGCCTTTACTGACAGGCTGAGTGCCTACTCTACAGTCTAAAAACATCGGCAGAAATGACAACAACAAAAAAATAAGAATAATATTAAAATTTAGGTGTTTTGCCAAGTAACAAAGAGAAGATCCCTCGGAATTATATTTCACAAATAATAATTTCTACACTGATTTCATTTGAATCATTAGGTGAGCCCCACCAGTTCTCATGTTGATACAAATCTGTACACATTAGGTGCTATACTGAAGTAAACAGTGAAAAGTTCCCAAATTCCTATGGTCACATTTCTACCAACAGTATAAGGTACAGAAATAACTGGTAAAGATAGGCACTAAAACTGAAAACGTGTTGCATTTAACACTGCATTGAATTTAATTTTTTTTCTTGTTTATCAAAAATGCAGTCTATATTCTATGCACAATGCTATGGCAACAATGTATCAAGAAAACTAGACAATTAATTAAGCAAATGTATTCATAAAGTATATATCTGCCACCATTATAGATTTTTGGAGATACAGCAAAGAAGTAAAATCATCTTTATTCTTATGGAATCCACAATCTAGGCAGTAATTCTCTCCTAGGAGAAATTTGTCCCCAGGTGACAGTTAGCAATGTTCAGAAACATTGTTAGTTGTTGCAGCTAGGGACGATACTACTGGGGCCAAGCCTAAGAAACTCTGGTCTAGAAGGAATAGAAGAAGGCAATAACAAAGAAATAAATCAACAAACTATTAAATAAAAAAAAATGATGCTTAGATTACTGATTTGGGTCAAAGAAAATTGATATTAGCTAAAGAAGATTGAGGTTAAAGAAGGCTTGAAGGAAAAAATCAAGAATTCAACAAGTGTTATGTTTGATATACTTCTGTGTCATACAGGTAGAAGTATCTAGTAAGCCACTAGGTATATGACTAAACTCAACACATATATTTGCCCTGGAGATCTATATCTAAATACCATCATTGGATAGATTGTTATTCAAATTCACAGGAATGGAAGAGATCATCTGTGAATAAAGTATATAGAGAGAAAAGATGAAGCTAGAACTGGGCTCTAAAGAGTTTCATTCTTTGGTGATTCAGTGAATAAGAAAGAGTAAACAAAGAAGACTGGAAGGGTCAGATGTAAAGAGTCAGACAGTGTTCCGTCTCTGTACACAAAATTCAATGTGTTGGCTATCCTTTTTTCTTAAAATTTGGATGATATACTCTGGTTTTATGATGTCATGAAGAACAAGGGAGTGTGGACAAAAGAAAGATTGGATTGTTCGTAGAATAGGTAAAGTGTGCTGAAATGCAGTCACCAGGAGTAAACAACAGATTGATCAATGTAATCACTAAGGAGAATAGAAAAACGGGACAATATTTGGAGGAGGATAGGCTTACTTTATTTGTATTTTATTTGATTTTTGTTTATTTTTTTTAAGATTGGCAACACTAATGCATGTTTTTGAGCCAATGACAGTGATCGGATAGAGAGCAAGAGGTTGACAAATTAAGTTTCAGATGACAAGGGAGTGAAGTACTTAGAAAGGCAAATGAATGATAAAACAGAGATATCTCTACATTAGTCAACCAAACTGAACAACTGACAACTTATTGCAGTTTTTATGTTTGAGTAAGTATTCCATTTGATTTTATCTTTCAGGCCTGCAACTGAATATCATGGCCTGTTACTGAGACTAAGACTCTCAAAAATTTTAATTGACTATCTAATAAGAAGTGAAATAATTTAGCTTTTAGTCTTTTTGAAAATTTGGAAAAAAATCTCAGAATATTATTATTCTGAAACATGCATGTTCATTTATATATGTTAAATATATATTTGCTCAAAGGTATAAGAATTATAATTACTTTTTAACCTTAAAAAGGAAAACAAATGTAAAAATGCCTAACATTTTGTTTTACATTTCATTCTAACGAACTAATATTTGTGCATGATTCCCAAAAAGCTAATTTACCAGAAATCAAGAAATCCATTATTTGCTTCATGACAAAAAATGCTACTTCTTTCAACACTTCTTATTTAGATATATAATGTTTTTTATTTGGGGCAAGAATATCATTTAATTAGAGACTAGTTTAAAATTTTAGTTGGCATTACATTGTTTTAATTTTGTGAATAGATATAAGAATGGCTTACACTTGAAATAATACTCATTAAAGTTCTGCAGGAATCAAAATAGCTACAAACTTTTGCAATGATTGCAAAAAATATATATTTAGTATTTTGCTTCCACTTTATATAAGAATATTTATCCTTTTCCTTTGTAAAGGAAATAGTTTATGAATCTTTCCTGTTGCAGAAAAAAAAACAGAAAAGAAAAAGAGTTCTTCAAGCCATCTTAATTTAATACTGTTATTTTCCCTTTAAGATAAATAATTTTAGGGGCACCTGTATGGCTCAGTCACTTAAGCGTCCTCTTGGTTTCACCTCAGGTCATGATCTCACAGTTCATGAGATGAAGTCCCAGGTCAGGCTTTGGACTGATTGTGCTGAGCCTGCTTGAGATTCTGTCCTCTCTATGCCCCTCCCCCTGCTGCGTGCATGCTCTCTCTCTCTCAAATAAATAAACTTAAAAAAAAAGATAAATATTTTTAAATCTTCTTGAGTCAAATATTTGATTTATCACAGGAATAGCAAGTTGTTCAGTATCTTTCCATTCTCAATGTGCTACAGAAATAAACCTGTCAAAGATGAAGTTTAATAGAATTTTCCTGTTTTTAATGTTTTAGTAATGATGTCCATAACAACAACAAATAATGTCCATAACAAATCTAGTAATTGCCTGAAACATGACAAATATAATAAGCGTGTTTTCATGTCCATGAAATAATTCCAAAGTTATATTTCAAATAATTTGTTCAGAAAAAGTTTACTTCTACTTTCTTTTATTTTTTCCATGAAATTATTTATTGCCTCAATTTTGAAATTATTTTAGAGCTATGCCTAGACATATATGTTCATGGGATACATAGCTTCTAAATCTTATCTCTTCCAACAGACTTAATTTGTGATAATGCAGAAAATGAAAACTCTCAACATTAGTAATTTAAATTATTTTATTTTCACTTTTATTTTGCTTATTATTTTGATATTTTGCATTAATAAGATATAATACAGTAGTTAAACTAGCGTATTAGTGATTAAATTATATGTGTATGTGTGATTCGCAGTATGCTGTTTAACACACAGCAGGTATTTTAGAAGTGTTTATGTTTTCTTAAAATTTAAGGTACAAACTGGGGCACCTGGGTGGCTCAGTCAGTTGAGTGTCTGACTTCAGCTAGGTCATGATCTCACAGTTCTTGAGGTCAAGCCCCACATTGGGCTCTGTGCTGACAGCTCAGAGCCTGGAGCCTGCTTCAGATTCTGTCTCCCTCTCTCGCTGCCCCTCCCTCACTCACACTCTCTCTCTCTCTCTCTCTCTCTCTCTCAAAAATAAATAAATATTAAAAAAATTAAAAAAAATTAAGGTACAAATAAATACTTACAACTTAAGTTAATAATAGCATAGTTAGTAACATCCATATACACAATAGTTTCAACTATTTTGATAAATGCCTATTCAAATATATGATAGGTCTTTATCAAATATTTTACCCATTCAGTCATTCTAAGTTATCTGAATATCTATTATGTGCCAGACTCTCTGCTATACATAAGGAATATATTCGTGGTTAAAACTTTTGTAGTCCTAGGAGTGTTGAACTCATATTCTAGCTGGTTAGAATAATCAAATGACCCCTGAAATAAACTTAAGTATAGACTATATGAATACCACAGTATAATATTTGCCAAGATTGGCTAAAGTAGCCAATCAAAAGGTAGTTTGGATTAAAAATCTCGAACGATATTGTTAGATTGTGATGGGCTAGGTGTCTCTTCAAATTGCATTTTTAAGTTACATTTGTTCTTACTCAACTTTTTGTTGTTTAAAAATGTTAATAAAAATCGCTCGGAATAGTATTTCCATATGAATCTTGCCAGGTGATCTAGGCCGTAAGGATAGTCTCAAACAAGAGGCATGAGTGCACCCATTATTAAGATAGTTTTATTCTAGTAGGCGAAGAAATGCCATAAACCAAAAACCAAGAGATATAAAACATGAAATTCTGTCCATTGAGATTTTCCTTCTCTACTGCTCATTACAACCACTTACTGTGAATGAATAACCCTACAGCTATCCACTTAAAAATAGTAGCCAGCTTAGAAATTAGAGCTATCTCTAACTCAGGTAATGTGTCCCACCTTAATTAACTATTCAAAAGGATTTACCCATGACACATGGATATTGAGGGAAGAATGACAATCTGTCAGTACAAGTCAGCCTGGAACTCTGTGACACTTGGTCATTAAACTTTCAAGTACCTGTAGAATTATCTTACATTTAAAATGTCTAATGTGAATTGTTTTAAGAATAAATGATTAGTTTCATCACATCTTTGTTGTATTATTCAGAGTTCTCTAGAGAAACAGAACCAATAGGATGTGTGTGTGTGTGTGTGTGTGTGTGTGAGAGAGAGAGAGAGAGAGAGAGAGAGAGAGGGAAGGAGAGAGAGAGAGAGAGAGAGAGAGAAAAGGAAAGAGTTTAAAGAATTGACTCATATGACTGTGATGGCTGACAAGTCTAATATCTGCAGTGTAATCTGGTAGTCTAGAAACGCAGGGAAAAGTTGATATTTTAGCTCAAGTCCAAAGGCAGTCTGCTGGTAGGATTTCATTTTAGTTTGGGGAGGTCTGTCTTTTTTTTACCAAAACCTTCAACTGATTAGATGAGGCCCATTCGCATTATGGAGGTAATTAGTCTACTGATTTAAATATTAATTATATCTGGGGCACCTGGGTTGCTCAGTTGGCTGGCTGAGCATTCAACTAGTGATTTCCGCTCGGGTCATGGTCCCAGGGTTGTGGGATCCAGCCCTGCATGGGGTTCCACACTGAGGGTGGAACCTACTTGGGATTTTCTCTCTCTCCCTCCCTCTCTCTCTCTCCCTCTGTCTCCCAAGACCCTCTCCTCCACTCGCACCCCCATCTCTTTCTCTAAAATAGATATAATTCCATCTAAAAAATACCTTAACAACATCCAGACCAGTGTTTGACCAGATAGCTGGATACTGTGTGGTCTAACCAAATTAAAACATAAAATTAACCATCATTTTAAATAAATATCATTTCAAAAGGTACTAAACTTTCTTACTGCATTAATATTGAAAAAATTAACCCACTCAGATGCAAAGTCACTTATGATTTTATTTTCTTATTTTTCAACTGAGAAAATGATCCTAATCCATTTCCTTCTGGAAACAATTCCTAAGCTGTACACCTTTAAAGAAGCTAAAAATAGAGAAAATAAGGGTGTCCTTGTTTTCCAGTGTTCTTTGATGTTTTACATAAAAGAATCATTTGTTTATGCTTTTCTTTTATTATTAATTTTTTTCTAACACAATGTTCCTCCAAGGGAGGGAACATCACTATGTTTATGTTTATAGATAAAACTGGAATGAGTATCATTATGGTTCAAACTGGAATGAGTTGACAATATATCATCTTTCTTGCTAAATCCTCACCCATTTGACCTCACAGAATGTTCTCTTTCTTTTGTGTTGTGTGTACACATTGGCCACCAGAACTGGGACACTTTCATTATGTGTTGCCATAAATGTTTTTAAATATAGATTATTTCTGTGTCTGTTTCTACTGTAATTCCTATAGATTTGGTGAACAGATGTATATGGGCCAATGAAATAAAACAATGCAACTCTCATGAAAATAATGTGTTTGGTGTTTTTCTGTCTGTCTTCACATTGTTTAAATTGACAATCACGTCACAAAATATATTATTTTTATATAAACTTGCTACTCATTTTTAAAACACTTGAAGAACATATCTGGCAGTAAGCTCCTAAAAGAGTCTCAGCAGAACTGTTTGCAGACAAAATATTGAACAAAGTAAAACTTTTCTATAACATTTCTTTTTGTAGTTAACTGGATAATATTTACAAGGTTAAAATAATTACTGGCTAAAAGAGTTGTCATAGTTTCCACAGTATCTCTAGGAATATATTGAGTACTCTTTGCAAAATGATGAGAGACTTTGAATATTAATATTAAATGTGACTATTTTAAATGATGCTGCAGTGAACACAGGGATACATATATCTTTTGAAATTGGTATTTTCCTTGTCTTCAGATAAATAGCCAGAAGTGGGGATTAAGAGGTACAAACTTCTAGACATAAAATAAATCAGTCACAGAGATGTAATGCACAGCATAAGAATATAGTTAATAATATTGTAATAACTGTTTATGGTGACAAATGGTAACTGGACTTATGAAGATCATTTCATAATGTGTAAAAATATCAAATCACAATGATGTACACCTGAAACTAATGGGATTTTATATGCCAACTATATTTCAAATTAAAAAGATATAAAATGGTGGATACCTGGGGTGGCTTAGTTGGTTAAGCGCCAATCTCAGCTCAAGTCATGATCTTGCGGTTCATGAGTTCAAGCCCCGTGTCAGGCTCTGTGTGGACAGCTCAGAGCCTGAAGCTTGCTTCAGATTCTGTTCTCCCTGTCTGGCCCTGCCCCACTCACACTCTGTCTCTCTCTCTTTCAGAAATAAACATTAATATATATGTATGTATGTATATATATATATATACATATATATATACACATACACATATATATAATGTAAGCTTTAATAAATATTACAGATTACATTCTAAAGAGCAAAATAAGATGTATTTATTTATTTATTTATTTACATTTGTTGAGAATGAGGGGGAGGGGCAGAAGGAGAGAGAGAATCTGAAGCAGGCGCCACACCCAGCATGAAGCTCGACATTGGGCTTACAACCATGAGATCATGATGGAGCCAAAATCAAGAGTTGGATGCTTACCCAACTGAGCCACCTAGGTGCTCCAAATATATGATATCTAAAATACACAATTATTAAAACACACAATTTTAAACTGGCCAAGATCGATTTTTGTTGTTTTTACTATTTCTTGCCACCAACTCCCAGTCTAAACAATGGCTCTTTATCTTGTGAAAGAAGTCTTAAAAAAAGAAATCTGAAATTGCCATGAAGCATGAGATTTATTTTGATGTGCCTTCAATTATTCTACATATTCTACCTATCCAGATATTCTAATATTCTGATTATTAATTTATTTTCGATTCATAACCATATCACCCTACACGCACACACACACAGAATAAATGATTGATATTTTCAGAAAATATTCATTCAAAATTACAGAAACATTAAATCTACCACTCTGATGGGGAATATTGATAATGGGGAGGCTGTGTATGTGTGTGGGCAGAAAGTATATGGGAAATCTCTGTACCTTCCTTTTGATTTGACTATGAACCTAAAATATTCTAAATGATGAAGTTTTAATTTAAAAATTAGACATATATGAAAAATAATTATATATATAATTATGTATTTTACAGGCATAGCTGATAACAATGTTATGAAATTATATAAAAAGTGTGAATTCAAGACTGAAATATCTTAAATATCCTATTTCATAGATATGATATAATTAATTTAACAAAATTTAAAGACAAAAGCAATGCCAAATTACATTTTAGTCACTACACCAGGTAAAAAGAGACAATTCAAATGTATTGTATATATTTGGATAGCATAGGAAAAAACACAAAAATATAAAAAGTGATTTTGTCTAGGGTTAGTGATTTTGTTTGACTTCACTTTCCTTTTCATGCTTTTTCTCCATTTTTCCAATCATTTTTTAATGGATATTTGCTGTATCAATAATCAAGAAAAGGATCTATGTAAAGAAAAAAAAACACCTTTGACCTAATGACCATTTAGGCATTCAATTTTTTTTTTAATTTGAAGTATATTTGACAGACACTCACGTTAGCTTTGTATACAACATAGTGATTTCACAAGTCTATACATTATGCTATGCTCACCACAGTGTAGTTACCACTGCCACCATACAAAGTTATTACATTCCCCAGTTGTACTTTTTATTGCCATGACTTATTCATTCAATAACTGAAAGCCTGTATCTCCTACTCCCGTTCATCAGTTTTTCCCATCTCCCACTTCCTTCTCCTCTGGCAACCACTAGTCTATTCTCTGTATTTATGGGTCTATTTCTGCTTTGTTTGTTTTGTTAAATTCCATATAAACAATATGATATTTGTTGTTTGTTTTTACTGTCTGACCTATTTCATTTTGCATAAAACCCTCTAGTTCTCTCTATGTTGTCACAAATGGCAAGATCTCATTATTTTTTATGTCAGAGTTATAGTATACACACACACACACACACACACACACACACACACACCACATTTTATTTATCCATTTATCTATCGATGGACATCTAGGTTGCTTCCATATCTTGATTATAATAACTAATGCTGGAACAAACATATGGGTACATACATCTTTTTAAATTAGTGTTTTCATTTTCTTTGTGTAAATACCCAGTTGTGGAATCAATGGATCATATGGTATTTCTATTTTTATTTTTTTGAGGAAACTCCATACTGTTTTCCACAGTGGCTGCACCAATTTACATTCCCATCAATAGTGCACAATGATACCTTATTCTTCATTTCTCACCAACACTTTTATTATTTCTCATCTTTTTGTTACTAGCCATTCTAACAGGTGTCAGTGAGATATCATTGTAATTTTGATTCTCATCTCTCTGATAATTCGTGATGTTGAGATTTTTTCATGTGTCTGTTGGCCATCTGTATGTCTTCTTTGGGAAAAAGTCTATTCTGTTCCTCTGCCTATTTTTAAGGTGGATTATTTGATGTGTGTGTGTGCTTTTGTGTGTGCATGTGCGTGTGTGTGTTAAGTTGTATAAGTTATTATATATTTTGGATCTTAACCCTTATTTGATCTATTTTTGCAAATATCTTCTTTCATTTAGTGCATTACTTTTTGTCTTGTTGATGTTTTTGAGTGTAAAATCTTTTTATTTTGATGTATTTCCAGTAGATAAATATATTTTTCTTGATTGGAAAGCAAAATGAATTAAAAGTCAGATTATTCTAACCCCAGACCTTTTATCTACCTATCATGTGAAATTAGCATATATGAATTTGTTTAAACACTGGAAGAATGGGATCCATAATATCATTTACCCTCATCTAACTCATAGGTTTATGGTGAATAATATTGAGATATTATGTCAATAAATTTGCTTTGATTTGACCTATTATGCCGTATTATATATTTCATTTAAATTATGACATTTTCATATCTGTAGTTTTCACATAATTTAACAATTAGCTTTGCAATAATACACCTTTAAAATGTATACAGAGTGATAACATATATGGTATATAATATGTATTTCTAACAATGAAAATAGCCCTATGTCTAGTACTGAAAAGCAAAAAGCAGAATATACTATTTTGACTTATTTTTACTTGATACAATCCATGTCATGGGAGAAGCAAGTGATATAACTGCTGTAGACAGTTGTTAGTGTTTTTTGGTGAAACACAAAAGAAAACAGTTCTACAAAGTCTGTGTCACTGTCATGGCAGAAATTGCAACCTGTATAATTTTAGTGTTATATACATGTTTGTACCATTTTTTTATTGAAGACTATGACTTTGGCACTCTTTCCAAAGATGTACATTCTTCTGGGACAGAATAAAAGGTTGATGGAATGCTCTTTTAAAATGTTATTTTCAGCAGAGATCTGAACAATAAAATATGGGCCAGTTAAAATGTACCTAATAGCCTTCTACACCACAGAGTATTTGGATTAATATATGACACAACTCCCCATTACCACAAAAGCATTTAAAACAAAAATCAGAATAAAAGTATTAGTAAAGATGGGAAATATTTTAAAACATATTAGAGTGGCTATTATTGGTTGTCTCCCTTGCATGGCTTCACCTCTCTTCATTTTCTCATAAATCTAACATTTTTCAATTTTGTGTTTACTCAGCTCAGTTTTTACGTTTACTCATGCATTTAGTTAAAGATGCCTGTACGTTCATTTCCTAAGGTGGCTGATTGGTGTATAACTAATTCCATTCATCTAGCAATCGATGGTTTATAATGATCATATTACCTGAACCAATGAGTCGAAAGCAGTGGTTTGCTAAGAAACATCGGCAAATCTTTGTGCTTCCAGTTAAGGTTCAGAAAATGAACCTGTTACGTATGGAAGTAAAGAGCAAATTTGCTGGAGACATCTTACCACATCATGATCCAATACATTTTGTGGACGTTTTGAGTTAGGTTACATATTATTTGAAGATGAATGTATCCCAACTGACACAAAACAAATGAGGAAAAGCAAAACGAAACACAAATTACATTTAAAAGTAATGCGCAGTGGGTCTTTTGTTCTGCTATGATCTGCTTTCTAATGAATGGCATTATGCATTATATATAATTTATTTCATTTTAAAATGCATAATACAACATGAGCAACTACATTATGGCATGAAAATAATCAGATCTGTTGGGATCTTGAGACTAAACATAAGGTATATTTGATATACTATTTGGCCTATTGAAAGAAATAAAATTAGAAACCCTGAGAGAAGTCCTAATGAGGCAGGATGGGAAATAAACATAAACAGATGAAAATAGTACCAGAGGCAGTTTATCTTTTTCCATAAACAGAATCAAAACATATTCTCTCTATTTGGGTGTCTTAAGGGTATCATTATAAAGAACTGTATAGTAAAGGAAGAACTAGAAGACACTATCCCAAGGGTCCTTAGAGCACAAAATGTTAGCACTGGACACCTTTAATTTTTGGCTTAAACAAAAGGATAAGAAAGATACTTTCCACATCTTCATTTATTTCCTTCACCCATTCAGCATTCTATTAGGCTTCATTCATTTGCAAAATTCTGAGTCTCGATGACCAAAATTCCACCTACACGTTGCATAGCTGTGCCAGTTGACTATTTCCTCTTCTCATTATTTCATGCATATTAATTAATACGTGCTTTACAAACCACCAGAGGCATGACTTATAACCTATATTCTCTTAAATTCATGAATTTGACAGATAACTTTTATATAACTAGGAGTTTTAATAAGCCTGAAAATTATGCAACAGGGACATTTACAGAGTGTGAGTCAGTATGAGTTTTTCACTAATCTATGCTGCTACAATGTCAATTTAGAAGATACGCTTTGAAAATTCTTACCATTGTATTTTTTTTTTTACTTTATATTTCCTATTCCCTCTAGAAAGAATCTGGATAATGAACTAAAATAGTTTAGACCAGGTGTATATAATTTAGGACTAAATACAATGTCCAAAAAAGTATACCAAAGTGCCAAAGTAATTATTGTTGATTATACATGGTAAATTGTACTCTTGTCAGAATATTCCTTACTGCGCTCTCATATGCTCCATCTCCTATCAAACTTCCCTTAGAAGGAAGAGTATACTTTTTGCTATACCATGTGATTTGCTTTGGCCAATAAAATGTGTGTGTAAGTGTTCATCAAAATACTAATGAAGCCATTGCGTGGTTTCCATAGTTGTGTTTTGCTCTGCTTTGAGACTGGAATATCCCAGATAGAGATCCTACAGGCTTGTTTGGAAAATTAAAAGAAAAACCATGATAGACATAAGTCTGGTTGTAAGCTACCAACTCTGTGGGTCATTTGTTATCTCAGTATACATTGACCTAGGCTAAGTGTATAAATTCTGTACAGTGTCATGCCAAATATTTTATATAAACTGTTTCTTTTAATTTTTATGATTTGTTGGTAAATTATGACCTGCATTTTAGCAGTGAGAAAAATAATAGGTAAACTGGAAACTATAAAATTAATTTAATAAATAGTCTGATTTTAAAACCTATGCATTTAACTACTATACATTATCTTTTATTTTAAAAATAAATCACATAACTCATGAAGTTTCTGAAAGCAAACAACTATATCTGAAGCATAGTTGCATAATTTCAAGTCTTCTTTTCTCTTCACCACATGAATATCTTGCATAAAAATCTTGAGTAATAAAAAGTTGTTCTTTATGTGAAATTTTGTTTTATATGAGAATGACCTTAGTGGTGACAGTTTTATATCATGTGGAAATAAATGCTGGAAGTTACTTTTTTAATTTTTATTTTATACAATTATTTTGAATAGTTTACAGTTTGAGAATCAAGATAAGTAAAAGAGAGTATTACATGAGAATTCCCTCCCAACAAAAGAAATTAGCCAAATCTCCAGTGTAGAAGAAAACAATGTTAGGTTTTTGGGTACATTCCCAGAAGTAATATATGTATTTAAATGCAATACTCTGTATCTTGCTTTTACTATTTAATATTAAGTCTGAACAATCATGACAGGATATCATTATATATAGATCATATATAGACTTATAAATATATAAGGAGCTTTCTTACTCTCTATAGTAGGATTGTGATTTATTATTGGATATTTGCAGATATGCATGTAAATATGTAGAAAAACTATTAGAAGTACAGAGTTAGGACAATTTATAATTTTTATCGATATTGACAAATCTCTTTCTTGAGAGGTTTTACCAATTTGTACTCTCATAAGTAATGCAAAAGAGATTCCCCACACATTTGTTTATGCCAGCTCAATAGGCGAAAAAGCATATTTCAGTGTGATTTGATTTGCATTTCTCTTTTCTTATCTGAGGTTGGGAATATTTTCATTTGTTTAGGAATTGTTTGTATTTACTTTTCTGTAAGCTATCTGTGAATATCATTAATTTGTTTTGTTAAAAATGACTTTAAAAAGTCATCATTATAACCAAGATCATCTAGGTTTTTTTCCTATTTTATTTTTAGGAATCTTATAATTACACCTTTAACATTTAGGTCTAGGAAGTCCTTTTGATTTAATTTTGGTGAAGCATGTGAGTCCACCTGTAGATTCATTTTTTTGCATTGTGGATGTCCAGTTGTCCCAGAAGCATTTGTTGAAAAGGCTCTCTTTGTGTCATCGCATTGCCTTTGCTCATTTGTCACCTATTAGTTGACTGCATTTATGTAGTCTATTTCTGATCTGTCTATTCTGTTCCATAAATCTACTTATCAGGTAGTACCTCCAACTTTGCTTTTCCTCTTCAGTTTTTTGTTGTCTATTCTGGATCTCTTGTTTCTCCATATACACTTTAGAATCAGTTTGTTGATAACCACAAAATAATCTTTGGGATTTTGACTGAGATTGCATTAAATTTATAAATCATGTTGGAAAGAATTAACATCTTGACCATATTGAGTCTTATTATCCATGAACGTTGGATATCTCTCCATTTACTTAGTTCTACTTTGATCTCATTCATCACAGTTTCGTAATTTTCGTCATATAGATCTTGTACATATTTTGTTAGATTAACACATTAAGTATTTCTTTTTTTTGGATGCTAGTATAAATGATAATGTGTTATAAATTTCAACTTCTACTTGTTCATTTCTGGTATATTATGACTCTTTTTTTGTGCAAATATATAGTGACACATTTTTCCTCATAACATTCACCTCACTTGTCACTAATTTATGCAATGGTCTTATTCTACGTGCGTTGACAATAATCATTTAAAATATATATGAAATTTTGTAGCATCAAGTTTGTTATTAGTTAATTGAATATATCTTATGTGTTTATTTTTCAATATTGGTACTAGTTTGTAAATTCTATATTCGTTATATCTATTTTTGTGGATATTCTAATTATTAATTTGAAAACCTTATATATGTATTAAGTCTGATGTAATATTGCCATATACACTGATCAAACTCTGAAGTTAATATTATTTAAGACATTCCCAGAATAAAACTATCTCAAAACATGAAATTTCCACATAAAGACTTTTCTTTCCCCTTTCTTGTGTTGTTTTTTAACTTTTAATAACTTTAATAACATTTTAAAATTAATTAGAATATAAACATTTCTCAGATATTTTTTTGCATTTCTGATTTAAGGAATTGCCTGAAGCAAAGGTTTGCATTCTTAAAATACTATCTTTGACGGTGATTTTAAAATTAGTTTATAATTTCTGAGAAAAAATTTGAAAATATTGTACGAATTGAATTCAAGACAAATATATAAATCCTGATAAATTTAGACAGCTACTAAAACTCATTTTCCTGAAAGAAGTAAGTAACAAATAGAACTATTGATGAGATCAATTGTGACACGGTCTCCAATTTTGAACAAAGTTTCTAATTCAAATCAATTGTTATAAACCGTTGGATACTTTGTGATATAAACTATTCAGATTAAGAAATACGCTTTTATCAGTTAAAACATCTTTAGATGAAATATTTCACATCATTGAACTTTATATTTGTTACAAAATATTATCACAAGAAAATACTATTGTAGTATGCAGTTGAACAACTGATGAGCTACAAAAATCCTGCGCACTAATTGATGAAATCACTATCCTTACTGGCTGTAATTTTGTAGAAAAATATAATATTAGTAAATTAAGTTATTTTTAATTATTGTAAAGCATTTTGAGAATTTTATGTTTCAGGCACTTGAGTCTTTTTAATTTAAAGAATAAACATTTAATAATGTAATGTACCTTTTTTGCTTCTTTTGATCCTTGTAGCTGCCTTTGTATTATATCATTTCACATTGTTTTTTCCTTAAAAATTCTAAGATATAAAGGCTCCTGTGTGGCTCAATCAGTTGAGTGTCTGACTTGATTTTGGCTCAAGTCATGATCCCAAGGTTGGGGGATCAAGCCCTGCATCTGCTTAAAATTCTCTCTCTGTCCCTCTGGTCCTCTTTTCTACTCATGCTCTCTCTCTAAAAAATAAAATAAAATAAAGTAAAATAAAATAAAATAAAATAAAATAATAAAATTATAAAAACTCTAAAATATTTTGGAAAACAATTCTAATTCATTATTCTGATAAATAAACAAGGAAGCTACTTGAATATTCTCCTTGAATATTCTACATATGCCTCAAAGTCCATATTTTCAAAGAAAATTATCACTTCCATCCTCCATACAATGTCAACAATCAACTGTTAATATAAAGTGGCCTATTCCAAAGAATGCTACCTCAATTTCACTATGCTATCTTGACCATGTTTCTATTGCTACTATGGGTAATGAATACTTAAGGGGATTTTTTTCTAAGCTATTGTATCTAAGCAATTGTATATCAGCTCTCAGCACTCTTATTCTAGTTCCTATTTTAAGATACTAGGCAGGGGGGCGCCTGGGTGGCGCAGTCGGTTAAGTGTCCGACTTTAGCCAGGTCACGATCTCGCGGTCCGTGAGTTCCAGCCCCGCGTCAGGCTCTGGGCTGATGGCTCAGAGCCTAGAGCCTGTTTCCGATTCTGTGTCTCCCTCTCTCTCTGCCCCTCCCCCGTTCATGCTCTGTCTCTCTCTGTCCCAAAAATAAATAAACGTTGAAAAAAAAAAAAGATACTAGGCAGGTACATTCCATAATTTATGTTTTATATTGTGCTAATTTTATTCAAAATGGCATTTCCTTCTCCTTCAATTTCTCTCTTTTTTCAGTGTTTGTTAGTGAAGGGAATTTTTAAAAGGGAATAACCACATCAATTCAAATATTTTATACCTTAAACTTTTTCCCCTAAGTTTATTTATTTTGAGAGAGAGAAAGAGTACATGCATGTGTGCACGAGTTGGGGAGGGGCAGAGAGAGAGGGAGAGAGAATCCCAAGCAGGCTCCGTGCTGTCAGCTCAGAGCCTGTCGCAGGGCTTTATCTCACAAACCATGAGATGGGGACCTGAGCCAAAATCAAGAGTTGGATGATTATTGACTGAGCCACCCAGGTGACCCATTATACCTTAACTATCTACCTGTTTATCATTTATTTTATTTCTTTTTTTAAAAAAATGTTTATTTTTGAGACAGAGAAAGACAGAGCATGAGCATGGGAGGGTCAGAGAGAGAGGAAGACACGGAATCCAAAGCAGGCTCCAGACTCCGAGCTCTCAGCATAGAGCCCAACGTGGGGTTTGAACTCACAGACGGTGAGATCATGACCTGAGCTGAAGTCAGACGCTTAACTGACTGAGCCACCCAGGCACCCCTAATTTATTTTATTTCTTAAGACATTTTACTTTTCAAAGTAGTCTCAGCTTTATCCCAAGTCTCAAGTAGAGAGTGAATAATGTTCAAAACTTACTAAAATTTCCCAATGTTCTTTATATCCTGAATGCACTTCTTAAACATTGATTACACTAAAGCAAAAACTAAAACTAAAACTAATAATAATAATAAAAATAATAATAGGTGAGCCTTTGTTGACATGTAGCAGTTAAATTGGAAATACATGCAATAATTCCTTTCTCCCTCCTTTTGATAGAGGGTTACTCATGGACAATGGTTCACAGTGGTAAGAATGGACTTCAGTTTGATGCCATGGTTAGTCATCTGGAGGAGATATGAAAGATCAGTGGTCATGTGTATGAGTTGCCGGGAACATCAAAGGCTCTGCTCAGAGTAGTTTTGCTCCCTTAATTTGAACTGAGGTTTTATACTATGTTACACTGAATCTTCACATTTAGGGAGTTTCAAATTGATTAGTTCCTTGCCTGGGTCCTATTTAAAGACATAGATAGACCAAGAAAAGTCATTTATTGTATTCTCTCTCTTGGAATATCTTTGGAATATCAATAATAAATATTCACTTATAATAATTTCTTGATTATTACTTTTTTTTTGTCAGAACACAAACTTTGAACACTGATGAAGATACTTACTGGTTGTCAATCACTGATTAACAGTTCAAGTATATGCTTACTGAGGAGTCCAGGTCTTGGTTAAAAACCTCCGTGTGACTTTTTAGACCTGAACACAGGTAATTTCAAAGCCTTTACCTGACAGGGTGTTCACTCTTAAATCTGTTTACCTGAGACCGTCATGGTGGTCCTTTTCAAGAGCCTCTGCTGAGAGTTCCTAATGAAGGGAGGAGGAAGATACCTTGAGGACACTTCCCACTCAGTACTCCTTCACTCCTAGGCCTTCCTGTTTGCCCTCCCTACATCCCCAGGGTTCATAAAATTCTCAAAGTTTTTTGTTTGGGGGTTTCCTAAACAGTAAGGTGACCCCAAACTCCTGACCTTGAACCAGTACACATTTCATAAGGGACATCAATCAGGGAGGAGTTGGTATGTTCTCTGATTTTAGACCCTCACTTGTACTATTGCAGTAAGTGATTAAAGGCTTAACTTTTTCCATTCTATTTTCTTTTTCTCTCATTTTTTAAAATCAGTTTCTCCAAAACTTTAAAGCTCTCTCTTGCCCACTTCAGCTGAGTTTCTGACAGTTAATTAATATACCTTTACATTTATGACAACTTAATTTCATTTACTTAATGACACTAATACTAGGCACCAATTAGAAAGGTATGCATATAGGGAAGTGAATATTTTTAGGATTCTTTTATTTTATGGCAGATTGTCTTCATAGGCTATTATGATATACAACATTATCAACATTTATCTGAAATCACCTATTGCTTAAATTTTCTTAGTATCATGATACATAAATAATTATAACCTATAGAATTTAGTTAATAAAAACTGACTATATAGCTTATACTAAGTTCTTGTAATTCTTAAATTTTGGTTCTAATCTGCTAATATCCCCTGTTCAACTTTTCACATGACATAATAATTTGTAGTTGCATAATTTTAAGTTAACTACAACCTGTATAATTTCTGCAATTTTAAAAATTTCAGTTATGTAAAGTAAGAACTCATTTATTCCTTGCTTTTTACCTGACTCTAAGTAGAGTTACAATTATGTATATTTTTTCTCAGCATTATTAGAAACCTTCTGCTCTATCTGTATTTGATTGTTCCAGAACCTATTTAAGCCTATTTACAGGCTTATATTCCTTTTGATACCTATTCTGTTGTTGTTGTTTTTTTCCTACTGGTAATTTATAAATCTGCTTTCAAAAATTGAAATTAGGATTATTCATAAAAGGAGAGCAGAATTTATTTTTTCTCAGAAGTCTCAAGCCATTCTATCCATGTCTTTAAGAATATCTTGTCATTGTTCATATCCAACTTTTCTAAAAATTTTGATACCTGTTTTCCTAATATTAGTCCCAAATTCCCCCAGTTGTGTTAAATACAAAAGGTATGTTCCTTTGTTCCTTTTATCTCATTATGAAAGCTATAATTAATGAGCATGCAACATGAATCAATGGTTTCCTTTATCAAACCAATTATAAAATATTTCTAAATATTTACTTGTGGAACTCAAACAACCTTAAGATAATTTGTTACATAGTATATTTACAATTAATAATTCTACCCCAATTAATAATTCTACTGTGCATTTTATATATGTTTTAAGATGCGAGCAAACAATGGCTAACATGCAGATTATATTAATATCACATATCATATAATTTTCTATTAACTAAACAAAGACTATAATGACAGATGGTATAGTACAATGTCAACAGCTTTGAAAAACTTGAAAAGAAAACATCAGAATTCAGGGTGCCTAGATGGCTCAGTTGGTTAAGTGTCTGACTCTTGATTACAGCTCAAGTCATGATCTAACTGATGGTGAGATTGAACCATGCATCACTGTGAGCACAGAACCTGCTTTGGGTTCTCCCTCTCTCTCTCTTTGTCCCTCCCCTGCTTTCAGTCTCTGACTCTCTCAAAATAAATAAATAAACTTAAAAAAAGAATTCAAATTCTGATTATAACTTACGTTTACTGTATACTTGGACAAGTTGAATATTCTTTCTTATCCTGTCTCCTCACTTATTAATACAGAAGTCATCTAGTTGTTGTAAGAATTAATACAATGTATGAAAAAAAACCCTCAGCCTTATGTGCTGTCATAAATATCAAATAAATGAAAGCTGCTATGATTTATAATTTATATTAATAATGAACTCTATGAATGTCTTTATAAATTTTATTTAAAAAACATATTAACAGGGGCGCCTGGGTGGCTCAGTCAGTTGGGCGGCCAACTACAGCTCAGGTCATGATCCTGCGGTCTGTGAGTTCGAGCTCAGACCTTGCTCTCTGTCTCTCTCTCTCTCAAAAATAATTAACATTAAAAAAAAACACATTAACAGTAAAATATGATACACTGAAGACATTTTTACACATATTTAAAAATCTAAAAAAGAAAAAAAGACAATAATGAAAAAGAGAGAAAAGGAACCAGAGTTAGTTTGCTTATGTCTCTAGCCATTATAATATGAATTTTTTAATGTTTATTTATTTTTGAGAGAGACAGAGTGCGAGTGGGGGAAGGACAGAGAGAGGGAGACACAGAATCTGAAGCAGGCTCCAGGCTCTGAGCTGTCAGCACAAAGCCCAATGCTGGGTTCAAACTCAGGAACTGTGACATCATGACCTGAGCCAAAATCTGATGCCTAACTGACTGAATCACCCAGGCACCCCTAACCAACTATAATATGAACTTGAAGTTAGTGACATTAGTTTACTTTTATATGCCCACCACATAACACACTGGATGGATTAAGTGGATATTAGTGTATGTTTGTAGAACACTAATCTGTGTTTTTCTTTACTCCAAAGTTTACATCCTTTTCAATATCATTCTCTATTTATTACATAAGATCAAGCTATCGGTGAATAACTGTGGAATGATAAAGAATTAGAAATGATATGCTTTTATAATTCATATGGATTATTCACAGGTGCAATATTATAGTAAATTATAGCCTTGAATTTTAGAGGAAAAAAAGAACTATTTAAAATCCAGATGTGGGTTTTCACTACTATTGGGAATAAAATGATCATTGCCCTTAAATTTACAATTTAAAGGTTTAATGAATAGTGATTATAACTCCGTATTTTAAAAGGTTATCTAAAGATGAATTTCTACATCTGCTGTATACTCTGTATTTCCTATAAATCAGAGTGTTTATGATATTAATTATGAGCTTTTCTATGAGTCCTCTTTACTAAAAATCTGTATCTACTGATTTTTCAGTAATCTAATATATTCAAAAAGCTCAAATAGGAAAAAAATAATTTTCAGGAACTGAAACTAATCAGTGAGGGGCACATTTATGCTAAATGATACTACCGGCATGGAGCATTATGATAATCTAGTTTATGTTATTATTTTATAGTTAGGGTAAGTTATGACCAGAAGTATTAGCAGACTTATAAGTTACAGAGCAAATTAGTGGCAGAGTTTCAAGTCTCTAGTGCATTTTTTATTATAATAATTATAAATAGTTTATTATTTTGACATATAGCATGTGGTATTTGCAGGGAAAAACTGGGTTGGAAAAGACATTTAGTATTCTAATATCACTGCATTTCTTGCTGACAATTCTTTATCTTTTAATATAATTTTGTTTGAGTTCAAAAAAATAATACACTTAAGTACCAACACAATTAAAACAAACAAAAATAGTTGAACTGACAGGAAGACAAAAGAAATAGAATTGTACTAAAAGGAAAGTGCAAGCTTCTTGTAGATTCCATGCATAAACTGACAGCAGTTTATAAAAGCAGTTTATAAAACACCGCAATAAAGGGTGTTTTCAAAGTAAATTGGAGAGTTTAGTCAAAATCATAGGCAAAGAAACAACTTCCAACAATGGGCATTGTATGTACAGAACAGCTTACTTCAAGTAGTATCTTTATGTTTCCATTATCTACTCTTTTTTGGTCTTAGTCACTTTACATTTCCTGTTTGATTGCTTCTTTTATAGCATGCATAATTTTCCAAGTTTAATAACATTATAATACAAATGATTTCCACAGTTTTCTAAAGTGAACAAAATATTTTCAAATTATTTTTTCTGCAATCTTTGACTTTTAAATTGGTAACGTTTTTCAATTATTTGTGGTGTTTATCCTGTATATTCTTCTTTGTAGCTTGAGAGAACTTTTACTACTAAGGAAATCCCCATTTAAATAAAATGTACATAGATTTATTCTTCCTGTAAGTCTTTTTTTTTAACGTTTATTTATTTTTGAGACAGAGAGAGACAGAGCATGAACAGGGGAGGGGCAGAGACAGAGGGAGACACAGAATCTAAAACAGGCTCCAGGCTCTCAGCGGTCAGCATAGAGCCCGACGCAGGGCTCAAACTCACGGACCGTGAGATCATGATCCCAGCCGAAGTCGGACGCTTAATCGACGGAGCCACCCAGGAGCCCCTATTCTTCCTGTAAGTCTTAACCATCCACACAGTTGTTGGCAGAAAGACAATTTCAGATTTAGAGGTAACGTGCTGGTTGTTCTGTAGAACTTCTACTCTTCTTTTCTTTTGTGTTTTATTCATAACAGATATTTTGAGGCACATTGGATCTCTACCTGCTGCCTCGTTATTTGTTTCAACAAGTTTTTATATAACAATATGATGCAAGGCCTTTTCCCCCTTCAACACAATCTTTACTTGCACAATACTTCCAGGATTATTTTCTTCTAACTACCAGAATCACACCGTCAAGGTAAGGTTCTATTCTTTGATCACTTCTGTACCTAATCATAAAGAGTTGCTACAAAAAAGGCCAGAAATGGGCAGTTTATTGAATAATCTAGTTAAGAAATAAAATGATCCATGAGTTGAAAATATCATACAAAAGAAAACCAGGCTAGCATGGTTTTGTTTTTGTTGTCTTGTTTTGTTTTTAAAGCTGTACATTAAAGGTGGGTCCTACTTTTCATTTCTCACAAATAGTTCCAATACTTTGATTTATGGCTCTCCCTGAATTATTATTAGTAAAAATTTATTCAGGCGTCGCACAAATGTTGATCAATATGAATAGTGCAGTGCTCTTTGTCTCTTTTGTTTTGCTTTCAACACTATTTCAATAGAACATGGGATTGGGTGGTTGTGGTTTTGTTAGCTTTCCTTCACGTGAACCATAGTTTTATTAATTCAAGAAATGGTGAACTCCGTTATTAGGTCAAAATCTTTCTTATCCTCCATTTATTTATTACAAAATCATTTATTAAATGCTTACTATATAATATCAACTGTGATAAGCAATAAGGAATCAAAAAGAACAAGATAGGTGTCCTCTGTCCATAACATTCTAACGGAGGAACTAAACCTACAATAAGTAAGCTGAAAAATTAGAGGTATTTGTCTTACTAAATGTTTTGAAGAAATACCATAGGGAAAAAGTGAATAAAGATGATATAAGGTAAAAATGTAAAAGACAAACAAACAGTGCCTTTTTCATAATGCTTCTCTGAAGAAGGGGTATTTAAGTAGTGTACTAAAAAAAGAGGAGTTATCTGTCAGAAGAGTAGAGATACTATTTGTGAAAATGTTCACTATTGCAGAAAGAGATCATACAGAGAACACTGACATGTAGCAAATATACTAAAAATTGTTAAAAATATTTAAGAGAATAAACTGATGGTTATCAGAGGGGAGGTGGGTGGGGGATTGTGTTAAAGAGGTGATGGGGATTAAAGAGTGCACTTGTGATGAGCACCAGGTGTGGTATGGAAATGATGAATCACTAAATTGTACCCCTTGAAACTAGTATTATACTGGAATTTAAATAAAATTCTTTTAAAAAAATAAATAAAATAAAACATTATGGAACCTGTCAACATTTTATCAAATTGAATTAAATGAAAAGTGCACCTAGAGTAGTCTAGACAAGTAAGGGATTTACTTTCTTACCTAGCAAGGATTTTGCTGGTAGGCAATACAGATCTGTAAAAGTCTATCAATGAATCAGGCCATTTCTTTAGAAAGTCATTTTTATTACCACAGTCATTGACTTTTTCAGGAAGGAGAAAAGGGTAAGTTCAAGGGCAAAAGTGTCTGCTCTTCTCATCTGAAAAGAGTATTTTTTAAAATCTTTATTTATCTTGGAGAGAGAGAGAGAGAGAGAGAGAGAGAGAGAGAGAGAGAAAGGGGCAGAGAGAGAGGGAGACACAGAATCCCAAGCAGGCTCGAGCTCACAAACCACGATATCACGACCTGAGTCAAAGCTGGATGCTTAACCAACTGAGCCACCCGGGTGCCCCTAAAAAGAGTATCTTTTGTAGAAGATAGTAGGCTCTTCTCATATCTCACTGGTCAATTCTTCACATGGGCCACCCGTAGAAAAGGATCCAGGATAATCCAGTTAATGCCAATACATAAAGCATGTCAAAGGGGACATAAGACTTCTATAGAAATAAATTGGTAAAGACAAAGGTTAAAAGCATGATTTTGAGCAAAGCAACTCACAAACTGTAAAAACATATGTTCAAGCAAGTTTGAAATTATCTGTTACAATCTTATAAACATTATGAATCCTAATGTAGTTTTCCTGGAATTATCTTTTTTTTTTTAATGTTTATTTCTGAGACAGAGATAGAGCATGAGTGGGGGAGGGGCAGAGAGAGAGGGAGACACAGAATCCAAAGCAGGCTCCAGGCTCCAAGCTGTCAGCACAGAGCCCGACGCGGGGCTCGAACTCACAAACCGTGAGATCATAACCTGAGCTGAAGTCAGTCGCTCAACCCACTAAGCCACCCAGGCGCCCCTCCTTGAATTCTCTTAAAGCAGCCTGAATTATCATAGTTCTCATAATGTCATCAGCAAAAGAAAGTCAAAGGAAATTTATGACTTAGTTTTTATGGCTGTTTGAGATTAGAGGAAGAGGAAATTTAAGAGATTTTTTTTCCTTTGATTATTTTCCTATTATCACTGGCATCTCTAATATAGCCACCAAACAGATAGTAAGCTTAAGATCAAGTGTAAAGTATAATATGGCCACTGTGACAAACTGAAGATACATAATCTATCAAGACTCTTTTCATACAATGTAATTCATTATTGTTTTATTTTAGTGAGTCCAGAAACATTTTGACATAGCTCTCCACATCTTTCTTATAAAATATAAAGTTCGTTACCTTCAATAGTCTTATTACAGATTGGCAAAGACTTTGCCTGCAATAAAACATGAATTTGAGTGAACTTGATTATAATGTTTTTTTTTTCCCATTAGAGGTGGTAAAGTTTTGTCTCTATGGAATATGTCAGCCAATGAATAATTACTAAGTTAATTTTCATCATCTGTTCTAAATAGATGATAATTTCCATCATGTCAAATTTTCAGAAGGCAGCTATTATTAAACTAAAATAATTATGTAAAATAGGGTAAAAACTGTACAAGTAATTAAAGAATAAACCTAAGCCTCACATGTGCTTAGCTCAACATTATTCTGAATAAAAGTGAAAAGGACAGCATCAGTGTGGGTTTTTAATGGAAATACATTTTTATTACTTAATGGCATAGCCTTTGGGAAATTATTTGGCAAGTATCTATGAAAATCAGAAGTACATCTAAAACTTTATCACAGGGATTTTTTTTTTAACTTGAGAGACAACTCTTTGGCCATTATATTGTGTTTTATACTGCAAATATTATGATGTTATTGGCCTGTAGACTTCTACAATTGAAGAAACTATTGGCTGAATGGTTTCTGACAGCAGATGCTGTTAGGATGGAATCTGAGAGAGAAACTATATATAATTTTCAGAATTCACTCTGATATCTATTTACTGACCTACATGAGACACATTAAAGACTCAGAACTGAGCAACCTTCTCTTTTAAGTTTATTTTGGAAAAAAAAAATAAAGGAACAACTGCTGTCCTTCTGTTAACTAACTCTTACCAGTACTTGAAATTTACTATTTCTAATTGATTAGTATAAGTAAGTAGGTAGTGACCTTTCTTAGAGGTTAAAGTGGTAATGTTAGTAACTTCATGTAGTTCAGTCTAATATGTTTGGTGTTTTTCCTTATACTTCTGCATTTCTATATGAATATAGTTGGTGTTCATATGCAATATATGTGTTTAATATTACTTATAACATTAGTACATAAAAGTTAGGGGATAAAAATGGCTCTACTTCCCTTAAAATGATACATTATATTTTATTTTTAAAGATACTACCTCTATGACCAATTAATAAATTATTTAGTATTTAGTATAAAATTTTGAGAAACTCTAATTAGTAAAGTAAACATGAAATCTTAAAAAAAAAGATTTATTTATTTTTGAGGATGAGAGCACAAGCAGGGGAAGAGTAGAGAGAGAGAGGGGGACAGAAGACCAAGCAGGCTCTGTGTTGACAGCAGTGAGCCGGATGAAGGGCTCGTACTCACAAACCATGAGATCATAACGTGAGCCAAAGTTGGACGCTCAACCAACTGAGCCACCCAGGTGCCCTAAAATCTCGATTTCAAATGATTACTATATAGTTTTTAAAAAAATGAATAATCAGGAGAATCTAGGTGGCTCAGTTGGTTGAGCGTCCAACTCTTGATTTTGGCTTGGGTCATGATCCCAGGGTCATGGAATTGAACCCCGTGTCAGGCTCCACACTTAGAGTGGAGCCTGCTCAAGATTCTCTCTCTCTCTTTCTCTCTCTCTCTGCTCCTCTACCCCACTCATTCTCTCTCTTTCCCTCAAATAAATAATAAAAGATAATGAATAATTATATCTTTTCTTTGGTAAGATATGCAATATTTTTTGATGATAATTTATCCGAAAATAAATTCAGTCTATAAGTGAATTTCAGATATATTTGATAGATTTCTTTAATTACTCTTCAGTATTGATGATTAAAAAATACTTCTCAATTATGATTAAAATTCATGGAATATAATCATAATCCTCACAACTTTTACACGCATTTCATATTTTATCATTTTTCAAATATAAAAATTTAATTGCAGGAGAAGATAATCAATATTTTATAAAAATATTTAAAAATTTTAATGTTTATTAAATGTTATAAAATGTAATGTTTATTAAATGCTAAAAAATGGAATTTTTTAAATATTATTTTTGAGAGAGAGATAGAGACACAGCATGAGCAAGGGAAGGGCAGAGAAAGATGGAGACACAGAATCTGAAGCAGGGTCCAGGCTCTGAGCTGTGAGCATAGAGCTGGATGTGGTGCTTGAACCCATGAACAGTGAGATCATGACCTGAGACGAAGTCTGATGTTTACTCTACTGAGCCACCCAGGTACCCTTCTAAAAAATATTATTTAAATATCCAAGATAGATAGATTTTACACATAGACATGTACACACATTTATACTACTGTAATTTTTTTTT
The DNA here is from genome assembly GCF_007474595.2 of Lynx canadensis. Classification (NCBI taxonomy): domain Eukaryota; kingdom Metazoa; phylum Chordata; class Mammalia; order Carnivora; family Felidae; genus Lynx; species Lynx canadensis. The sequence goes on along the minus strand of NC_044306.2, from coordinate 154,779,742 downwards.
TTTTTTTTTAATGAGAGAGCACAGCAGCCAAGGAAGGAAAAAGTCCAAACAGGTTCCACACACAGTGTGGAGCCCCACGTGGAGCTTGATCCCACAATTGTGAGATCATGACCTGAGCCCAAATCAAGAGTCAGACACTTAACCAACTGAGCCACCCAGGGGCCTCAATGCTAGCGTAATGTTTTTCAAGATGATTCAAATGAACATTTTTATCACTTATGTTTGATGTTCATTAGAGAAAAAAAAGATAGATAATTATTTTTTAAACTGAATAAGTTATATTGAAGTGACCAAATGACAACAAATTCATTTTACCTTTTTTAGTTGTAAAACAGATAAAGGAATTAATATTCAAAGTAGGATCATCACTATCATCGATTAAATTGGCTTAATTGGTGGGTTGAGAAATTCAAAGTTCTCATAAATTAAAAATGCATACCTATAAATAATATAGCCATTATTCAATTCTTTCCACCAATTTCATTTCCACAAAATTTGTTTTTTTAAAATGAAGTTACAAGTGTTGTCTTTGACATTTTAATGAAGGAAAAGTAAAGTAACATTGTGATAATGGTGTGTCATCATGAAATTTTATGGACACACATACACAAATGATGAATAAAACTGATGAAATAGGACTTGAGCATTTGCAATATATTTACTTTGCCAATATTTATCTCAATTTGGTAATTTGATGTAGATGAAATCTCTAAGAATTTAAATAACTTAGTTTAAAATAATGTGAATAAAAATCTGTATATGTATATTTTCTAGTAACTTAGATTTCAACTTATTTCTCTATTTCCGTTTACTGTTTCCTATACCAATTCATTACTTTTGCCAATCAAAAGAACTTTGTCTGAATATATTTATGTATTTTAACATTATATTACGTAAATACTGTTTCATGAAGAAATGCATCAATTCTGACCCAATATCAGAATTGATAGGGGACATTTTAGGTCATTTTTAAAATTCCAATGTGTTTGTTGTCTACAAAGTGAATGACAAATGGGAAATAGGTGAATATTGGGTTTTCCCCTAATCATCTCATTTGGATAGCCATAAATTGGATTTTTATATTTACACGTAAACCTGTTATCTCTCTGAACTAGGATTAGGTGGCTTTGCTTTGGAGGTACATATGCACACATACAACAAAATGCTCAAAGCTAAAACTGAGCTCATATAAATGAGGTTTGTTAGATTTGGTGTTCTAAATATTGGTTGATGTTATACCTTAGGTCAAGATTAGAATAACTCCAGTTACTGAGAATAAGGAAAGCTAAGTGGAGCTTAAATATATACATTGACTTGAGACCATTGTGTGGCTAGACAATGCACTGGCAGTTGTTAATAGGAGCATTGGTAACACATGCACCATATCCAAACAGTGTGTCCCCAACATTTGATATATTTTGTTGTTGTTTCACTCAAATATTTTATTTCATGTGATTTTTAAAATATATGGTCAACTTTATCAATCTTTTCACTAATGGTTTCTAAGGTATAAATCACAATTCTATAGACTTTTTCCATTCAGAAGAATTCTCTTTTCTTCTAGAACTTTTTTTTTAAGCTAAATTTAGATATTAAAAAAGTCATTTGCCTGAGGGAGCTTGGGAAGATGGCAGAGTTGGAGGACCCTAAGCTCACTTCCTCCTACATTTTCAACTAGATATTAACCACATTCAAGTCAATAAACTGGAGAGTGACCTGAACACTGGCAGAGAAAACTCTGCAATTAAATGTAGAGAAGCTGCATCTGAAAGGTTAGGAAGGTCAGAAAGGTGGAGACAGGTTGCCTACAGGAGGGAGGGAACTGCGAGTGCAGAGAGGGCAGAGAAACAGGCCCTTTCATCAGGGAGCTCACATGGGAAAGACTAAGCCCCAGAAAGTTTGTCTTTAAAAACAGAGGAGCTGAATCTGTGACTGTAAAATGGTGGGATTTGGAGTCTGGAGCTTTAAAAGTCAGCTGACTCAGCACTGGGTGAGCCCAGAGGACTAGTGATGACTGGGTTACTACCCTTAACAAGACAGAAACCTGTGAGAAGAGGCAACATAAAAATGGCATTTTATATACCACTGGGCAAATAAGAAAGAGATCTGTTCATACTGATTTCAAGGCATGTTGGGGACTTCTCCAAAAACAGGGGAGCTAGAAGTCACCATATTCCTCCCTCACACCATAAAATAAACACAAAGACACCTGTGGGAGGCAGGATTGCACAGAACTTGCTATCTAGCCTGCAAGCAGTGCACTATGTCCATGAGTTCTCCTGCCACCGTAGACCATATGCATCCATTGCACCCAGCTGAGTGCCCCCAATCACCTTTGTGCACCACAACCAGGCATTGCTGTGCCTAGCCTTTCACTGCTAGCTGCCCTGGCACGCAGCCTTCAGCTGATACAGCACTTCAGGGGATCTGGCATAGGACTGTGGTCCAGCACAAATTTGGCTAACACTGCTGGTCTAATCCAAAGATCCCTGGCAGGCACACCCTTCAGCACTGGCCTGGCTGGGTCTTGTTAGTGCCACAGAGATCAAGCACAGACCAAAACAAGCAGAAATACAGTGCCAAAGACTTCAACAACAACAAAAAAAGTGACTTAGACACAACAGCAGGGCATAAGCAACACACATAGGATACTCTCCTGAAGTATCAGGTTCTGGTGAACAAGGGACACTGCACTCCAGGGCACTCCAGGCCCTCTTCTTAATAAAGTCACTATGTTCAAGAGCAGAAGACAGAGCTGACTTTCTTAATACACAGAAACAGACATAGAAAAGCAGACAAAATGAGGAGACAAAGAAATTAATCTCAGTTGAAAGAACAGAATAAAGCCACAGCCAGAGATCTAAGCAAAACATATAAATAACATGTCTGACAGACAATTTAAGGCAATGATCATAAGGATATTCACTGGACTTGAGAAAAGAGTGGAAGACATGAATGATACCCTTAACACAAAGATAAGGAATAATATAGCAAAGATAAAGGGCACAACAAATTAAATGAGAAACACAATTGATGGAATGAACAGCAGGATGGAATAAGCAGAAAAAAGAATTAGTGACCTAGAAGACAGAGTTATGGAAAGTAATCAAGTTGAACAAAAAAGAGAAAAAAGAATTACATAAAGTAATAATAGACTTAGGGAACTCAGTGGCTCCCTCAAAGATAACAACATTCATATTATAGGAATCCCAGAAGAAGAAGAGAGAAAAAAGGAGGCAGAAAATTTATTTGAAGAAATAGCTGAAAACTTCCCTAATTTGGGGAAGGAAACAGATATCAAAGTCCAGGATGCACAAAGAACCCTCAACAAATCAACAAAAGCAGATCCACACCAAGATATATTCAATTATGTGTAAAATATAGTGATAAATAATTTTAAAAGCAGCAAGAGGAAAGAAGTCATTAACTTACAAGGGGAAACCCATAAGGCTAGCAGATTTTTTAACAGAAAATGTGGAAGCCAGAAGGGAGTGATATGATATATTCAAAGTACTGAATGGGAAAAATATGCAGTCAAGAATACTCTATCTAGCAAGGTTATCATTCAGAATGGAAGGAGAGATAAAGAGTTTCCAGACAAACAGAAACTAAAGGAATTCATGACCATTAAATAAACTCTGCAAGAAATATATATATATATATATATATATATATACACACACATATATATGTATATATATATGCATGTATTATAATATTATATATATATATATGTATTTATCCTCCCCCCCAGGTAGCTTTACTGGTGAATTGTTTTTTTTTAATTAAATATAATTTATTGTCAAATTGGTTTACATACAACACCAAGTGCTCATCCCAACAGGTGCCCTCCTCAATGCCCATCACCCACTTTCCCCTCTTCCACCCCCCACAACTCTGTTTATTCTCACTTTTTAAGAGTCTCTTATGGTTTGCCTCCCTCCCTCTCTAACTTTTTTTTTCCCTTTCCCTTTCCCCTCCCCCATGGTCTTCTGTTAAGTTTCTCAGGATCCACATATGAGTGAAAACATATGGTATCTGTCTGTCTCTGGCTGACTTATTTCACTTAGCATAATACCCTCCAGTTTCATCCACGTTGCTGCAAATGGCCAGATTTCATTCTTTCTCACTGCCAAGTAGTATTCCATTGTACATATAAACCACATCTTCTTTATCCATCCGTCAGTTGATGGACATTTAGGGTCTTTCCATAATTTGGCCATTGTTGAAAGTGCTGCTGTAAACATTGGGGTACATGTGCCCCTATGCATCAGCACTCCTGTATCCCTTGGGTAAACTCCTAGCAGTCTACAAGAAATATTAAACAGGACTCTGTGAGTGAAAAGGAAAGACCAAAAGTGACAGTGTAGAGGTAGGAAAAACGAAAACAATAAAAATGAATATTTCTGCAAAAAAAAAAAAATCAGTCAAGGAACTCACAAAAAAGGATGTAATAACATACCCCTAAAATGTGGGGAGCAGAGGAGAAAAAATGGCTTCAAAATTAAATGACCATCAACTTAATACCAGACAGCTATATGCAGAAAAGGTTATATGGAAACCTAAACATTGATATGAGTGGGATGTAAAAATATCCTACTTTATTGTATTATTATAGATTAGTTCTTTTATGTTTATTATTAACTGTTTTATATATATTTGAGTGCTCTTATGTTGGGTGCATAAATATTTGCCACTGTTCTATATTCTTGTTGGATTGTCCCCTTTATTAGTATACAGTGTCCTTCTTTGTCTTTTGTTAACACTCTTTGTTTTAAAGCTTATTTTGTCCAATATAAGAATTGCTACTCTGGCTTTCTTTTGACATCCATTTGCATGATAGATGCTATTGTTTATTTTTTACTGTTATTTCTGAATAATTATGCTCTCATTTTTTTAATGTTCATTCATTTTTGGGAGAGAGAGAGACATAGAGCACGAATGGGGGAAGGGCAGAAGAGGGAGACACAGAATTCGAAGCAGGCTCCAGGCTCTGAGCTGTCAGCACAGAGCCCAACACGGGGCTTGAACCCACAAACAGTGAGCTCATGACCTGAACCGAAGATGGACGCTTAACCAACTGAGCCACCCAAGTGCCCCCTGAATAATTATGCTTTCTATTAGTTCCCAATAACAATGATCCATTCTAATTCAAGCAGAAAGTCATTTAATTCAGAGAACGGGAAAGCTGCGTTAGTAGACCCTACTTGTCATAGAACAGCAAAGCAGTCCGTCAGAGGAACAATGATGTATTCCAGGGTTTCAAAGTGGAGTAATCAGGGAGCCATGTCAAAAGTACTGCTTCCAAGACCACACTACTTGTTCTACAGTCCCCACAACCAAACTGCTTGATCCCACCATGACATCCACATTCATAGCCCTCCCCTCAAAATATCCATGTCTGTCTTCAAAATCTGGCCCACATACAGCTTTTGGGTGGAAGCTATTTTCCATGTAACATCAGAATTGCTTGACAATTTGGGAAACCCGAGCTTTTGCATTCCGTTCTCTCACACACGGTAAAGCACATGAGAGAACCATTCTACAATATCTACCATACAGATATTCTTAAATTAATTTTATTTAGCTATAATGCTTTCATCCAATAGTCTGCAATAACTTTTCTTTTAAATCTAAATATTGAAGCATTACTGTAGTCATTAGCATCCACATGGCAAATGTATTATACACATTTATGAAAATATAAATTCCTGCTCTAATTCAATAACCTCCACTTATTCTATAATTTACCCATAATTTTATTTAAAAAATATTTATTATTTATTTTTGAGAGAGAGAGAGGGAGAGAGAGAGGAGAATGTGAGCGGGGAGGGGCAGAGAGAGAGGGAGACACAGAATCTGAAGCAGGCTCTAGGTTCTGAGCCGTCAGCACAAAGCCCCATGCAGGGCTTGAACTCATGCACTGCGAGATCATGACCTGAGCCAAAGTTGGATGCTTAACCCACTGAACCACCCAGGTGCCCCTCCCCATATTTTTCTTTAAAGATGCTGAAGACCTTACTCTTGTTTATGAACCTTTGAGCATTAACAATATCCAGTGCTGAATAATCAAGAACTATTTTTAGCTATTATTCCATGGTCAACTATATACTAGATTTTGTTGCAGAAAAACTTAATTCAGCTTTTGTTTAGCTTTTACTAATTGAGCATACTCTATCGTCATTTTATGTGTGGCTTTTTTAAACAGTGGAGAGGAGCGCCTGGGTGGCTCAGTCATTTGAGCGTCTGACTTCAGCTCAGATCATGATCTCGTAGTCTGTGAGTTCGAGCCCCGCATCGGGAGGCGTGCTGACAGCTCAGAGCCTGGATCCTGTTTCAGATTCTGTGTCTCCCTCTCTCTCTGACCCTCCCCCGTTCATGCTCTGTCTCTCTCTGTCTGAGAAATAAATACATGTTAATAAAAAAAAATGTAAGTAAAAAAAAGTAAACAGTGGAGAAATTGGCATTTTCCTCCATGTGGTGGCCTTAATTTAGAGATATTTATGCTTCAGATGAAAATGGAACAGATAGGCTTTTTTTTTAATTGAGAAAATCCTGTATTAGAAAATTCAACCTTGAACCCATCTAGCACTTAGCAGTCTTGCACTTGCAGTGCTTAGCAGTAATCCAGCTGCTATTACTACTATTCGTACTGCTTACTACTATAATATATATACTCTAATTAATGTATTTTATGATTGATATTATAATTCATATATCTTATACATTAACACAACTTGAAAATAGCAAACACTTAAAACATTATCAAAATTGTTTGAAATGTGTGAAAAAGAGAATATCTCTCAAGTTCCACAGTTAGAGTCTATAGTAAAACATTCTAATTATGGTGTTCATCATGAAACACAAGAGTAAACGATTTAATACTCAATTATTTAAATGAATCTCTCTCCTTGCTTCTACCTTTGATGTTGTATCTCCTTAATTTCATTGCATTTTAAAGAGTAATTAATATAGTAGACATAAAACTTTCAACTAACTGATGTATTTATTACTGTAAACTTCATTTGTCTGTTTTCACAAAGGTAAAATCTAACTCAATGTACATGTTTCAATTCTCCTTCTCAAAGGTATTATTTTTAATTGAGTCTTGCAAATTGATTTAATTAGCCTAGTTTTGCTTTATTCTCAGGCTGTTATATTTCAATCATTATAGGATGAAGGCTTTGTTACACATTTAAAATTCATTTTACTCGGAAGTAAGATCTTGCATACAGAATACCACATCTGCAGCAGCAATCCAGCCTCACCATCATAAAATTAGGAGAAAGGGAAGGATAAGAAGCTTGGAAAATATACAGCTCCACATGGAGAACCTAATACAAATTGAAAAAAAAATTGAAATTCACACTATGTGTCTTTCTTTTCATAATGTGAGATAAACACACTCACACAACTCACACATATTTACACAATTTTAAAACACACTGCTTAGTTTTTAGACTCAAATGTCACAATAATTTGGCACAATCTAAAAATAATAAAATTTTAATGAAACATCAGCATGTAGTGTTTGAAACTCATTACTTAGGGCACAAGACCTGGGAAAGATTTCTGAGGTTTTATATAAAATTCGCTTACTCAACTGAATTTTCTTTCACCGTGGAATCAAAAAATTCAATTCTAAGCATTATCTTCCTGTCAATTTGCAAAACTTGTTATCATAATGTAATTATTTAAATTATATAAAATGGAAAATGCATTTTTTAATTTTAATATTAATATCTGTTAGTAAACAGTAGATTTTATAGAATAATTTTTTTAAGTTTATTTATTTTGCACAGAGCTTAACTAACACAGGGCACGAGCTCACAAACTGTAAGATTCTGATCTGAGCCCAAACCGAGAATCAGATGCTTAACCGACTGAGCCACCCAGGAACCCTTAGAATACAATTTTAAAAGTTGCCCACAATCAGCAAAACTAAGTACTATTATCAGTTGCTGTGCATAATTTTTATATTTCCTTTTGAAAATTCTATATCTGATCAGGTCTACATTTATATTAGCCAATAGAAATACAATGCATGCCACTTAGGTAATTTTTATTTTTCTGATACATTGAATGACGTAAAAGGAGATGGGAGAAATCAATTTTAATAACATTTTATTGTACTTAATATGTACAAAATATGTAACATGTGGATGTTTAGTTATGTGAACCTCACGCCACAGTACCCAGATTTTTTTTAGTGACATTTATTTGTTTATTTATTTAGTTAGCTTATTTATTTTAAGAAAGAGAGAGAGAGACAAACGGAGGGGCCGAGGCAGAAAGAGAATCCTAAGCAGGCTCCTTTGCTATCAGCAAGGAGCCTGATGCGGGGCTCAATTTCATGAACTGAGAGATCATGACCTGAGCCGAAATTGAGAGCCAGAAGCTTAACCAACTGAGACACCCAGGTGCCCCCACAGTGCCCAGGTTTTTGCCCACGCATTATTCTAGATGTTTCTGTGAAGGTGGTTTTAGATGAAAATATCATTTAAACCAGTAGACTTTGAATAAAGCAGATTGTTCTCTAGGATGTGAGCCTCATCCAAACACTTTACGGCCAGAATAGAATTAGACGGATCCCTGATCAGGAAGGGATTCTGCCATCAGATGGCCTGTGGACCTTAATTGTAAATTAAGCTGTTCCCTGAATATCTAGCCTGATGGCCAAGCTTGCAGATTTCAGACTTCCCAACCTCCATTATTGTGTTATCTAACTCCTTAAAATAAATCTCCCTCTCTTTCTTTTTGTCTCTCTCAAGTATATACACACATACACACACACACACACACACACACACATACACACACACCAGCACTCCTGTTTCTCTGGAGAATCCTAATAAAACATGTAATGAATATAAAATATTAATGAGTTATTTTGCATTTATTTTTTTTTATTTTAAATCCAGTGTATGTTCATTTTTTAATACTAATTCATCAAAATTCTGTGTGTATTTAAGACAATACATCTAATTGAAATTAGCCACATTTTGAGTGACCAAAAACCAGATGGGACTAGCGGCTACCATAGTGGATGATACATGTCTGTGGTATGTGAAGCTTGTTACATACTTAAACTTGTCTAATAAATTAAGGAGTGGGTAAAATGTAATAGAGAGGGAAGGCTTGGGAAATAGAAGGTCTAAAATGCCTGGGTGGCTCAGTGGGTTAAGCATCTGACTCTTGATTTTGGCTCGGGTCATTAATTATCTCACAGTCATGATACGGAGCCCCATGTGGGCTCCACACCGGATGTAGAGCCTGCTTAAGATTCTTTCTTCCTTGAGTCACCTGAGTGGCTCAGTTGGTTAAGCATTTGACTCTTAATTTCAGCTCAGGTCATGATATCACAGTTTGTGAGTTTGAGCCTCATATGTGGCTCTGCACTGATAGCATGGAGCCTGCTTGGGATTCTCTCTCTCCCTCTCTCTCTGCCTGTCCCTTGCTCTTTCTCTTTCAAAATAAATTTGAAAACTTAAAAAAAAAAAGACTCTTTCCCCCTCTACCCCCACTCATTCTCTCTCTCTCTTTCTCTCTCTCTCTAAAAAAAAAAAAAAAAGGAAATAGAAGGTCTGATAAGCCCTACTGTATTAAACATAACCTCATGCTTACTTGAACTATTGCAGGGGGAATCAATTTTTATTTTTAATTGTTATTAAATACTAGGAGGTCAGCTATAACATTTGCTTTGGGGAGAAATCGAAATGAGATTTTGTTGCATTTTTTTTCAATCTTTCTGTTTTGAGGTCTTAAAATGAAGTCTCATTCTGAATAGTGGTGATGGCTCATGTAAAATAAAAAGGTTAATTGGAATATAGAAAATAATTAATGAAAATCTATACATGGTGAGTAACCATTCCAATTAATTCCCTCCCATTCTTATAACTTTGAAAAATACTTTAAATTGTTGATATTAAAAAAACTGAAGATATCTAATTCTGAATACATGTAATCTTTTTTTTTTTTTTTCTTTTTCTTTTAATCACAGGAAGACCATTTTCTTGTGTTTTACATGACACGGAAGCTTCTTTTTTTTTGATGTTTATTTTTGAGATAGAGAGACAGAGACACTGATTGCGAGCAGGGGAAGGGCAGAGAGAGAGGGAGACACAAAATCAGAAGCAGGCTCCAGGCTCTGAGCTGTCAGCACAGAGCCTGATGCGGGGCTTGAACCCAGAAACCATGAGATCATGACCTGACCGGGAAACTTCCTAAGTAGTTAGGAATACATACTTAATTAGTAAAATGTCTGAGAAACAAAGCTCATATTTTGTTTGTTTTCTTTTCCCCATTGTCCAATTTTAAAGTTATTTATTTCTATTTGCTATTTCCAAATTACTAGTCTAAATGGAAGAAAAAGTGAAATATGTTTCTTAAAAGTCATACATTATTTATGATATCTTCCACAAATGCCAAAGTTCACACAAAACTCCTTCCTCATAAGTAATAACTCTCATAATTCCTTTTGCAAGTCTTTGCCTGGTTTTTCAGGTAACTTTAACTGAATAAAGGGTGTAGTTATTAAATATACTTATTTCTTCTCAACATTTCCCTAAACAGATGAATTTTAGGGACTGGCTGAAATGGTACAGAAACCCCTCCAACATGATTCTTGGTTGATCTTTCAACTGAAATGCTTTTAATGAGATAGCCCCACCTTTATACCCTCCTTCATGCATCATTCTGCTCTTATTATCAGTTCATCCAATTTTTTCTATACCAGTCAGTATTATCTGGGTGCTCTGTTGAATGACTGCTTTCCAAAAACTGTCTTACCCAGGGTAATCGTCTAACAAGAAGTGGGAAAGAATCCATATGTAAAAGCATTATAGCAGTTCTGACTAAATAAAAAGGTAATTCAGTTATTCTTTGCAAAGATTATTTCAAACTATATGGCCTCAGAATAGTTTTTGATTCAGAATAGTTAAGGGAATCTAGACTCAGGGGATGCCATTAAATGACATAACCTCTCAGACACAGAATGGTTTCTCAAGCTCCTAACACATAAAAATATATAAATGCATGTCAAAAAAAGATGGTCCAGTTTCAAAATAACCACTTTCATAATAGCTTGTTTCTAAAACATCCCAGTATTTTGTTATGTATCTTTACCTAGCAAAATATGGAAGTATTTGATTAAGCAAAAGTTTTTTTAATCCGAAAAGGAGAGTACAAAAACATATCATTTTTACAATTATAGGACAAATACATTTTTGTATTTTAACATGTAGAAGGAATAGTAGCAGAAGGTGAATGAGAAAATACAAGTTCTCACGCATGTAATTGCATGACAAGTAGAAAGTTAGGGCACAATTCAGCAGTCAATAGGGAGTATTTACAAGTTGTAAGTCAGAAAAGTTACATGAGGGGTCCCTGGGTGGCTCTGTCAGTTAAGCTGTCCGATTCTTGAGTTTGGCTCAGTTCATGATCTCATGGTGGTGAGATGGAGCCCTGGGTAGCACTTCACGCTGGATGTGGAGCCTGCTTGGGACTCTCTGTCTCCCCGTCTCTCTGCCCCTCCCCCTCTCTTTCCCTCTCTCTCTCTCAAAAAAAAAAAAATTACATGATTAGAATTGAGTTTTCAAAATATAACTCAAGGCATACACCATAAGGAGATTCTAAAAAGTAAAGGTAGGTTAAAAGACCATTTTGTTAACACAAGAAAGCATAAATGGAGGGCTGATTAGAGATTGCAGTCTTCAGTGTGGCAAGGCAAAGAACAATATGGGAATATATTTCATGTGTAGAATCAATAGAGCATGGCTTACCAAATTGTTATGTCATGAAAGAATGGGGAAAAAATAACAACAAAAAATTCACCAAATTTTATTTCTTTAGAAAAATATATGCAATAACTTATAGGAGCCCTTTAGATTTAGAAATTGAAAGGTTACTGCAAATAGAATTAATGTCATAATAATGATCATGAGTCGGTATTTTTCAGAAAACTTTGAAAAGCATCTTATTTCCTGCCTAAATAAAGCATAAAAGTCTAGCATGAAACTTACTGCCTTCTGGAAATAGATCAACCCAGTACCACACATCTTCCCCCACCACATAAGAACTCACGTACGTAGCCACAGTATTTTATTTTTAACAATTGAAACAAAGATGTGTGGTGTTAACCTGGTGTTTTCTTCCATGTGGAGAGATACTGAATAATTTATATCTCCTGACTGTTCTCTCCACTCCTCACACACACTTCCCAGGGTTAAGTAATGAATTACCTTGATACATTTGGTAGGATAAATTCATTGTATATAGACCAGCAGCTTCTTTCTTCTTTGAGGAGACATGAAATTGTGTTTTCTCCTTTGCTCCTATACATCATGAAATTTAACTCCAGTTCGTTGTGGCCTCTATTTTGATAAGTAAGTATATACAATCATGGGTTTTAGTATTAGAAATCTTAGAGGCGGTAGCTTCAAATCCAGGTGTTTTTCATACTCAATTCATTAGTATTGTCATTTTTCACACATTAAATATTCATCAAATATCTACTATGTGCAGCACTGTTCTAGAGATGAAAGATACAGAAGTGAACTTCACAAAAAGCATTATACAGATCTCACTTGATATGCGTTAAAAGGGATATGTGGGCTCCTGACATCTTCCTTGTCTTATTCCTCAATTGTTTTATAATTTGACTAAGAGAAAACAGTGTTATTGAATCTTATCCCCACTGCCCCTCACTCCAAATCATCTTGCTTTTAAACACTTCCCTAAATTCTATTTCTACTGTCATGTCTTGACTGTGTTCTTCTCTACTCTTCCTTCCTTCTTCCTTCCTTCCTCCCTTCCTTCCTCCCTTCCTTCTTTCTTTCTTTCTTTCTTTCTTTCTTTCTTTCTTTCTTTTCTTTCTTCTTTCTTTCTTTCTGTTTATTTATTTATTTTGAGAGAGAAAGAAAGAGAGAGAATTAGTGGGGGAGGAGCAGAAAGAGAGTGAGAGAGAGAATCCCAAGCAGCCTCCATGCTGTCAGTGCAGAGCCCAAGATGGGCTCCATCTCACAAACTGTGAGATCATGACCTTAGCCAAAATCAAGAGTTAGCCGCTTAACAGATTGAGCCACCCAGGTGCCCCTCTACACTATCAATTTAATCTTTAAATCTAACTTGCCACTACCTCAAACTTTGTCATTGTCAATGAAATTTTTTATGCTCTTCTAAATGTTTATATTTTAACTATTTTTACTACGTCTTTTATGCTATACACAATTAAAATAGAGAAATGAATAGATTAGATAGATAGGAGGAAAGAAAGAAAAGAAACAAAGAAACAAAAGATAATTTTTATTATGGAAAATTAGAATATATACAAAATTGTGTATGTGTATACTTTTGGTATATTGACTGGTATCTTGAATATATTGGTGTATTGAAATTCCATGTAATCAACACTTGGCTTTAGTGTATTATTCATGTATTTTATCCAAACTCTCAATAACTTTTACAAAATACATTTTGAAATGAATATAGATAACTTATCATTTAATTAGTAAATATTTTGGCATTAAAAAATATTTTGGACTTTCCTCTAAAGAATGAGAACTTTAAAGCACTTTAAAGCACATATCCACAATGTCATTATCACTGCTAAAAAATAAACAGAAGTTTCTTCATATTTTGCAATCAATATCGCAATGTTCAAAATTTTAATTATCTCATAAGGTATTTTGTGTGTGATTATTATTTTAAGTTCAATTTTTTTGGGGAGGGGAATTTAGATTTAACCAGCAGGACTCAGGTTTGATTATTTCAATTTTGTTGGCAACATCCAAAGCCATAGAACATATACCTTCTTCTCTCCATCTGACCTGATCTTGGCCACATCAGTGTCATAGAGTTTCTTCACAGCATGTTTAATCTGGTTCTTGTTGGCTTTGACATCCACAATGAACACAAATATGTTGTCTTCTCTTTTCTTCATGGCTGGTTAGGTAGTCAGAGGAAACTTGATGTCATAGTGGCCAAGCTTGTTTCGTCTGGAGGTGCTCTTTCAAGGATATTTGGGCTTCCTTTGGAGTTGCAGTGTCTTGGGCCTTTGGAAGGTAGGTGATTTTTTTTTTTTTAAAGTAGGCTTCATGCCCAATGCAGGGCCCAACACCAGGCCCAACACAGGGCTTGAACTCATGACCAGGGCTTAAACTCATGACTGTGAGATCAAGACCTAAGCTGAGATCAAGAGTCAGGTGCTTAACCATCTAAGCTACCAAGGCACCCCTGTGGATCTTCTTTTTTGTGTGTGACTGTGGACATCTTTCAGCACTGCTTTCTTGGCCTTCAAAATGTTTGCTTTGACTTGGGCTTTGGGAGGGGCATGGACTTCCTTCATCACCTTCTAGCACCATCTTTGTGAAAAGCAAGTTTGACTAAATCTTAATCCAAATAAGTCCATATATTGTGATAGATTGATAAGTCATTTAAATTGCCTTAATCTATAGGTTCTCACTATATCTCTTCTTTTTTTTTTAATTTTCAATTTATTTGTTGAAGAAATGAGGTCATTTTTCCTGTAGAGTCTCCCACCTTACAAATACTGCAAATAACACCTTTCCCCCATCACTGCCCAGGTGCTAAAGTATTGAGCATGTTCCTCTGCCTTCTGTATTTCCTACAAATTGTACTTGAAAATAGAAGCCTGATTTAGCTTATGTTAACTTTTTGGTGAGTCTGATTCATAAATGGTCCTTAATTCTTCCATCAATATATAAATTTGCCTGCTTACGTTAAGTGATAGCAGTTGCTGAATATCAGTGTCAGATTTATTAATTCATATATATTATAAATAGTAATATTCTAATTCTAACATTCCTTCTCCATTTACTGGTTGGAATGCTAGTCTTTATGTACTTATAGGTTAGCTAGTAGTTTCCAAGGAAAAAAAAAAGTGTTGTTGTTGTTTTATTTAAACATTTTTCAAAAAGTTGTTCTTCACTATCAGGCATGGCAGTGACAACTAGTTGTTTGCTCATTGTGAAATTATGGATTCAATATATGATGTCTTTTAATCTATTGCATTTATTATACAGCTTAGTAACACAAATTTTCCACCATTAGCCAATTAAGCATTATAAACTTGGTTCCTGGGTAATTTTGTTAAGATTGTATTGGTCATTGATTTCATCCTCATAATCCAGTAGGAAATACATTACAAGTTCATCTTCTACACCTCTTACTCCACCTCTATGAGGAGTTGTATTTCAAGGCACTGTATGGGCGTTACAGGATTTATTGCTGCCAGACCTATCATACTTAAGAGAAGGATGCAAGCAGGAAAGAAATGTATATGGTATATTACTGTTCGGCTAATTAGGGCCAGATATGTACATATAGGAATATTTGCTTATAGTTTTAAAAAATATAAGAATGAAATGAAAATATTAAAAAAATAAATGTCTTTTGGGGACCTAGTCTGGTCAATAAACAAACAAAAATATAAAATAAAATCTTAAATTATTTCTATGTATAATATATTTGTTATTAGTAAACACATTGTTCTGCGAGTACTAGTTGTGAATAAACTGTGAGATAAAGCAGCAAAATATTATTTTATTCTATTATACCAAATGCTTCTGGGAACTAAAAATTCTAGCATGGAAGTGAGAAACATACCATGTAAGATATGAGAATCTAAAAAAAAATCTTAGTTGTTAATGGTTATTAGAAAATGGTAAATTTGAATAAAAATTTATGATATACTTCTATTTATATATGTATATGAAGAATATATACTTCATAGCTCTACTATTCGAAACAAAAGATCTTCTGGAAAGAAAGAATTCCATGTGATTTTGTTCTAAATCATTTCCTATTTATATTTTTAGTCTTCTTTCCTTTTTGGAAATCCCTTTATGTAGATATAGCTTAGGATCCTCCTTCTAAAGTAGATGCTCAAAAAAATCTGTTTTTGAATTGAGCCTAGTTGGCATTAAATTCAAGAGACTAAATAGGAAGTCATTTTTTGAAACTTCTTTCAAAGTATGTCCATAAATTTGAAGGTGTCTTGGAACTATATGCAAAATGACAGACATGAAACTCACTCCTATCTTCTCATCAGAGTAACTTTCTAAAGGCATATACACATAGCACTTCTTTTTTTCACTAATATTTACCACCATATTTGAACATAAAAAAATGTACTCTTTTAACTTATAATTTTAAATATTGTTATTAACTTTTTATCATAGAATATAAGAACTTAGTCATTTTCACACCCAGGCAATGCCATCTCTTTCACTGCCCAATATAGATGAATCATAGATTTGGGCCAAATCAGTTATTTATTGCTGTTCCAATTAGTGGTTACTGACTAATTTATCATTTCATAACTCTCCCCCTGGATGGATGGATGGGTGGATGGATGGATTTGTTTATTTGTTTATTAATTTATTCACTTAGTTTCATATGTACTTACCAATACTAATTCTAAGATTCTCAGACATAACTTTGAAAGCTACTGATCATCATCTTTGATAATACTAGAAATACCAGTAAATCTCTCAGACTCTATTTTGTCTTAATTCATGGAGACATCCCAGGTAAAATACTCTGTACTCTTGTTCTCCATACCTGATTTTAACTCTCATGGTGAATTTACTAACTTGTAGTCTGTTTTATCTGACTCTTACTTTTATATTTACTTCTTCCATACATTAGGGCTCTTCTCTGGTAGACCAGTGAGAAATAACTACTGAAAGATACATTTCTTTTAGTCTTATATGTCTAAAATATCATAAGTATAATATTTGAGAGACTGGTTTTCTAATTATAAAATTTCAATTTGGAAACAATTTTCTTTAAAAAGTTTCAAGACATAATTTTATCATAACATGTACCTTAAAACTTTGTATGTTATGCATGTTATTTATAATATTTCCTTTGGTAGATTTTGAATTTTTTGTCTGGCAATAAAGTTCTGAAAATATATTAAGGAGTGACTTGGCATGGTGTTTCCTCACCTCAATTTTTTTTGAAGAAGTTAGATGTTTCCAATTTTTTAAAAGAAATCATGTGTTTTATTTTTAGGAATTGATTTTTTGTATTCTTTCTTTGAAAAGAAACAGGAAACTGTAATTTTTATAGATTTTTCTTTTTGAAATATCAATTAATCATGTGATAAAACACTTTGAACATCTAATTCTTACCGTTTTAGACTTTTCTGTAATTTTACTCTGGGAAGAATCGACATTTTTTTCTAAATCACTGATTGTGCTTTTGAGGTTTACAAACAGCAACCTCTCCTCTCTGATTGTCCCTGTTAAATTACATCTTTTTTAATGGATTCAATACTTTATATATCTGAGAATATTACAACTATTACTAACAGTTTCTTCCTGTTTTTTTTTTGTTTTTGTGAATTCATTTTCTTTATTTTATTTTATGTTTGTTTTCCAAAATTCATATGGGGAAAATGCTTGCATTAAATCTTTAGCTCCTTTTCGGCTTTTTTCTTTAAGAAGCATTAAAACCAATTATTGGATACGGTCATGAGTATGTTATTTGTAACAATTAATCAACAAATTTTGACTCTTCCCCTTCTGACAGCATAGGCACCTGGTCATCATACTTTTCACTAAGAACCTTTCATTAAAAAAAAAAAGAAGAAGAAGAAAGAAAGAAAGAAAAAAAAAGAAAAAAAGAAATATTTCAGTAACCTTAGGAAATATGTGTTTCCCTGTCCTCTTCTTTTGACTGTTATTTCATGGAATGGACCGTTTCTTTTTCAATACTGCAAAGAATAAAACTTCTGTCACCTGCACGGTTAGAGTCGGTTTATTTATACCAGTAAACTGGACAAGGAAAAGCATTTGGGGGCATAAATCTTCTTTAAGAGAATTTTTACCGATTCTTGTCCTATCTGTATCATTCCTTGCCTCAACCGTTCACATTTCATTATGTTTTCCATATCTGCACCTGTCCTTGGTTCTGTGATATAGATTGGCATAATCTTATTGGCATTCCTTTATAGGTACTTATATTTAGTTCTTTGATTTTGCTAACTACTCCATCTGCTGTCTAAGAGTCAAGAATCTTATAAACCTTATTTTTTAAGTATTTGTCATTTAGGTTATAACTTTCATTTCTCTATTCATTTTTTTAAGTGAAAGGTAAACATATTGAACAGAGGTTCAAATTCCCACTTTTAACTGGAAGTCAATGCTGTCTTTCTAGCTTATAGTTCTTGGTATCTTTGATTTCCCAAATTTGTAATGTTCTTGTATCTCCTGGATTTTTGTGTGATTATAATCACATAGTATTATAATCAATAGTAAGGAAGAAATCTAGGAAAAGTCACTATTCAAAAGGTTTGTGCAGGTGTGCATAGGTGGCTAAACATGTGACTCTTGATTTTGGCTCAGGCCATGATCTTATGGTTCATGAGACTGAGTCCTGCGTTGGGCTCTGTGCTGATAGCATAGAGCCTGCTTGGGATTCTCTCTCTCCCTCTTTCTCCGCCCTTCCCCTGCTCATGTTCTCTATCTCTCCCTCTCAAAATAAATAAACTTTTAAAAAAATATATAAAATAAAATGTTATTGCAGAATTTGAGTACAGTCTTAAAATTAATTCACTTAAATAATTGATTCAGTTAGCATTTACTGCCTAAAAACACTCCAAAAAGTAACATCTTAAAATAATAATCACTTTTTAGCCCATAGATCTGTAGGTGTCTAATTTTGTCTGAGCTGGACTGGATTCTTCTTCTGGTCTGAGCTTAACTCAACTGTTACCTGGTACCTCAATTGGGAACACTTAATCTCACATCGTCCAGCATGCTGTCAGGGCTACTTTACATAGTAGTGGGAGAATTTAAGAAGCAGCAAATGTGTAAACTCCAATGAATATGCCAGCACTTACTATATTTGTATGTTACTGTCCCGTCATATATTTTTACTGTCCCTCGGACTAATACCAATCAGATGGTCAAGTCTAGAGTCAAGGGAGAGAACAGTAGACTTCACTATTATATGTAAGATGTTGCAAAGTTACATTGCAAAAGTGGAATACAAAAATTAGTGGTCATTTTCCAATTGGCCACGTGACTGTGTATTTTATAAGAAAAAAGTCCATTGTATCACATAGTCTTAAAAAGAGATATAAAATTTTCTCCTACTTATTTTTTGGTAGCCAAGCCAAACCTGTTAATATTTTTCATACAGAACTCTCTATAATGTGGGGATATTATTAGTATTTACAATTATAGCCCACAGTCAATTATAAGTGGCTAATCCAAGATAAAGGACAATCAACTAATATTCATAACCACCAATGCTATATAAAAATATTTTTAGGCAAACATACTATATTTAATTTCCAAAGTGTGTTTGTCTTGAAAATTAAATTTGTTTTTTTTGTAGAATAAAATCATAAGGATGCATTTATTCATAGAAAATCTAGAAATTGATCTCACAGACAGTTTCTCATTACCTTTTCAATATGAATGGAATGCAATCCTGGAGGAGGGATTCGATTACTCTGTTTCAAGCATAACATAAGAGAAAATTGAGATCTAAAGTGCTAGTATGTTATAGGAAAGCAGGTAAGGAGTTTCCTCCTTGGTTACATATTCTACTTTATTTTTTAAGTATTTGTGGAAATGATATAAAGAAATAAAATGCTGTGTCAGCTAATTACAGCATTTTCTGGGAAATATGTGTGAAATAGGTGAAGAAAGCAAACCATGAGGTGGACATATATCTGTGGAAATAAAGAGATTAAAATAAGGTACACAACTTGTCAGAAAATTGTAGAAAATGCGATATATCATACAGGCATAGAAATAATATTGTATCTTTAAAAGTCAGCATGCCCATGTTAAGATGTTATATTGTTTTGCTTTGCCTTTTTATTTTAGAAATTATTTTGCTAGGGAATGTATGAAATATGAATCAGAGGGAAGATAATCAGATGATTAAGGCATATAATTAAATACACATATAAATGAAGTTATATTGTATTTATCTTTTTATGTCTGACTCATTTCATTTTGCATAATGCCTTGTAGGCCCATTCATGTTGTCATGAATGACAAGATAGATAAAGATACAGATATAAACACCATATATCTTTTATCCATTCATCTATCGATAAGACCCTGGGGCTTCTTCCATATCATGGCTATCAGAAATAATGCTGCAATAAACATAATGGTGTGTATATCTTTTCAAATTAGTTTTTTTTTTCAGGTAAATACCCAGAAGTGAAGTTACTGGATCATATAGTATTTCTATTTTTAATTTCTTGAGTAACCTCAATACTATTTTCTATAGTGACTGCACCAATTTACATTTTCACCAACAGTGCATGAGCGTTCCCTTTTCTCCACATCTTCCCTGACACTTGCTATTTTTGTCTTTTTGGTATTAGTCATTCCGAGTGGTGAGATGATATCTCATTGTGCTTTTTATTTGCATTTCCCCGACGATGATGATGACTTGGTTGGCCATCTGTATGTATTCTTTGGAAAGATGTATATTTAGATCCTCTGCCTATTTTTTAATTGGGTTGCTTAATTGGATTGTTAAGATATAATTAACATTTTAGAATGCAAGCATATGGAAGATAAAAAGAAAATCAGATAATCTAAAATTACTTTTCATTACAAAATAAAAGACACTGCACTGATATGAAAGGTTAGGCACATGTGAGCATACAAATGATTTCAAAATCAGTCCTTTTGGTGATCTACAGAACTGTAGGACTCTTGGTGAGATCTCCCTCAAATAGCACACAATGATACCACAAAGTATTTTCTTTATTCACTGAGTTGTACCACAACCAAAATAATATCAAGAATGGTTTAATAGTGATGAATTAAACCTTATATATTCATATTCATTTATAATTTAAAAATTACATACAGAGGCAAATATGAAAATATTTAAGAGATATCAAGTGTACTTATTAATGAAATATATCTCTCCTGGTGAAATATAACCAAAATGATGTTATTTGGGGATAGATTTTTTTTCTTTCTTTTTGAGAGAATGAGGGCAGTGAGGGGCAAAAGGGGGAGGTGAGAGAGAATCTTAAACAGGGTCCATGACCAGCACCGAGCCCATGTAGGGCTTGATCTCATGAACCTTAAGATCAGGACCTGAGCCAAAATTAAGAGTCGGAGGCTTAACTGACTGAGCCACCCAGGTGCCCCAGGATGATGTTATTATTTAAAATCTGTAAAGTCATAATTTTTTTTTCTCTTTGCTATTTCCACCACCTAAAACATTCCCTGGCATGTAGTAAACATTACATTTTAAGAAAAAATACAGTAAATTATCAATCTTTTCTGTGTATGTACTGTATCATTTTGCAAGTTTATCCTACAAGTAAAAACTTATTCAGAACTTACTTTAGGTGGATCAAATTGGTATTATTGATCCATTAATTAATAGTTTTCAGTTGAACTCCAAATTTTACACTGCTGTTTTTTAGCTGTATTTATCAGAGTTTGCACAGTATTCTGTATCTACATGCTGTCCTGAGTTGTAGTGCCATTATTCTTCATTAAGCATCTGAAATGAAGCTGACCTTATCTGCACACTGATTGGTACTTATCTTTCATCTTCAATATTAAGAGATCATTTATCTTTGACATTCTTGTTATCACTTGATTTATGGTTACTGAGGAAAAAAAAGTGCCTAGGTATAAAAAAAGCTTGAGTTTTTTCCTTAAATTTGTAAATGTTTAATTTTTTTAATTTTTAAACATTAGTAGTAAATTAAAATGTCAAAACTAAACTTCACATATTGAATAATAATATGCAAGTATAAAGATGTGGATATATCTCTGAAATCATAGATATAATCAAAACAAGAAATATATCTATCATGTTCTGAAAAGTTCCTCCATCCTCTAACTTCTCCCTGCTCCCTTCCACATTTTCAAGCAACCATTATTCTGCTTTCTGTTGCTATACATTAGTTTGCATTTTCCAGAATTTTATGTATTTGGAAGCATGCAGTTTGTCCTCTCTATTTGTTTATTTACTACTTGATGTCTTCTCCTACTGTCTTATTGTTATTGTTTCAATTTCCTTCTCCTAGTAGTACTAGTGTAAACTTTACTATTTGTCATCTTTACTTAAAATTGTGAATAGAAAATTA